>NC_134583.1:109053753-109362791 GCF_037038515.1 Microtus pennsylvanicus | reverse complement strand
TCTCATAAGCCTGGCACTTACCAAGCAGGCTAGATTGGCTAGCCAATGAGAGTTAGGGACCTGCCTGTTTCTGCCTCCCTGGTGCTGGGATCAAACGCATGCAGATATACCCAGCTGGTTTTGTATGTGGGTTTTGGGGAACAAACTTAGGGTTTTATACCTCATGAGGAAAGTGTTTTACAGCTGAGCTATCTCCCCAACCCTCAATATCATTTAGATAGAAAAATAAAAAAGAACTTTTAAGCAATGCTAGATATTACAAAGAGGATGTGAGATTGTATGAAGAAGGTAACAAATAAGACGTAAATCCAATGCTAGACAAGGAACTCAAGAGTTACTTCCAGAGTCTTTTAAATATAGACTCCTTGTTAATGAACATTGCTTTGAGTATTGAACTTAAGCATATGCATACACATATCCAACCAGTACCCTGGCTTGTATCTCTATGCTCAGGGGCCAGCATGGTACACAAGGCTGTGTGAAATCAATGCTACTTAGGCAGTTTTTAAATTCATTTCTTAGCTACAAACTGAATCCTGAAAGGACAGTGGCTGAAGGACAGAAATCTGATAGCTGTTATTCTGTAGGCAAATCACTTAATTGCTCAGCTTCTTGAGCTATGAAGTGAGTATAATAGAGGTTACCCTGAGGGTTGTTGCTATGGAGATGAAATGAGATTGTTGCATATAGTATCAGACACTTGTAAAACTGACACTTCAACGGAACAATTACTACCACAGAGCCTCAAGGACTGAGAATAAAGATTATTCAAGTCAAATAGCAAGAGCCCTGTTGAACCAAGCATGTGTTCTCCAGTGTCCCGCTTATACCAGTAGTCACAGAGGACACCAAGCACCTCACACGTGCACATGCGTTTCTGCCTGTGGACAAGATGGTAAGCAGCAGTAGAGTTTGGTGACTGTATGTGAGCATCTATTATGTCTTTAGAACGCATCAGGCACAACCACACTCCCACAACAAGCATACACAAACTCACAATAAATAGGAACACTCATACTTCCATACTTGTGACTCTCCGCCGCCCATCCAGGCACCGAGAGGAGGGAAAGGGCACTTCTGCAAGGGCCAGATGTTGAGCCAGGGGTTCTCAGCCCACTTTCCCAAGATGATTAACGGGTAACTTGCTTGTTGGTATCTCCTGCAGAAATGTCCTTTATCCCAGGCTCGCCTTTTTTCTCTCTTCTCTTGTCTTCCCAGGTTCCATTTCGAGTCCTTGGACCCACACCCCAAGGGCCCCTTCATTCACAGACCACAGACTGCCAATCCCGCCTCGAAGATCAGAGGTTTCTGTGCTGCTTACGTCTCCTCGAACTGTGTATCTGGAGAGGGACCATAGTAAAGTAATCTCACAGGGACAGGGAGTGTGCGGGGGAAATGCATGAAGACATGCAAGACAAACAAGTTGGATATTGCTAGATCATATGATAAGGTTGCAATAAGACAGAGACAAATTTGGCAACACTTGCATGCTGACGGATGACTAAACACCCTTGTTTGTCCGGGACTGCCCTGGTTTTAAAAATGGAAAACTTGCTGGACTGAGAAACCCTCAAGCTGAGCAAGCTAGGCTGGTTCCTCAGGGAACTCAGCAGCATAAATGGTAGTGCACACAAGGGAACCTGCTCCGGGCTGCTCAAGTTCATGAGCCAGCTTTAATCCTGCCTGGGCTCAGTGGTACCCTTGGGTTCTAACCACAGTACAGTGAATTAGAAAACTTGATAGAGCTTATTTAAAAATTTAGGGCAGTGAGGATTTTCTACTCCTAGAAACATAGACATTAGCAGCAGAATGAAGTGGAGGCCATAGGATGGGAATGAAAGCTCATGGCGAGGCTGGGTGTTCTTGGCACCTCATTTTATATTCTTGTATTTATAAGAGTGCTTGAGGGCGGGTGATGAAATGAACTCCATATCCCACACAAGAACGAGTTAACAGCTGACCGACCAGCAGAACCATTTGTTTAGTTACACATTCATCTGACTCAGCACTCTCTCTGATTGCAGGGCTACCAAGGTATCAGCAGCTTAGACAAAAGCGCCCCTCCCCTCCTGCTCCCAACTCTTTGCAGCCCTGGGCTGAGTTTTACTATGCAGGACCATCCCAGAATTTCCTCATTTGTGGGAGTTGTGAGGCAGAGGAGTCCTCGGTCCTCACAAACAGGCTCCTTTGGAAGGAGGGGAGGTCACGACTAGTCGATTTCTCTTGTTATGATAGCCTTTTCTTCTTCCTGTTTATGTTGTTTGCTATGTGGGTCAGGAGGCTTGCAACTCACTATCCTCCTGCCTCAGCCTACAGAGCTCTGGAACCGCAGCCCTGCAGGACCAAACTGCACTGCCCTTCCGTTTACCCATCCCTTCTGTCACACTTACCGTTTTGGTTTTTTGACTTTGTGTCTTCGAAGCCACATTTCTCCACATCTAGGGTTTTCACTGAATGAGAAAAAGATCGATCTTAATTCCGTACAGCACAAAACTACGACCCAACCCACAGTGACTCAAGTTTCAACTCAATCTTAATCACTGGACTTTTAGTCCACAAGCTTCCTTATTCCAGGTACAAAACCCCAAAGCTAATTATTCAACAACTTAGGACACATACTTCCTCTCTCTCTCTCTCTCTCTCTCTCTCTCTCTCTCTCTCTCTCCCTCCCTCTCTTCCCTTCCTCCCACCTCTCTGTCCTCTTTCTCTCTCTCTAGGGATGTCTACTTTGTTTCCCGTCCTATCCTCAGAGCTGGCCAACATCCTGAACTACTCTATTACCTACTGAAACTCTACCACATTCCTTCTCCATCAATCTTTTCCAGACTCAGTTCGGCAACAATCTCTTCCTTGCGCAAGCCCAAGTCTAGTTCTAGTCCAGATGTGTCACTGAAACCTAATGTCACATCTTGGCCACCCTCTTGGTTCTGGTTAGGGTCTGTACTTTGGACACAGCTGGTTGCTACCCCCTCATTTATATGGCTTTCCACATACACTCATCCTCCGAAGGATTAAAGGGGAATTCCTCTCAGAAGACTGAAGTTCATTTCCACATTTTAGTTCCCTATTTGGCTTCAGGCAAGTCCATACATCACTGGCTCTCTGGGTATACACTTCAAGGCACTGCGGAAAAGGTTCTCTAAGTCATCTTACAAGGGGATGACATTATTTGGATGCACTCATTTTCCTAGATTTAAATCATTCTTATGGGTAAAAGCTGAAATCAATATATGAAAATTATTTAAACCACTATGTCATATTGATTCCAGAAAGTTTGCAAAAAAAATGCTTTGTGGTAAAGATAGCAGTTTTAGACAGAAATGTTTCCCTACTTAGGGTACCCAGAACCCAGCTCGATAGGATGTTGCAAGGAATTCAACTTGAATTCAATTGAGACCAATGGGCACAATGGTCTTTCAAAGTCTGTGGTTATTTACTTGTTAAGAAGGAGCCTTACAACTGTCTTCTTCAGCCTCCACCGCTACCCGCCCAACACCCCTGCACTGCACACAGTGGCGCCGCCTGGCTCTACTGTGAACCACTAAACGGCAGACGCTGCAGTGCTGCCTCAAAAGCACATCTTTAATCCCAGCACTCGGGAGGCAGAGGCAGGCGGATCTCTGGGAGTTCAAGGTCAGCCTGGTCTACAAGAGCTAGTTCCGGGACAGGCACCAAAGCTACAGAGAAACCCTGTCTCGAAAAACCAAAAAAAAAAAAATCTAAGTCTTTTAGCTTCCCTAAACCCTGTCTAACTCACACTCCTCCAAAATACAACATGGTCCAACAGGACACTCCCAGGTAGGAGATGCAGCGGAACAGCTACGTGAGCAGGGCTGAAGGAAGAGTCACAGCTCAAACTTACTTTGTCTAACTGAAAGTGAAAGGCACAACCTTCAAGGTCAAGTATTTCCCAGGAAGGCTCAGCCAGCCTGTTGGGTCAGGCAGCTCCCTGTAGTACGGGGCTGCCCTTATCAAGTTAGGGTAGGTGCTGTCTCTGACACTGCCTACTCAATATCGCGGTAAGAAGACCTTCGCGGACTTTCCCCAGGCAGCACAGAAACCACAGTGGTGAAGGAAATACCTTGTTTTCTTGGGCAGAAGAAGACTAGGACTACAACAATCAACAGTAGAAGCGATCCCAGAAGTACCCAGTGAGTCCTCTTATTTGGGTGAAATTCTGCAGGTGGTTCTGAAAAAGAGAATTGAAAGATGCCGACTAAAGATAAGGTTTTGCTTGGAAATAGCCAGGAGAATGGTCATTCCTGAAATCTAGTTTGGCTTTAGGGTAATCTTAATTACTAAAAGTCAATGGCCAGTCAAAGCTTGCACGTGTGCCACAGACTGAACGCTACTCCCGCAAATGGCTTTGAAACCTCCAAGATTGAATTCTACCACTGCGGATTGACTTTGAAACCTCCAAAGGTTTCAGCCTATCAAACAGAAATGCTAGGGATGTCTTGTGTGGCTATCTGTGACAATGTTTAGCATAGTGCCACAGAAAGTGACTGCAATATTAAATGGGGACCTTGGTGAAGTAAGTTCCTTGTACACTCTGTAATATAGACACTAACAGCCAAGATGGCATGGAAGGCCCACTCTAGAACATGGAAGACCACTGGGCACTGTTAAGCAGCTTCTGCCTACCACACCTGTGGTGGTGATCACGGACCAATGTGTGTTTTTTATTCCTTCATGTTTGAAACTCTCTTGACATTCTAGTCATTGGCTTCTCATGCCAGGGTCTCTGTCTGAAGTTTTGGGAAAGGTAGGTCCCGGGGCACAAGGATGCTTTGGGATTGCCAACTCCCATCTCTTGTTGTAAATCAGTTCCTGTTTGTCCCCACTATGAATCAACTGAGATCCACAATACTTAACTACACGGTTTATAAAGCCTGTTCACAAATGTTGTATTTGCATTTCAAAGTAACAGATGTTAAACCTACCAACTGGTTCTTATAAAACCAAACAAACCCAAGTTACAGGCAAATAGACAGAGGGGCTAAGTAAGTTACTCCAGGATGCCCCACAAATAAATTGCCATCAAACAGCGTTTGTTGTTTTATTGTGATGATGTTCGCTTGTTTTGTTTCTGAAGTAAAGTCTCTTGTAATCCATGCTGGCTTTGAACTTGCTAAGTAGTTGAAGATGACCTTGAACTTCTGAGCCTCTTGCCTCCGCCACCCAAGTGTTTGGATTACAGGTGAGCCCTACATCACCAGGCTTCTCTGGTATTGGGTGTCAGCTCTTTGTGGACGCCAGGCAAGTACTTTCCCAACTGAGCTACATCTCCAGCCTCATAAAACAGCATTGAATGGCAGGAACCCAGTAAGACAGCTTTTACGAGAGCGCCCAATTCAGTTAGGCCGTCTTCCTGGTTTTCTAGACGTGTTTGCTCTTTCTGGTTCCAAGTCCACCCTGGGCTGAATTTTCATATTAGTTGACTTTTCTGTGTAATTTTATTAATTTTTTTCTAAACTTTCTAGAGCACTACTGCTGGTGGACATTGGAGAGGAGATGAAGCAGAAGCAACTCTCCTCAGAATTCCCTGGATTTAAGTTCTCCTAACGCTCTGAGCCTCTCATCTGGCTGTCCCCCATCCCGTCTATATCTGTAAGGTAACAAGCTTAAAAAAACAGCTGAACTTATCTACAGCTCATTTTATCTCTACGATAGCCTTACAGAGCCTTACAACCCTTACAGAGCACGTGAACTACACAGAAATCTAGTAGGTTGCCAAAAGATATCAGGCTCATGTTCTATGCACGAGGCAGACTTCCTGGAGTTGAAACATCAGAGCAACAGAGGGGGAAAGGACCCTTCATACTGAGACGAAGACGAACGGACAAAGCATTTGTTTCCTGCTACAGAAGCCCTGGAGAGAAGAGAGCAGCTCCAGTATGATAATGTTTTGATTCCTGAAGCATAAGTTGAGTCCTTATCTCATGCCCCCACGGTGCCCCAGCTGCGACAGTGTTTCCTACATTGTAGCTGTCCCCTGTTCTCCTGGAGCACGGTGACTTTTGTCCTATTCATCTGTGAACACTTGATGCCTAACATACAGTTTGTCATGAGCGAATACTCAATAAACACTTGCTGAATATTCTTTTAAGTAGCACTATAGCTAGCTTGCAAGAAAATGAGGAAATATCATACATTTAATAGACATAAGTGCTGTTTATCCATGTACTCAGTCAGCTGGCACTGGGTGATTATGACAGACAGCTGTCATGCGAGGAGACAAGGGACAGAATTAGGCAGTTTACCTGGGATGATCAACTCAGCTGTGTAGTTTTCCCCTGACTGAAATCTCCAAAACGTGCAGTAGAAAACATCGTTAGCCGTTGCGTTGATCCTCAGAGTGCTGGTCATATTGAAAAGCTTCTCTTCTGTCTGGGAAGTGGTGACAGTGGTCTTGCCACTCAGGGATTGGTTGTCACTGTTGGTCCAGATGACTTCAGCTTTTGGGTAGCCCTCAGCCTGACATGTTAGTTCGTACTCGGACGTGACTGGATCCATGAAAATTCTGTGGTTGATTTTGTGGTACGGGGCTAGGTCATAAGCAAAAAGAGGTCAAGGCTCTCTCCCATCGCAGGTGCTGTCTGCTTACAAATACTGTCAACTTGGGCCAGTTCTTGGGGAACTATGTCTCCAGCTCAGCTCAGGGAGTGTGTGCTAGTCTGCCTCAGGTTTTCTGTTCAAATCTGGGCCACGTTTGGGCTTAAGGAACAATCACATTGCAGGAATAAATCACACTGGCGAGCTTATTGGTCTCAAACTAAATGTCTCAAATAAATAAAGTAAATTATCATCTTGAAACCAAAGGTCTTTCTATCTAAATATAAATTATATCTATTAAATCAATAATCATTGTTCTGCCCTCAGTGTTTTAGTGAGCCATTTATTAGAGCCTAGGAGAGAGACTTTATTACCTACTCCCAGCCAAAGACATAATAAGAGTGTTGCAACATATTTTCACAGAAATCTGACACAGAGCAGCTAGTATAAAGCAAACTGAAATAATGACATGATGTTTTGTTGCCCTTGAATCAAGAAAATGACCACCAATAAAATAGGTATAATTATGATTTCAAAACACAAAAAGGGCTTTTATGGACACTTGAGCCGTTAGTCTTGTATTTGTCATATTTAAGAACAATTAAAAATAAAACTACTGATTATACCTTATTAAATAGGCACTTGGTGAAATAATGTCACCACAATAGAGTCTATCCCACATTGCACAAGATTTAGTTTTTCTTGGAATTAAAGGTTTACATTTGAAATCACTGTCAATGATAAAACATTTGGAGTGAAATAGTTGCTTTCTTTTCTCACTTTTCCTGGGCCTTAGTTGAAGGAGAACATGGTGAACCGAAGAGTTGACTCGTCCACACTGATTCAACCCCCACAGCTTTCGTGTCTAAGAGGGGCACATGCACAAAGACGCAACATTAAAATGTAAGAACTCCTACTTATGTGTTTGCTATAGTGCCTGTTAAATTATGTATGCCTCATAACCCTTGATGGCAGTCACTGTACGTCACTGTCGGCCACAGGAACAAAGAGGGTTACTGTGGATTTTTTAAATTCTCCTTTTTTTGTTTGTTTGGTTTTGAGAAAGAGTTTCTTTCATTTTTTTGTTTTTGTTTTTCGAGACAGGGTTTCTCTGTGTAACAGCCCTAGCTGTCCTGAAACTAGCTCTGGTAGACCAGGCTGGCCTTGAACTTACAGATTCACCTGCCTCTGCTAGGATTAAAGGCATGCGCCACCACCGCCGGGCTGAGAGTTTCACGTAGATCAGGCTAGCCTCTTGAACTTGCTGTGTAGCGAAAGAGAACTCTATACCTCCTGAGTGCAGGAATTACAGGCAAGCGTGTGCCACCACATCGGGTTTTAAACTAGAACTTCATGACTGGCAGGCAAACACTCTACCAGCTGAACTACAGACCCATTCCCCGTGTCTACTTTTAACTGAATTAACCTATTTTTTTTAATGAGCTCGTTCAAAAGTCTCCTTATAGAAACAGAGGCTTGAAGATAATGTTAACAATTCCACACAAAGCAAAACAAAATGTCAGAAGTGACTTCATCATCCACTTTCTAAAGTTAAAAACAAATACTGAGTAGGATACAATAAAACATTGGCTAAAATAAGCTTCAAGATTATTGAGACCATCTCCATTTGTTAATGGTGAATTTCATCATAATATACACTGATGTTGTCACGATTGGCAAGACATTACACATATTGTTTATTCCAATTATTTCTCCTTTGGGATTTTGTCTATTTTTGTCCATTTCAAGAATAGATCATGTGTTAGGTGGAGCCAACTATATGAAATCAATGACAGTTATCTTCTTTTGATCTTTAAAATGACAATTTCTTATGATATAAACTATGTATTGGTGCCAAATTTATATTTTATAATCACATACAAGTTTGTGGCACTTTACAGAAAGGCTAGACAAGCAAGTTTTGTTTTGTTTGTTTTGAAAACTCTGGCTCAGATCTATAATACTCTGCTACCTAGTTGGCTGATCAAGACCAAGTAAAGTTCAGTTTAGTTTAAAGTCATTGTTCAGCTTGATGCACACTCCAGCGGCCCAAAGCTAGGCAGCAAAGAACAGTTAGTAAGGGCACAGATTTCAGAAACGAGCTAGTTAGGTTTAGGATTTGGCTTTATCATTTTAGATGCATTACTTCTTTGGCTAAATATCATTGAATCTAAGATGCCATCCATTGAAAGACACATTCAGATTTGAAAGATAGTAAGAAGGAAAAAACCCAGAATGGCCATGATCAAGGCTCTCCTCTGCAGCGTCATGTTAAAGATTAGATGAATTCATATGAGCAAAAAGCCCAGGCTCATGGCCTAACATGTACTAGGAGTTGCCTAAGCATTGTGCAACTGCTCCTGCTACCACCAGCCAGACGAGGAGGACCAGGAATACAGTGTTCCTCCCCTTTTTACCACTTCTTCAGGGGGTCTTCAGAAAGTTCTTACAGCTCTTGGCAAACAGTCTTGGCAGTCAGTTTTCCCATATTCAAGTCAGTTCAGAGAACAAACATCTTAAGCTAATGGTTTTTGAAACAACCATTCCTTCCTTCAACAAATATTCTTCTCTTTTCTTGTTGCACAGGAATGTCATCATAAACCAAGGCATAGAGGCCCAACAATGAATAAAACAGACCCAACCCCTGCCCCTCTGGTTTGTGATCCAGATGAAGGAAAGAGAGAATAAATATGAGATTCTGAGACATACTAGATGGAGATAGATGACATAGAAAAGATTTAAACAGGACTTGAAGATCTGGTGGGCCTCAATCATCTATCCATATGATTAAAATATTTCCTACAGCTGCTCAATATCATTTGAGGTCCCAGAAACATTAAATGAACATTTCATTTTTTTGCGATATTAATTTCAGTGATTAAAGCTAAAGATTTCAATTGAAAGCCGGATACCTGGGGGTCTTCTGTAACCTTTCGAAAGTATAATAGCACCCGAGGAGATCATGGCAACTGAGTTAATACAAAACTACAGCCTTTCACGTTTCAGTTTTGAAATGCTTCACCTTTAAAATCCCAGGGTGTGTGCCCACCCTCCCAGGGAGCTTTACTGCCACACACTTGCAGTAATGGGAAGAGAAAAGAGGCAGCAGCATTACTGTGAAATCATTTGCATGGGAGATGACTCAGGAGTTCTACTTCCTCTGCATGCAAAACTCCTATGTGCCAGCCACCAAGGTGCTAGAGATGGAACCCAGGGTTCCACACACACTGGGCAAGTATTCTACTGCTGAGCTATGTCCTGTGTCCTCAGTCCTGTTCCTATTCTTAATCTTTTTGTTTGTTTGTTTGTTTGTTTGAGAAAGGGTCTTGCTAAAGTTGCTCAGGCTGACCTTGAACATGATATGTGTGTGTGTGTGTGTCTGTGTATCCCAGACAAGGGATATATATCCCATACACACACACACACACACACACACACACACACACACACACACACACACACACATATATATATATATATATATATATATATATATATATATATATATATATATCCCAGACAAGGCCCTATTTTGCCCTGCTTTGTGATTCTCCTGTCTCAGCCTCTCAAATAGCTGGATTTGAGCCCAGACACTCACCAAAGCCACAAAGCTCAGGTTCAAACCCTTGGTCTAGCTCATCTAAGCTCCCAAACCACTGGCTGCAAATGACAAGATGAGATGGGAGTAGAACGCCAAGGTAGCGATGTCTAAGAGAAAATTAAACGTTCACACAAGCAGACCTTCAAGTCTGCTTGGTCATTGGCTTTGTCCCACCAAATCTCCCTCCACGGAGAAGTCATCAGCCAGAAGGTTGCCTTTTGCATCAGAGATATTGTGGAGCGGATAATCTAGAAGACAGTCATCCTCGCCACAAAGTCAGCTACTCCCAACAAGTCACAGGAGACGTCTGGACACAGAGACTTAAACTCTATGCTTCCTTCTTCCTGACTGCTAGGATTGGTCTTTCCCCTTACCTCAGATTCAGCAACCTTGACTGATCATGACCTTCAGGCTTCATAATGCCTTTAAATGTCTTGGAACAAAATAAACACCTCATATTTGCTGATGAGCTAACACGCGCTCAAGATATGAACAACCACATCCCTTCATTCATGGATGTCACAATAGACAATGAAAATAAAGACAAGTGATATTTTTATAACAATGGTAGCTTCAAAAGATCCAGCATCGGAGACCCATTCATATACTATCAGTTGGACACATTATCCTTACTTCTACGTAACGTTTTAGGAAATAGTTATCTTGATGCCTTTGAAGAAGTATTTTTTTTTCATAATACTGACCTTCACACTAGTTTAGGAATAAAAGGATTACAGGAGATTATCTAATTCTGGTCAAATATTTAACAGCTTATTATGAAAACCAAAAGAGGCAGGCAGATCATCTCAAGCATACGCCTGGGGAAGAGAGAGTTCAGCCCACTGTCAATCAGGGAGAAGTTTTGGCAGACCACGGAAGGGGGTTCCAAACTGAAAGGACGCCACTTTGGGAAGCATATGAAGCAAGGAGCCTTGGGGAAATTCTGTCCTGGCAGGCATTTGGATCGCCTGTGTGAACGCTTGGGAGGGGTGCAACTCTCAGTTCTATGAAACCCAACAGCGAAAGCAGGGGTGGTTAGTAAGGTAATTTCCTTCCCTTAGCTAGTTCCAATCCAGAGCTTTAAACTCAAGTGACCTGCTGATATTTTCTGGGAGTCCTTTTCCAGGAACTTATACCACTAGTGCCTCCTCGGTGTACTCCCAAGTGACCCT
Organism: Microtus pennsylvanicus; assembly: GCF_037038515.1. Classification (NCBI taxonomy): domain Eukaryota; kingdom Metazoa; phylum Chordata; class Mammalia; order Rodentia; family Cricetidae; genus Microtus; species Microtus pennsylvanicus. The sequence goes on along the minus strand of NC_134583.1, from coordinate 109,351,463 downwards.
GACACAGGCCCTGGAGATGAGCGTGGCTTCTCTGTGGAAGAATGGCTTCTTCTATACTTAACATCATCAGTTTTCATCCTTCATAGATTAACCTTGTCTTTTTGAATGTGAATCTTACAGCAGGCTACATATGTGTGTGTATGCATGTATGTATGCATTTACATACATACATATATATTGGATTTTGTATGGAGATACTCAAGGGAAGGAAAATGTGCTAAGCCTGATAGAATTTTTTTTTTTTAAAAAAACCAATCCAATAAAAAGGTTCTGGAGGGATACACAAATAGCATATGCACGCCATGGATGATGGTACTGAAGGGAGGAAGGACATTTTTATGATTCTATTCCTTTCCATGATATCCAAATTATTTATAAGTGGATATAATGCATTTACAATAATAAAAAGCAAACACCTGGCACTTAGCCTTTGAAAGCTCACAGTGCTGCAGAGCATGGCTGTGCATTATCTGGTACTGGATCTCAAGTGACTGTCAAACGCGAGACGCTGGGAGTATTCATTGGCGGAGAGCATGAACGAATTAGTCAACCAATGAATGGACGAACAGGCTGCTATTGTTCTGTGAAAAGCAGGTGTGGACCTTCCAACAATGCAAAGCTCTCCGCATTACGGAGATGTCTTAAATGTAGGTCAAGACTTCCTTATCGGGAGGAACTCTTACCGTGGACTTTCAGTGTGATCCTCTTGTAATCCGCGCCGCCATAGCTGATCATGCAACAGTAAACCCCGGCGTCCCGCAGCTTCACGTCCGTGATGTGAAGCCCAGCGTTTCCCTTTAAAATCTGTTCCTTTGGCAGCGAGGCTCTCTCCCTGAAGCTACTGTCTTGCCGGTCTGTCTTTCCATCGACGAACTGGATAACTTGTTGGTCATCCTTCTCCCAGTAGACAACTAAGGAGGGCAGGTCCAGCTGGTGTTCTACCGGGAATCTGCATTCAATCGTGACGTTGCTGCCATATTCTACCACATACAGGTCCTTGGGAGCCGTGATGGTGAAGGCTGAAAAGAAAGTGGACCGGCCCTCAGAAGACAGAAAAGTCCTCCAAACACATTTGGAAAATGGGTAAAAGGTTACAATCATTTTATTTGTTGAATTGCATGAACACTAAAATTCTTCTTTAAAATAGCTTCACTGGGAAGAGCACAAGCAACTTAGATAGTATATTCCCAGCCTTGTTTATAAGAAATCTATAAATACAAATATCTTACCAGTGGGCCATTTCCCAGGGATCTTTAGGAAACAGACAATCTTTCTGTTTGGTAGTAACTCTATTTTTATATTCACCGCCCCCTGCAGGTCTTTGTAATGTTTTTTACATTTTTTATGTTTGCTTTTTTTGTTTCCAGTGCTGGGATATGGAATTCAGAGTTTGATCACGCTGGGCAAGAGTTCCACTACTAAATTCTACCTACAGCTCCTGCATTTTCCTTCATCTTTTACAATGATACAAGTAACGTATTTACGAAGAAGAAAAACTAGAGTGTGCTTTTAATAAGCAAGATACACTCCCTTAAATTATTTTGGGGACTTGAGTGATCGCCCAGCAAGTAAGCTACTTGCTATGCAACATGAGGACCCGAGTTCATCCCAAAACCTATGTTAAAAGCCAGCTACAACAGAATGTACCTGCAATCTTAATTTCGGTTCTCCTATAGTGGGGTGGGAGGTAGAGACAGAAGAACCCCCAGGAGGTTTGGGGTCAGCTGCCTGCAGTCCTCGGCAATGAACAACAAATAAGAGAACTTGTCTCAAACAAGGTAGAAGATGAGGCCCAGCACTCAAGGTTGCCCTTTGACCTCTACATGTGTGCCTAGCAAATGCATGTGTGCATTCGCCCCCCCCCCCACCACACACACTTCATATGCATACACACACAAAGTACTTAAATGTTTAACTCAAGGTTACAATACCGAAAATAACAGAACCCACTGAAAAGATTTGGAGACTTACCTCTTAGCAAGTGACAGCAGACTGTGAATGTAGCGACGGTAAATATCCTCATGCTTCTGGAATTATCTAGAAACGGGAAACACAGAAGGAGTGCTGCTTAACTCAAATAGCCAAACAGTAGAAGACCTGTTCTGCTCATATAGAAATAACCTCCAGGAGCCAGGATGGGACGCACAGATAAGCCAGGGGGAACCAAGTACACTCTGTGAGTGTGGAGACAGCTGCGAAGCTGAAAGGTTGGGACTTTCCTTTCCTAACTCAAGGCTCTACGGAACCAAGTGAGGAGAAATTGGTCTGGTGAGGCGAACATCTTCACATTGAGTTATAAGCCCTCCAAGTCGATCATGTACATTCAAAATAAGCCAAGGGAAAAATACCTCCCCAACTCCTCCCGCTGCACCACGCTTTTCAACATTGAGAATTATCTGTAAAGCCTGCCTTAGGCAAAGCTTCAGAGCAAAGAAAAATCTGATTTTCACTTTCACTTTTCAATGCTTAAATTGAATTTGAAATCTTAAAATCTTTAAATCTCCCCTCTGCCTCTTACCTACTCCAAATTATAATACTTCTTCCCAATAAAGAGAGAAAGTATACCAATATCAGGAGTGGGAAGGGAGGAGAATTTGATTTGGCCCATTTAAAAAGGTCTGGATGCCTCCGGACCACTCTCTGATGTAGCTGTCTAGATCCTGGTCTCTATTCTGCTGACATTTTTCTAATTCACTCAGGAAACACTGAATATCTCTTCTTGAGTCTGACACTGTTTGGGGGCACTGAGGAGCAGTGAGCAAGAAACAGAAGGCATTCTTCCTTGGAACTGATGTCCAAAAGGGGTGGCCAAAGACAGTTAGTACTATACCCCAGCCAATTCGTTAACATCTTCTCTCTTCTGTGTTACTCACGCCTCCAACTTTCATAGGAAAGTCAGTCCTCCTTCCTAGCGTCTCCTTGGCCTTTGTGTCTACACACAATCTATTGACAGCCATAGAAAGTGGAAGACTAAGGCTGTGGGCATTCACTCTCTACGACTCAGTAAGAAAACTATACATGGGTTGGGAGGAAAATAAACAAGAGCCCCACATAGTTCAGAGAATAATAAATACAGACATAGGAAAGGACACTCTTTCTAAGAAAGTATATTGAAAATTTATGATAACATTTTTGACCTTTTGCTCTTCCAAAATTATAGCTTCCTCATAGTTAGTGTTAGTGAAATACAGGTAGACAGGATTTCTGGACTTTCACTGCTAAGGATGTGAAACTCTTTGTACAGCTTTTTAAAGACCGGTGTGGTAATCTCTGTTAAAACTTTAACTGTGTATGTCATATGATCTCTTTTTCCCTGTCTTAGAAATCCACCATAGGAAAACAAACACAGATCTAGCAGGAATGACAGGGCTAACAACAGCCGCTGACTTGAAACACCCCACGTAGCTTCAAGGCCAATAAACCTGTATGTACACCGAAGACCATGAGGGGCAGAATTTAGTACATGCATAGGGAATGAGTCTGCAAAGTCGTAGGAAGGAACTTGGAGGGCAGTGCATGATGCAAAAATATACTTGTGGTTTAAAGAAACCCTCAAGCCCGTCTGGAGATACTGCCTAACCATGATTATCTGCAGTGCAACGTGACTTTTATAGGGAACACAGATAAGTTCTCACCCGTTTGTAATTTTGAAGGAAGAAAGACAGAAAAGGAGAGATGGAACCATGAATGGTTTCTTTGTCTTTCACGTGTGCACGCAACTTTCAAATGAGTGAATAAACGGATGCTTTCCTTTCATTGTTAGAATAAAATGAATGATTTCACCACCAAACTCCTGAGTGTTTGGCGGATGAAGTGATGGAATGGCAAGGACCCTGGAAATGGAGTCTAGACATCTTCACTGAGGCGAAGTGACCACATCAGTTTATTTTAATGCTCTGCCGTTGTTATAGAAACAACTGTGCGTCCATCACATACACTCCCTTCAGGGAGCATTCGGTAATATTGGCTAACAGATTTGGTTGCCAAAGTTTGCTTGGGAAGGAGGCGAGCCGCTTCTGATGTGATGATATAGAGGCCCGAAGGCTGCCAAGACCTCTCCCAAGACATAGGACAGCGCCTGACAGCAGACACAGAGCTGGCCCACAGAGCCACTGGTGAAAGATGGAGAAACTGTGGCCACTCTGAGCGTGTCTGTAGGTAGTTTCCTTTCCGCCTTTCCCCTACAATGAGACAGCTCTTCTCTACATGTCTAAGATTTATTCATGTCATGTGTAGGGATGTTTTGCCTGCTTGTGTGTATGGGTACCACATGTGTGCCCGGTGCCCACAGAGACCAAAAGAGGGCATCAGATTCCCTGGAGTGGGAGTTACAGAGGGCTGTGGGTCCCCCAAGAAGAGCAGTAAGTGCTTGAAAGCCCCGAGCCATCTCTCTAGTCCCAGTTCTTCTATACATTTACTAGCCATTTGAAAGTGTAAAATTGTAAAAAAAAAAGTGTAAGATTGTGACATAATTTCTGTAAGTCTTGTATCTAATGGGCCTTAATATTTAACTCCTTTATTGCTAGGTGTTGAGGGTTTTTTTTGGTCCTTTTTTTCAAAATCATAAGTATTTATGTATTTAGCCAATGTTTGGTGAGTACCTATTGTGTGCCAGGTCCAAGATTAGGCCTGGAAGATAGATTTCCCTAACGGGAATTGCTGGTCAAAGGAGAAAGCACTTTCCCAATTCATGACACATTCTGAAAATTGGTCCCATTGCATCTTCCCACTGTGCTGACATTATTTTTTTTTTACTTTTTTCCTAATTCAATTCTTGAAAAATGCAGCTTGAATTTTTTTTGAAGAAATGTTTACTTCATGATAATTATTTGATCAATTATTTTGTCTCTTAAGGTTATAGGCTTCTTATTGACTATTATAAACCCTTGAGGTTAGAAAAGGGCAGGATGTAACAGCAGCTGAGAGGCTAAGGCAGGAGGATCTTGAGTTTGAGGTCAGCCTGAGCTACATAGTGAGACACTGTCTTTAAAAAGGGGGGGGGGCATTTATCAGAAGAGCAAAATAGAATGATTCGTTATCCTCTTGTTAACACTGGGCACATATTTAAAATCTTTCTCTACAGTCATCTGCCCAAGGAGATGAGACAGGATGACATTCCAAAGGACGCTGAGCTAGGTCTGATAGTCACCTAATTCAGTACCATACCCTCCCTTCCCTGGCTCTTAGAGCGCAGCTGCCAGCTGTTGGTAGAGGGAGGGGAAAAGAGGAAGCCCAGGGACCAAGTAAATAAGCGAGGTCTTAACCTCTGAGCCAGCACCTCTTAGTTGGTCTAAGAGGACAGGATCTTCTTCTTCCTCGGGCAAGAAACTGTACTGTTTGATGAGTTCCCAGGCGAGAGCAGAGACAGGGCACCAGAGTATGAACAGTGGAAGAAATGACAGCTCATTCAAGATGGGGAAATAAGTTTGTCCCCGGGAAGTCCAGAAGAGCACCCTGGAGCACAGCTTCTCTGTCTCCCACAGAAGGCGGGAGGGGAGCAGCCGCAAGCTTCCTTTCTCACAACTAAGAGTGAAGATTTACCCACGTTTCTAACTCTATCAAATGATCCTAAAGCCTGAACTCTTTCCCTCTCACTCCCACCTCCAGGACTGTAACTGCTGCCACGACCTCCTGTCTGTGCTGTTCAGCTGGAAAAGGCTAATATTTTCAGAGTATAAAGTTCTTCCTAAATACTGCCAGTCACTGCCATTGTCAGCTGCATATGCTTTCTGGAACGCATCTTGTTTATTTTTTCCATATAAAGGTCTTTCAGATAGCCAGACATAACTAGGTAGCTTTAAGAGTTTATCTAAAGAAAATGCCCAGCTATGTTCCAGGCAACCGCACATAGTGATGACCAGTGAATGACTGAGCTAGCAACCTGCTATTAATAACCTGGGCATCTATCAGTGGGAGAGTGGTGCCCTTAGTTATCCAGCTCAATGGAATACAGCAATAAAAATCTGGCTATTTAATTCATAGGAAAGCATCCACAATCATTTGTTCAGATTAAAAATAAGATAGAACACCGTACTTACGATAACCCCAAGCTAAACCTTGATATAGCCAAGGTCAATGTGTCTAAGAAATGTCTGGTCATTTTTATGTTAAGTTCTTCTGCTCCTCTTCCAAGACTCCTTTAGGTCCTCTGGGCAGATAGAGTAAAAGTCTTAGGCTCCAGCGTCCTGGATCTTGGCAGAGGAAGGGAACCTCAGGAGATGCTTCAAGTGGGATGACTTACCTAGTCATTCCTAATGAACCATTAAAGCCGCGCTAGGACAACTCTCTGACCCAGCTACCTACCCCAAGACCGGATTCATAAACACACACAGTAACGCTAACGGTGCCTTATCACCAGACAGATTCTGAGGTCTTAGCCGTGCAGGGCTCTGCTGCCTATTAACCCATCCTGTTTCCCTGTTGCCTTCTTCTCTCTCCATCCGCAAAGGGTCTAGGAGTCTGGCTCTAAAGTGCCCTGCAAGCCGCGGTCTCGGGACTCGGCGTGAAGACGCTCCCTACCTGTAGGCGGGGAAACAGGCGGCGACCTGCAGGTGCTGTGTGACTTGTGTGGCCAGACGCTAGCTAGTCACCCCCGGACCTTATAGCGCAGGCCCCGCCCACTCTGGGTTCCCGCCTACTCAGAGCGGGGCGGGAACCCTGAGCACCTCCGCCCTGAAACCGAAATTCCCAGCCGCACGCGAAAAACCTGTCCCTTTGGAATTCCTGCTGAAGGGCTTCAGGGTCAACTTTGGGATAAGATACTGAAGTTATAGAAAAACGAACTAGGGTCCGGCGTGGTGACGCACGCCTTAAATCCCAGTACTCCGGAGACAGAGGCAGGTGATCTCTATAAACTGGAGGTGGGCTTGGTCTACGCAGCGAGCTCCAGGACAGCCAGGGCTACAAAAGTGAGACCCTGTCGTGAGAAAGAAAACAAACAAACAAACAAACAGAAAACTATTTTTTGAAAAACGAAACTAAAACCGAAAGTGAAACTTGCCTTCGCTTTCTTGTAAATCGGGTTTCCTAAAAGAACCGGTTCTGAATCAACAACTGTGAGCTGTTATTTGAGTGGCGGCGAAAGGGAAAGGTAGGGATAGGAGGAGGGGAGGGTGCCTGTGACTCAGAGATCCACCTTAGGTTGTCTTCCTCTACATCTCCCCACCTTGCTCTTTGAGAGAGGGTCTCTTTGACCCAACTTCGCGTTTGCAGCTGACTAGACTCACCGGCCAGTGTGCTCCAGGGATCCCCACCCCTTCCCCCCATACCATCTCACTCCGGGGTTCAGTCTCTTTTTTTGTGGGTGCTGGGGGACCCGACTTTAAATCTTCTGTTCTTGGGCAGTAAGCGCTTTAAAAACAAAACATCTCAAGTCATAAGATCTCAGACTTCAATTTTATCTTCAAAATCCAAATACCTGAACCACTGTCCGATTCCCCACCTCTTTCAAGCCCTTTCTGGGTTTGTGACCATCTTGACGTAACTTTACGTACAGAGTTACATAGCATAAAGAGTTAACAACAGAACGAATCTTGGGTTTTAATTCTAGAAAGTAGGTGTGTCTATCTATATAATAGGAAACATATTTTTAAATCGTGGATTTGGTAACTTCCTCAAAGTTCCTCGACATAATGAAACTTGAGTTGCCTTGCCATTCAAGAACTTCCCATGTCAAGCCAAGCCCTTTACTGCCCTCTCGGGATCCAGGTGGGGGAAGTCTAGTCTAGGTAAAGTTGAGAAAGCTCTTCTGGGAACTGGAAATGTGGGCTTTTTCCAAGACGAAGCAATGGGAACTCCGTGGAGTATGGTGTCATTTAAGCATCTCACTGTTGGACCTCAAGGGCCTTCTTCACGGTTTGCTTTTCCCAGTTATTCACTAAAACTGCAGTTCTAAAGCAGGCATTGAGAGACCACTGGCTTGGCTGTAACCGGATTTTCAGGTTCTCACAGCATTTCTGGTCTCTGGAGATGCTGGAGGATCTATAGAGAATGTGGATCTCTCAGTATCATCAATAAAATTGGAGTAGACTTTGAAGCCGCAGCTGAGCTAATCCCTCTTCCAAATGTCTTTTGAACCCCAATAGTGGGATAAAGTAGTTTTCTCAAATTTAGTGACTGACTGAAAATAAAAAATAGACTTTATATGTAGAAATCCAGTGTAAACATATATGTGTGTGTGTACACAACCATAGAAAAACACATTTCTAGTTAACAGTTCCTTTCTCTATAAACAATAGCCAAGTCCCAGGGCACATTTATGATACGTTAGTGTGGTCGTATAAAACTCAGGTCTATAAAAATTCACTCTAGAGACTCACTGTTTGGCTGAGTTCTTTAGCTAAATGATGATTTGACAAATGAGAATTAAGTCATAGTCCCTGAGTAGTTTCTTACCCTGTGAATCATTTTTAAAGCTACAGGGGGGAGGTGTTTTGTTTTTAATTGTTTTTACAAAAGCATTGCTGAGGGTCGACGCGCACAGTCAACAGAGAAGGCTGGAGGTAACTGAAACTCGCCCTCCCCCAGGGCTGCCCCTGGGAACTGCAGAAGGCTCAACCTGCTGCTCGCATTGATTTGCATGTGAGTCGCCCGAAAAATACCCTCACCTCTCCACCTGCCCTACACCTCAGACACTCATTTTCCCATGAAGTCGATCATGCTCCTTAATGAATTTGGTATCCTCCAGAAGGAAAAAAATAGGACGTGATTTTAATTTTAAAAAAATTATTTTATTGTTTCAAAACCTATTGAATAAGCCCAAATAACCTAAGTAAGGGAGAAGCAGCCCTGAAAATAATGTCAGTTTTCTGATTTGGACAAAATAAAGAGAAACATTCAGACAAGAGAAAACCAGTGGCTAGCTAAGACTGAATTGTAGAACACGTGGGTCATCTCTAATGTCTTCATTTCCTGTTCCTATCTCACCTACCCTATTCATCTGGGGCAGACGGAAACCTCCTTACCGCTCATGTTCTGCTTAGCTGACGATGAAGACTAACCAGCAACGGTGAGGAAATGCACAAAGTAAATTCTGGAGAGAACCGTGAGCCATCTGCAGGAGAGGCAGGCTCAACGGAAGGAGGAACTGGTGTGCGCTGTGAAGGTGAGAAGCCTGGTGGATTCTGGGAGCGAGCATTGCTGTGGCTGGAGGAAGAAGGTTGGATTCTCGTTGTAGGCACATCCATGGGATAGCTTCAGCCAGAGGAGTCTATGACGGTGTTCTACAGACAACACTCTAGCCAGCTGAAGAAGGCAGGCTGAGGAGCCTGTGTTCATGGAAGCCAGGAGATTTGAGGAGATGGCGTTATTCTTCAATTCAATTCCAACACTACCTGTGGAGAAGTAAAGTCGCACCCCACAAGTCCAAGGGGAAGCCTCACATGGCAGATGCCAACCTTAAGTCTAGGCATCCAGAGCTTCTGATGGTCTCGCGATGAATTAGGATTTCCATGACTCCCTCTGGTTTGTTTAATTAAAGTAACTCACAAACTGGGAGAGACAGTTTACCTATGAGAATCAGTTTATTATAAAAGACATCACCATGGATACAGATGAAAGAGTACACAGGCAAAGTATGGTCAGGTGGGAGCCGGAGGGAGCTTCCGTGCTCCTCTTTGGGTTCACTACCCTCCAGGACCCTTCAGATGGTCTGCAGCCCAGCTGCTTGAAGCTCTAGCTCAGAGGATTTTCATAGAGACTTCATCAGGAATCAGTTCAGCTTCCAGCCCTTCTCCCTTCTGCGCAGGACAGGAGTTGGGGGTGAAAGTGTCAAGCTCTCTGTGCCCACAGTCTGGTCATTCTGATGACAAGGTCAAAACCAGGAAGAGTGACTTCACTGGAATGAAGGACATGTCTATCTCTCAGGAAATTCCCAGGAATTGGTAGCTATGTGGTCATATATCAGAATAAAAGACTACCAAGCACCCTTATTAATCAGACAATTATAACAGGTTTCTAAGAATTGTATGCCAGAAAGTGGAATGGAAACCCAAAGGGTACACACACATGTATGTATATATGTGTGTGTCTTGGGATATCACATGTAATAGGGCAAACCATTTTATTTTACTTTTTAAATTTTGTTGACTTTATATGCATGGATGTTTGGTCTGCGTATATGACTGTGCTACAGAAGGCTGTCAGTCCTTCTGGGAGCGGAGTGACAAATAGTTATAAGTCGCCATATGGGAACCAAACCTTGGTCCTTTGGAAGAATAGCCAGTGCCCTTACCTGGATGAGCTTTCTCTCCAGCCGCAGCTCTTAGAGTTTAGAGACTATTTTCTGTGGGAGAAGGAGAAAAAAAGAGGAGGAGGAGGTGGTGGTTATCAGAGGAGGGGACCAAGCTGCAGGTCTTGGGACAGGTTGAGAACAGGGTCATGTGAATTGCACGGGTTCCAGAAGGAGGAAGTTAGCAGGGGTTTAGTCAAATGGTACTGTGACGTGCCAGCTGAAAAGCTCCCAAAGGAGAATCATCTATGAGCTTCCTGCTCGTCCTCTGTGCAGAGCATTTACATACAGCTGAGAGAGAAGAGAGTCCACGCCCGTATCAATCTCCCCTCGCGCGTCCCCAGTCAGGCTTATGACTCTTAGGATGCTATGCGATGCTTCCAGTGGACCACGTGAAGCCTCCTCCGACTCAGGTTACCCTCTGAGCTGTAACGGCCCCTGCTCAGAACAGCTTTCCTCGACTTTCTGCCCCCTCTTCCATTACTGTCATCTTCAGTTACTGCGTTTCAGTGACTAACCTTGACAAGCTGAGCAGCATCAAAAAAAAAGCTATCAGATTAATAAGATGAAACTGACTAATAAGATGCCATAATCACATGATTAGAAGTATCAGTGATCGTAAAACAGGTCGTATTTAAAAATGTCAGACTCTCGTCTACCTACGAGACTACCCAACTTGGAGAACAGTCTTAGGAGCTTTAGCTCCTGAAGTTGGCTCTCTTGTAAGGTGCTGAAATGGAGACCTACAGCTCATGTACCGTGTCAAAGCTTACATGACAGGAAATAATACAAATGGGATTCGAACCCGGAGCTCTGGCTCTGGTGTCTGCTACCCAGCGAATACCACTGAAACGAGTGTCCTTATCTACTGCCGTCAAGCTGTAGGCACATTGGATGCTTCTTCAGCCCACTCAGTTAAACTCTGATTCACTGTATGCCCCAGCTATTCTACCTCTACAAATACACCCAGGATAACTTAAAATATGTTCACAAAACTTACAATGTTTTTCGTAAGAGGCCAAAATAGAACCATCCAAAAATCCATCAATTCTGAATGAATACACCAAATGTGCTACATCCACATATTGGGATATTATTTAGCCCCAGCAAGAAATGGAGCAATGATTCATGCTATAATTTATTTGTTTAATTTTTGTTTCAAATTTATTTAGTGTGTGTGAGTGTTCCACTCATGAATGGAACACCTATGGATGTCAAAGGACAATTTGCAATATGATGGGTTCTTTCCTTTCACATGTGAATCCCGGGGGTAGAACTGGGTCCCAGAGTGGTAAGCCCATCAACCCACTGGCCCATCTCACCAGTCCCTGTGCTATAACTTAGATGAACACGGAAAATAGTGTCAAAGTAAAAGAAGCCAGTAAAGACCATTTTGTTTATAGGAACTGTCCAAAAGAATCAAGTCTTAAAAGATAGAAAATAAATTAAGATGGATTCTGTAGATTACCTGCATGTGACATCATCCATAAAGATAGGTTCTATAGATTGAGAAGAACAAGCTCATGATAGGGGTCTGGGGAAGGATCTGATGTGGTTTCAGTGACACAGATAAAGAAAAGGTCACCAGGCTATTAACTACCTCTGCTCCCAGCCTCTGGGCAGAAAACGGCTTATACATCTCTCCCTTTGAAGATACAACCCTGCTTGCTTAACATTTCTGGTTCTGCTGGCGGTAATCTGTGGACACAAGAACAGTTATGCCTCCTAAGGTTGCCTTTCTCACCTTTTCTGCCCATAGATGGGCACGGCTTCCTCTGCTGAACATTCCTGTCAGGCATTCTTGCCTAAGGGCCAGCTCTCACCTGGTTTTAGTAACCACCCTCTCTTCCTGGGTCCTTCAAGAAGACAGAAGCTCCCACTGTTGCCAGCTATGAGCTATTGAATGCTATCCAAGGCCTGAACACTGTGTCTGCATCTAAGTCTGTTTTCTCATTTAGCCCTCACTATGCGACAATCAGATGGCTTCAGTCCTACTGCAGACCGAACGGAATCGAGGCCTGGTTTGTCTACACGCATAAACGTTATCAGGAATCTGCTGCTCAGCTTTGACTCTTGGTAGTACACCTGCTCCCACAAACAGAAAGAAAAATATTGTTGTAATTTTCCCATCCGGCTCCTGAACAAATCATGTTTGAAATGGAGAATCTAGAAGTCAGAATACAGAGAACTGAAGTCGAGGGCATCTACACAGGCCTGGGAGGTCTGGGCCTGGAAGAGGGCAGACGCCTTCTCTGCGGTGTGGCGTTAGCCAAGGTCAAGGCAGAGGGCTCTTCCTAAAGAGCCTGTGAGGCTATTTCCACAAACCCTTGGGTAGCAAGGGTAAGAGTGCTAAGGGTCCTCGGGTGTTTCTTCAGAGGTTGGAGAGCCTTCCTCCAGACAGACATTGCTGGCAGGAGTACGTAATACGGGAAGGGCAAAAGGTTACATGGAAATTCTGATCGCTGTTTTGCTTTTGTTTCCTGTTTACCTTTAAGCCGTTTGATGGCGACATTTTTACAGGGTTGGGACTCGGAGGACTTGAAACGGCATTTCCCTGCTGCTTCCTCGACTTTCCCTCTAAGCCATCCAATAGGTGCAGGACACAATCTGCGGCTCTGACCCGCCCCACCCACCTCTCTGCTCGAGGCGCCCCGGAGCCGGCACCGGAAGGACACCCCAGGCCTCGGGAACCGGAGCCCTTAAAAGATCCAAAGGCCACGCTGATTGGTTGAAGAGCGCAGCCCGCTGTCATAACCAGCCAATCCCTAGGCTCTGCCAAGCAAAGCGCAGTCCTGCCCTGATCGATCAGGGGCTCTGGCTAGGGGCCTCCGCTGTGGTCACCGTCCCAGCACCGAGTCGCGTGAGTGCATCTGCTTCCGAAGGCAGGGAGGGAGGGTTGGTTCGGCTGCAAGGCCCCTGCACAGCTGCAGCTCCAGCTGGGGCAGAGAGGCCTGGGCTCTGGGTTCTGCTAATGCCCCCGAGGCTGACAGATATTGCCAACCCGGCCCTGTGAGCAAGAATGAGCTCTCCTTAGCATTGTCACCAAGTTGGGAAGTCTGCAGAGTGCCGCGGACAGGGACATGGGATAACTCTACGCGAAATACCTAAATGACAGGAAACTGGTTCCTCAGAGCCAGAGTGGAAACAATGACAGGAAAACACCCCCAGAGGCTATGTGCTTCCCGCTTAAGTTTGCTAGGGAATATAGTTTGGAATATTTATTGAGACTGATTGTGATGTTGTAATTTAATTAATAAAGCAGGGCAGAAATCTGGATGTCAGAAGTCACGAATTCTTTCTCTTTCCAAATCAAATCTTGGTTCCCAGGGCGACCAAAGGAAATCTGTCTGGGATTTTTGCAATCAACATTCCCCAGAAACGCATCTTTCCACAGTAATTTGAATCATGGCTGGCAAGCTGGAACAATAATATGCCCCCCAAAAGCCACCCCCACACTGCACTCCTGTTTCCTGTGTTACCAGTAATAACGTCGATTCGAGGCCACTCTTATTCATTTGTTGATAATATTTTGTCTCTAGGAGAGAGAAAATTGAGGGTATTTGGAACACCCTAGGGAAGGGGTGCCAATGACTTTGATGGGTATAGGGGAGAAGGAATTGGAAGCACTGTTCAAGGTGAAGTTACAAGGCTGGTACACGCATTTGAACACTGTTCCTGGTTTCCCTCTGTCTTTAGCCCGTCCTACCTGAGATTTCCCCAACACATCCAAAGTCCAAGAGTGCAAGGCCTGGAAAGAGGTAAGCCTGAACCCTAGCTTTTCGAAGAGTTTCTCCTCTCTAGAAGACTGGCATGAGGATTGTCCCACCACTTCAAGGGAGAGCTCACCCCTTATAAATAAGAGTGTGCCAAGGGACTGGGGTGTGTGTGTGTGTGTGTGTGTGTGTGTGTGTGCCAGAGAACAGTCGATTTCTTTGAAGATGTTTGCAGCAGGTATAAAAATTCCACCTTCCACTCCTACACGCGGAAGGCAAACAAGGGATACCGGGTAGCCTTGTTTACTTGGGTCGAATCATTCCTATTCTGTGCAAGTGTTTGTCAAGTAGAAGCCACAGAGACCATCAAGATGGCTGACAGTCTTTCCCCTGCAAGCTCAGCTGGAAGTGACTCACTTGGGCTGTCACTGCTGAGATAGCAGAGTAACCTGCTAGGTCCCCTGCCCCGACAAGTGTCCTCTGTCTGCTTGCAGGGTGCCGAGTGGGACAAAGGCAGGCAGGAAGGAATCCTCATGACCTCCCAGGCCTAGTTTGTAGTTCAGCCTCTGCCCAGCTCTGCAGCCTGGGTAATTCCAGTTCAAGGCCACGTAATTCCAGTTCAAGGCCACGTAATTCCAGGGTGTGTTCTTTGTCGGAATACACGGAAGTCACTGACCCTCAGCCCCCACTCCTAATAGGGAAAACATTCCAGCTGATGTGAACCCCCCTGTCCTCCTCCCGCTCACTTCCTGCGTTACTCTAGACCCAGGGTTTCCTGATGAGGAAAGATGTGGAAACAGCTGTTATCTGGGATCAGAATAGACATAAATCCTGGCTGGAAAGCATCGAGATTATGGTGTATTCAACAGCCAACGAAAGTGACATTGAAGAAAGTGGAGAAGTCGTGGTGTTCCCCGAGCCTCTAGTCTTCTGAAAGAAAAACCAATAACTAAGGAAAATGTTTGCTGCACAGACTCACTTGGATTTAGAACGCAATTAGGAGTTCTGACTCACCTCCAGTTTACAGCCCTCTTAGGTGGTTGTTACTGATAATAAGATGCAAACTGCAGGTGGTTGATGTGGGTGTGTCTGTGTGGCTCAGTCACTGCTTTTAAGGTATCGAAGAGACAAAGGCAAAGTGCATTCATAAGAAAACGAACTTCAAATTTTAATCATTTCCGGGCTAGTAAACAGATCAACCATTCTGTTCTCAGCTTTGTGGTAATGCTAAATAAATTGTATTGAGCACTTTATTATAAAAAAGATGTCTGTACTTAGCTGTAGGCTAATGTAAGTGTTGTAGGTAGGCCAAGGTAAACCACGATGTTCAGTATATTAGGTGTAGTAAATGCATTTTTCTCCATGATATCTCCAACTTACAATGAGTTGGTGGGGTGTAACTTCCGTTGGAAGGAGAGGAGAAACTCTACAGTGCAGTGTGGTCATTTTAAAAACGCATTTCTGGGCAGAGGAGATGCCTTAATGTGTGAAGTGCTTGCCATATAACCCGAAGACCTGTGGTGGAAGCTCCCGAATCAATGAAAATCTGCAGTCCCAGAGGTAAGACATGAGGATCCATGGAAGGCTCCCGGCCAGCTAGCCTGGTGTACACAGATGAGCAACAAGCGGAATAGACGGTGGAAAGAAAGCGAAGACCAACACCTGGGGTTATCATGGGCCATGGTACCTGCAAGAGCGTGTAAACATCTTCACTTCCCTCCTTTTGAGAGCCTCGGTGACGTGGAGAGGAGGAGGGCGAGGCTGGGAAAGGAGAGCTAGGGGATACGAGCTGCAAGACGGTGGGAATGAAATGTGTGTCGAAGAGGGATAGGAGCGTGAGACCTCAGGAAGAGCACTGATGCACTGACCGTGAGACACGTCATCCTGAAAGCACAAGTTCCAGCGGGAAAGACCTAAGTACTTCTGCACACGCATCCTCAGGTGCAAGGCCTTACCGTCTACTGCACCGACGGTCAGAAGGTGGATAGTGGGGAGAAACATGAGGAAACATGGCACTGTGTATTGACAGAGCAGGGAGAGATGGGAAATGATTTCAACTGACTAGTCTTGGCTAAGTAAATGATGCCAGACCAGGTAAGTATGCCTGAGGTTAAACAGCTAGTAAGTATTTACACTAGTCTCTAAATCAATTTTTTTTCTCTCCTTTTGCCTTGTTGATCATAACTTTGGGCCTGTATAAGGATGCACAGGGCCAGTTATTTAAAGTTGCCTTGCGTTTTCCTGCTTCAGGTCAAGATGGGGTTTATATTCTCCAAATCTATGAATGAGAACATGAAAAACCAAAAGGAGTTGATGATCATGCAAGGCCAACTTCAGGTACGTGTTAGTTAAGATGGTATGCTCCAATCACATAGAATTTCTAGAATGGGTGTTCTAGAGGTGTGTTCTCTTGGACCCCCCTTGACCCCTAATTAAAACGTTCTTGGGCACCATCCTCAAAGATGAAGTGGGCGATTGCCTAGTTGGCGAATGGCCCACACCCCCAATCCAGATATTTGTTTCAAAATTTCCACACCACACAGAATTGTTTAGAGTATATTATGAACGGAATATACCCTTCCCCCAAGGTATCCGGGATTCCTAGAACCTGTGGCTATATTAGGACTGTGACGGAAAGGGGCTTTACTGTGTGTTCCTATAAAGAGGTGCTATTCTGGTTTATCCATATGGGTTCATTGTATTCCCAGAGCCGTTTTAAGGAGACTCGTGTGTGTGTGTGTGTGTGTGTGTGTGTGTGTGTGTGTGTGTGTGTTGCATGAGGTGGGGAGAGAGAGGGAAAATTCAAAGATGTCATATTGCGCTACACATAGAAATCTTAACCGCAAAGCCAGGCTGAGCAGCCCTCTACTGACTTTGAAGATGGGAGTCAGGGCCAAAAGAGGCAGGCAGGCTCAATAAGTTGAAAAAGGCAAAGAAGCCGATTCTCCTTTGCTGCCTCCAGAAAGACAGGGCCATGCTAGCCCATTTTGGCCCTTTAGCCTCAGATAATAATTTGTTAAAGTGGCATTGGGAAACTGCTGTAGACTGTACACTTGACCTTGGGCTATACAGTAGCTGTTTAGAAGAAAATCAAAGAGATTGCTGAATTGCCTAATGTGAGTTGTCAAAGTAATTTTAAAATTTTGTAACTCACAGCTGAAAGTTGAGAAGTTAGTCCCAAATTGTTTTTCTAAGATTTTAGACAGAGATCATGAAGGTCCTGTGGTCTGTCATGGCTGCAAGAGTAGACAGCACTACTCTCGGGCCACACAGATGAGAGGTGAACCAGACTGCGATTGAATCCATGTCAACCTGACGGCCTGCACCGTCTGTCCTCGGTCTCCTGGTCTGTACCCTAGAGCCAATGCGCCCTCCAGAGAAGCTGCAGGAAGGGAAAATGACACACAGCACATAGAATGGATGCCATACAGAGTGTATAATGCCTCTTGCTTAGATTGGGTGTTGCTGTCATTGCTATTAAAATCTTTTTTTTTTAAAGTTAGGGTCTCATATAGCCCAGGCCAGCTTCAAACTGGTAATGTAGACTAAGAAGGCCTTGGACTTCTGGTCCTCCTGCCTCTGTCTCCTCAGTGCTAGGGTTATAGGTATCTGCTATTAAAGACTTGTAAGTGTTTCTGTGTAGGACAATTATTTCTTTGGAAGAAATGGAAAAATTGAAAGAATGGGCAAGTTCATTTGGGGGTGGGTTTTTTTTTTTGTTTTTCCTGTAACAGAGCAGTGACCAGAAGTGACCACAGTATAAGAATCAGCCCAGTATGTCAGGAACTTGAGCCACCTGTACGTGGAAACTACGGGAGTTTCATTCTTAATCGGCCCACATGACCTCAGGCGCTGTGAAGACTTGGGGAGTTTATTCCTCTTGGAAGTTACAGAGTCCTACGTCAGAGGACTTCGTCACTGCTCCAAAGCTGCATGAACGTAATGCTGGAGTCACTTCCTCATGCTGCTCAAAGTTCACAGAGGAGACAGCAATGGGCCTGAGTCTAAGCGGGTGTGCTGCACTCTGTGGATGTAGGTCACGCATGGGGAACCCCAAGTGGAGGGGAATCCGTGGCTTTTACCGTGAACCAGGAGCAAGAGAAGCGCGAGGCCTTTGCTGTGTTTCATCCTGTGGGGCTGTTCACTGACACACAAGCAAAGATGGCTTCAGTAGTGAGGGCCTGACTTTTTTGATCCACCCCTCAAGGATGTGCAGGGGTATTCGTGGTCCCTGGTAGTCACCTGACTGACCAGAGGCAAGGGAACAGTCAATCCCAGTGAGCAGATTTTCCAGATGCGGCCTCGAGGTCATCCGTTTTCAGTTTATCTTAACCAATGGCAAGCCCAAGCCTAGGAACCCAGCCCCTCTTGAGCCAGCAGCTTTCTCTCATTTGGAAGGAGACAGGGTGAAAATTTCCCTAGCGCAATGACTCCTTCACTGGCACACAGTGGAGGGAAGGTGAGGTAGGACCTGACCCCTGTACCTTCAAATACACCATCTTCAGTTGAGCAGCCCACAGGCCCCTCCCTTGTGCCCGTCTCTGTCTGGGACTCCCCAGCCCACAGTGGAGATGTCACACCGCAAGATCACAAGGCTTCCACAGAACAAAACTTATTTTAAACAAAACTCAGCAAAAAAAAAAAAAAAAGCCATGATTGTCTCGCCTCTCGGACCCTTCAGTTACTGTCTGAATTAAGTCCCCTCAAAATTTGTATGCTGGAATCCTAGCCCTCATATGACTTCATTTGGAGACAGGGTCTTCATAGACGTAATCAAGTTAAAATAAATCCTTAGGGTGGACCTTAATCTGATACATTGGCAATTTTTAAAAGGAAATTTGGTCATGTGCCCCAAATATGGACACAGTCATCTCCAAGCCAGGAGCAGAGGTCTCCCCATAGCTTGTCAAGGATTAGACTCCATTGACTTGGGATTTCTAGATTCTAGAACTGAGACCAAAAAAAAATCTATTACATGAACTAGCCGGGCTGTGGCCCTCTTGGGGTAGAGGCAGCTTTAGCAAACCAAAGCCCGGAGGACCTGGAAGCCATGTCCAGAAGTGGGTGCTGGTGTACTGGGCAAGGGACTCCCTGCAGCTCAACTGCAATCTCCCTCCTTCCTCCCCAACTTCCTGTTTCTATAGCCCCCCCCTCCCCCTGAGAGGAGGGTCAGAGTTCGTGAACGGGAGCGATTTGGTCACCTTGAGTTTTCCATACAAACATGACACATTATTTACTATACCTGACAGTGTCTTGAACTGGATCAACCTCCCTTCCTCACTGAAAGCTTTGTTCAGACTACACCAGTTGAATTCTGTCCGTCTTCCCATTCAGAGAATGTAACGTTAACTATTGTAGGGTCCTTGCACAGGTTCAGGAGATTATACAGTTGTATAGATGGCTGGAGACTGGTATGCACGAGGTCTTTGTTTCTCCCCTCAGGAACCAGAAAAAAATAAGATTTTTTAATATATAAAAATTCGTTTTTGAGAATTTCATACAATGTATTAGGGCTGGAGGCTATGGTTCAGTGATAGAGTGTTTGCCTAGCACGCATGAGGTCCAGTACAACAAGCAAAAAGAGACACAGTTAGAGAGAGACAGGGAAGGAGGAGGGGGAGGGAGGGGAAGAGTGAAGGGAGGAGAATGGGGGAGGGGAGACAAGAAAAAGAGAAGTTTGACTGGGTAAGGAGAAAAACTACCTCTTTCAACCCCTGTTGTGAGCATTTTTCCAAAGTACCACTAGGTGGCGCACATAAACAACTTTACAGCGTCCAGATAATGTTTCGGTGAGGTGGAATGGAAATGGAAGCCTCTCACAGAGAAAGATCGATCAGAGGGCAAAGCAGCCATACTAGTCAGTTATGCAGGCCAGGCAGTGGTGGCACACACCTTTAATCCAGACAGAGGCACACAGCTCTTTGTGCGTTCCAGGCCACCCTGGGCTGTCTAAAAGAAAACCTGCTCATACAAAGGTGATCCCAGCACTTGGGATCCCACACCTTTAATCCCAGCGCTAGGGAGGTGGAGACAGAAGTGACATGCAGTCACGGGATCACGCCACAGTCACATCCCATCTTGGGCATCCTCTAACTTCTTGGCTGATTTATAAAATTTTTGATACATTGGGTTTACTCTCTACCATAAGCTTTATGCATACGACAAGGAGAGTTTGTCTGGTGTTCACCACAACATCAAAGTGTTTACTCCCACAATCTTTACACAGCTCCCAGCCATCAATTTCAGACTTCTATCTGCTTAATGTTTACTGGGGGGGGGGGGGGGAGACCTATCCAGTGATAGCTCCCTTAGGCGGTAATTCTCTATCCCAACTGCACTCCAGAACAACCTAGACCGCCAGCAAAATGAAATAAATAAAATAAACTTAAACGAAACTTATGCTGACCTTACCTCCATGGACTAACTGCTCTGGCTGCTGGGATAGGAACTGGGACTTTGAAGAACTCCACAGATGTTTATAACTCAGACCACTGATGTTGGGCTTTTCTCTGTCTTTTTTTTTTAATTTAGATACCTTTTTATATGCATGCAAATTATTAATTGCTGTATTTATATCACTTTGGGAGATCTGCATTATTATATGAGTTTGGGAAATAAGTCATCTAGCAAGGATGGAGTTGCACACTCAATATCCTTGCATACAAAGGCATATTATTTATCTTTAATGGAACTCAAACTGGTAAAGGCAAATTTTGGCAAGTCCTTGCTCTTTCTCCTTCTCTGTTTACTTTTCCTTGGAACAATCTTGGTTTGGCCTAGGTGACCTCAGGTGGCACGGCCATTAGAGGAGGCATCTCTAGTTGAGGGAAACCTCTCTGCTGTTGTTTACAACCACCTGGGAAACGAGGTGATTTGCTTTGAGGGCACTGATCATGCTCCAGGTGAGTCTGGCCGTGACCTACACTTTTCAATGCTGTGGACCCTTGAGATCCAAACCTTCTCCTACCACCTCTGACTTATTACCCAAGTGTCTGCTGAGAGTTCTCCTGGCTCTATGATCTAGTGACCCTCTGGTATGCCACCTGCTTCTAATTTTCAGTGACTCCTGGGTAGCTGAGATTAACCCAACTGTCTCGGGCCTGCTCTGAACCCAGGCCTTCCCTGCAACCATTGTCCCTCTGCTTTGGTTTCCTCTTCCCAGAATCCTCCTTGTTTAGAGGCTTCCCGGCCCGCCTGAAATTTGGCTGACACTCTCCTGGGTTACAGGGGGAGGGGGGACAAAGGGGAGGTGGCCAGGCCTTGTCCTCACACCATCCTTCTCTCAGTTCCTGCCACGCCTGAACGAGGACACGGCTGGAAACCGAGTCACGTTGTTTATTGTTCTTCCATCACGAACTCCCGCTTTCTGTTTCTGAACTTTGCTGGTGGTCTGTCCTGTCAGGTGTTTAGAATTAAGAGGCTAGGAAGAAAGCAGGTTTCCCTCTGATGACTCAGACTCTTCAAATCACGGCCTTGGGTTTTCATTTTGCTACCGCTGCTGCTTCTGTGTGTTTCTTTGAAAAGCCAGTCAGGTATTACATCCTGTGTTCTGGGCTGTTCAAGGCACTGTCTAAAGTGGTACAAGGCACAGGCGGTGACAAGTGAAGATCTCTATTGATCTATTGACCCCTCAAAGCAACTCCCCCTCCACACACACTGTATGATGAGGACCTGGCATTTCAATTTGTGCTTGGGTGTATCTGGAAGGCAGCAGGATGGGAGGCAAAATGATTCCCAAGCGAATACTAACAACAGAGGCGGGCAAGGTGGGTGCGTTTAGTGGTCCGTAGATTGTTTTTTTTTCCTCATGTGAAAGAGAAAAGGCTGCTAGGGTCCACCAAAAATGCAGTCAAGACCTCAGCGAGCAGGAGCACTGTCTGTTCTGTGCCCAGTGGAAGGAGCTGTCACTGCAAAGGGACAGTTGCCCGGAGCTGTTCAGAGTGACTTAGTCAAAGTCTGCTGTGATCTAAATGATCAAACACGCGTCCAGACGAATGAAGAAGGAAAAGCAGACGGTCGTACCCGTCCTAGATGAAAGATGAGTAACCCCCCCTTTGTCTTTTGTGCGTAGCTTGAAAGGCAGCTGACCATGCAGAATGAGATGAGGGAGCGACAAATGGCCATGCAGATCGCCTGGTCTCGGGAATTCCTCAAATATTTTGGAACCTTTTTTGGCATTGCCACCATCTCTTTAACATCTGGGTATGTTTACAATTTACTTGACGATCTTTTTGAAATAATCCAGTCTTTGCCATGATCATAGCACTGTTAAGTTGGCTGAGGTAGGACTTTGAACCCAACCGTATTCATGTAAACAAAGAAACAGCCCAACCGCCTGTGGCTTTCTCCTCTGCAGAACAAGAGCAGTAACAGTCCCTTCTGCCTTTAGCTCCTTCAGTTCCTTCTGTCTTTCTCTAGTCTATAAGTTAAAGAGGGCTCCCCAGAGGTCGGGAATGGTATCTCTGTGTCCTTGTGTTCTTTAAAAGGAGGAACCAAAGCCTTGAAGTCAAAGAAAAATTAGCAAAGACTCTGGTGAGGTATGCTGGGCAAGGAAAGTCAATTGCTATAGAAGTCTCAGATTGATGAAATAATTTAAGAAGTGGAATGCATTCTTCCAGAAAGCAGGTGCTTTTCTTACAAGGACAAGATATATGTGTGCTGGTTACCATTGTGATACCCATCTTTCTGTTTCTGAAACAGCGCGATAAAGCGGAAGAAGCCAGCCTTGCTCATTCCTATCGTTCCCCTCAGCTTTATCTTCACCTACCAGTATGACCTGGGCTACGGAACTCTTCTGCAAAGAATGAAAAGTAAGTCTTCCTAAACTACTTTGCTTCCTAATTAATCTCCTGATTCAAGATCTCCTCTCAAGGCTGGGAGATGGCTCAGTCGGTAAGGTGCTTGCTGAGCACGCATGAGAGTCTGATTTCAGCCCCCAATACCCGCGTGGAAAAGCTGGGTGTAGTGGTGCAAGTTTGTAATCTCAGTACGAGGGAGGCAGAGACAGGCAGATCTCTTGAGCTCCATGACTAACCAGCCTCGCCTACTTGGCAAACTCCAGGCCAGTCTGAGACACTGTCTCAAAACAAAAAATAACAGAGTAGATAATGCCTGAGGACACTGGTGGTTAATGTCTGGCTTCTCCATGCTAGCCCACGCACATGAACACACACATGCACATGCATCCCCTCCTTTTAAACCCTTGAAGCTTACGTAGATTCTGATCGGATCATTTTCCAAAGACTCTAATGACGAACATCTCTGCTCCCTCCAACAGGGTGGCATAAAGTCAGCCCCTGCCAGCTCATAAGAACTGACTTGACAAATTTTGCATGGTGGATGAGAGGCATAGTTGTTTACTAAAATTAAATTAAATAGGCGTATACGGACTTATAATTAAATTCTAATAAATACTAAATTACATTTAAAACAAGGGTATTAAGCACCCAGAACTTGTCTGTTTCTAATTATTTTTCCATTCTATATAATGATAGATTACTTATATCAATTGCATCTGCCTTATGCAACTGTAGAAGCAGCATGCAGATGCAACAAAGTGCAGGCACAGCTTCAGCCTCAGCAGCATCCCATTGGTGGCTTGAGGTTGGTCATGGTGGGAGCGTGTACATGGTGGAAACCGGCAAACACCAAATCAAGGCTTACCCTGATCTCTAGACCAGGAGCTGGAAAATGTGGACATTTTAAACCTTTGGGAAAGAATTCTAATAACTTCTATAAGTGTTCTTTATTTTGCAGACAGCTTATTTATTGTTAGTGTTAACTTGCAATTGTTTGTATGTATGTGTTGTGTATTGGTCAAGCCCAGGTAGTTCTGTCCACCCCCTCCGTGCATTCTTCATTTCTCCTTCATTGTTTCTGAGGCACGGTCTCCCCGTGATGCTCAGGCTGCTCTTGAACTCATCATCTCTTGTCTTACCGCCTGAGTGCTAGAGTTATAGGTGTGTACCACGACACCCAGCTGCAGCTGGGTTTCCAGAATTTATCATTGTGTTTCCCCGAGTGGTGCATTCCTTCTCCTGAGTGAAACAGATGAAATACTTACCTCTGGGAGGTAAGGTCGCGGATATAGAGTGTCACATGCAGTGTGCCCCTGTAACAGCAATCAGGCCTTCTCCCAAAATGCTGATGACCCCTCCGTGGTCTTACACACTTCTGCCTTTTATTTAAGGGGAAGCCGAAGACATATTAGAAACAGAAAAGGCTAAGTTGGAGCTGCCAAAAGGAATGATCACCTTCGAAAGCCTTGAAAAAGTCAGAAGGGAGCAGAGTCGATTCGTCTTGGACAAGTGAAGTCACGTGTACCCTCCAAGCACCTGCAGCAACTCAAAGCACAGAAGCGTTGACTTGAATCACGGTGTTTACAGTTTTCTACATGATCACGATTTTGATACAACGCATTTTTATTTTAGAATATTAAAATTCAAAATAAATTTGTTGGTCTATTTTAAAACAAAATTTCTAATGCTCAACCAAATCATGGCAGTATTCTAAATAAGAATCAAATTTCTTGTGTGTGTGTGTTTTACAGTTATCCAAGTGCAAAATTAATAAATTATATTGTTCTGATTTGACACCCATGTCCTGCTGCTTAAGTTTTTTGCATACAGACTTTCCACTATTACAGGCATCTGTTATTGTGTCCTGTCCCACACAAAAGAACCCTGGTGACTAACACGAAATTAATTACAGCATTCAGGGTTGAGAAGAGGAGGAAGAGATGGTGAAGTCTAGAGGTATAAGTGGGAGTCAGCAGGGAGCATGAGGAGGAACATGGGGTGATATGTCCTTATTTCATTGTATTCATATATGATACACTCAAACATCCGGGTAAATGAATGAACAAATAAATAAATAAATAGGAAAAAGAATTTATAGAGGGAAGAGATGGAGATTTCCTCTGACGGACCCACGCATAATGGAATGCTACCATAATACCAGCTATTCTGGAGGTGGAGGCAGGAGATTCTTAAGTTTGAGGCCAGGCTGAGCAACATAGCAAGATTACACACACACACACACACAACACACACACACACACACAAACACACAATCTGCATAATAGTGGTCAGCTATGGGTTCCCAAAATGGCTCGTCAAGAGTTTAAACTTTAGAATTAGATTTGCTGGGCCGGCTTTGCCAATGTTACTGCTCATCAGCTGGAGTTTAAGGCCCCTTCAGGTGATGCGAGAGACTCACAGAGGGCTGAGCTGCTGTGCGGTCTAGCCGGGCCCTCGGCCGCCTTGACCTATCAGACCCTTCCTTTGAGCTCCTTGTCCTGATGCAGGCGCCGAGTTCGTGGGTGACTCGCATCCACACGGCCACTCCCTGCCAGTTTTCCCAAGTGCACAGAGCGGCAAAGCTAAAGCCACTGTGCTGAGCGACTGCTCCTAAACACAGCTGGATTAAACGGCAGTTCAGCTGACCTTCGCATTGCTGATTGTTCAAAACTTCTATCGCATCGTCCTTTTACAGAGTTGACAACCGCTTCATCTGTCACTCCTGTATTATCTCAGCCGTTGACATTAATTAAATATTTAGTACCTCTCAATTACACCTTTTAGTAAATTTCCAAGTGCTGAAGCAGCTGTGGTCTCTCCTCAGTTAGCTTATTATCCCAGACTTTGTGGGCTTCAAGAATGGGGACACATATTAAGGGAGAGAAGAGACAGAAGTATCTTTAAGAAACAAAGAGTTAGAGATTCGTAGTAACTTCGCCCGCTGTCTTTGTCAATGGTCAGAGACAAAGCTGGTGGGCGAACTCTTTACCATAAGGCTTTCCCGGTGTCAAGATAAACGGGCAGAGCAAAGCAGAGGTACGTGTGTTTGACAAGTCTCCCTCAGGGCTGAAGGGCATCCGTGAGCATCCGGTAAGTTGCTGCTGCAGAAAGAATCGTGAATAACTTTGTGATAATCACAATTCGATTGATGAGATTTTAATACTTAAGCATTATTTTTAAAGACTGATTTATTTTTAATTTCTGTGACTAGTTTTGCTTGCCCCATATCTAGCTGCGCACTACACGTGTTCAGCCCCGCAGAGGCCAGCAGAGGGCGTCAGATCTCCTGGAACAGGCGCTACAGAGGCTTGGTAGCCGCTACAAGAATGCTGGGTTCTCTAAATCACTGAGCCATCTCTTCAACTCCCCCACTCCCAAGCGTTTCGAATGTTTTCAATTAACGTTTGGGGAGCTGGGACTGTGCTTTTACAAAACCTTTAGAAGTTTTACATCGAAAAAGAGAAGTTTCTACTAAACAATGGTGTCCAGAATCCCTGGCAGGATCCTTTTCAATACAGCATGTTGGCTGTATTGAAATCAATTTTTAAAACCAGTGGCCACTTTAGGGTGGGCAAGAGACTTGACCCTAGAGGGGCTCCCAGGTGCCCAAGCTGAGGTCCCCAGTTAGTTCCTCGGGCAGCTGAGGATAGGGAACCTGAAATGACCCTATCCTAGAGCAATACTGACGAATATCTTGCATATCATCATAGAACCTTCATCTGGTGATGGATGGAGATAGAGACAGAGACCCACACTGGAGCACTGGACTGAGCTCCCAAGGTCCCAATGAGGAGCAGAAGGAGGGAGAACATGAGCAAAGAAGTCGGGACCACGAGGGGTGCACCCACCCACTGAGACAGTGGAGCTGATCTACTGGGAGCTCACCAAGGCCAGCTGGACTGTTACCGAAAAAGCATGGGATAAAACTGGACTCTCTGAACATGGCGAACAATGAGGGCTGATGAGACGCCAAGGACAATGGCACGGGGTTTTGATCCTACTTAATGTGCTGGCTTGGTGGGAGCCTAGACAGTTTGGATGTTCATCTTCCTAGATATGGACGGAGGGGGGAGGACCTAGGACTTATCACAGGGCAGGGAACCCTGACTGCTCTTTGGACTGGAGAGGGAGGGGGAGAGGAGTGAGGAGAAGGGGAGAGGGGTGGAAGGAGGGGGAGAAGAGTGGGAGGAGGGGGAGGAGGGGGAGGGAAATGGGAGGCTGGGAGGAGGTAGAAACTTGGTTTTTTTTTTTATTCTCCTTTTATCAATTAAAAAAAAACCAGTGGCCAACTGGGAATGCAGCTCAGTGATAGAATCTACACATGGTGTGTGTGATCTCTGGGCTCCATCCTTAGAATCACAAATGAAACCAAAAGAAGTCACAAATAAGATGCTTAAAAAAAAAGCCCCATCTGCTTTGTCTTACAACCATATAGTGTTTGAAAATGGGTCAAAAGTGCGTGGGTTAGCCCATCGCCCAGAGCTACACAGTGAGTTCAAGAAAAGCCCGGGCTACATTGAGACCCTATCTCAGAAAACCACAAAAGGTGCTTGGATTAGAAGAGAACGGGGAAGGGACAGACTCGGATTATGAAAATTGGGTGAGGCATGAAGTTCAGTGGTAGAGTGCTTGGCTAGCAGGTATGAGGTCCAGGGTTCAGTTCCTAGATAAAAGATAAAAACACCACACACACACACAGAGAGAGAGAGAGAGAGAGAGAGAGAGAGAGAGAGAGAGAGAGAGAGAGAGAAAGAGAAAGAGAAAGAGATTTTAAAGATATTATATATGGTACATATTGTGTGTGTATATATATATATATATATATATATATGTATTTGTGTGTATACACACATATCAAATTTCAAAAATTCTGCAACTAATATGATCTAAATATAAACCATCTGAAAATTGAGATGTTATATAGATTTCAACAATTCCAATGTATGAATGTCCAAACGTAATATTCTAGAGATTCTAGCCAGAACCTAGCTATGTGTTTTTCTGTCCTGCCATTCTGAGAAAGGAATAGGCCCCTGCTGAGAAATCATTATCAACACAGCCTGGTGTTACTCAAACATTGTGGTATTTCTTGCTCTGGGGAGGGAGGTGTCTATTCTGTGAGAGGACTGAAAATGTTCCCTTGGGTTTGGCCTTGTGGGCACCCACAGGAAACTCCAGGAAAACAGTGCATACCACCAAACTGCAGAAAGCAGTGTCTGATTTTTTTTTTGAATGCTTACTTTGGTCAGTCGTATGAAGACTAGAGCAGTTCTTGGGCTACGTACAGGCAGGAAACAGGCCCAGAAGGGGGTGAACAGGCAAGGGGGCTGACTTGAAAGCTTCCACAGTAGACAGGCCATGCAGGACTGCCTGGGTTAAGTTACTCCCAAAACCAGTGTAGGAAGTGGGGTCCTCGCACAGGCCAGTTCGTTTTTATACAGGCAACAAAAAGTGTGCCACTTCCGACCAAAACATATGTATGTGTTCCTACTGCTGTGACTCTGCCGTTCTAAGCACAGAACCCACCTAAGGAGCAGAACTACACTTCAGAAAATTTACATGTTTTTTGTATTTTCCATCTGTCTAAGTTATCATCTAAGGTCAAAGGAGAACTTCAGAAAGAGTTCTACTATAAATTTTTCTGCTGAATTCTGGTATTGAAATGGAACATTAGATGCTGCCAGAAGTCTTCGCTACAAACTCAGTTCTGTCTGTGGGCAATTCTTACTCCTTTCTATTGGGAGCACCAGGCAGGGATAGCGTCAGTCAGACCAGCTTTTCCTGAGCCCATTTGGTACCCATTACTTAAATTGCTTCAATTATTATCCACTCACAACTCTCATTCCTCTCTGTCATCTTTTGTTCTCATTTCTTAATGAGAGATTCATTCTGGGAAATTCCCCTTTAAATTAAAAAGCCCATGCATTGTGATTCCATTTATGAAACCTAAGGCCACAGTATCATCAATAGATCATAGCAGCATTTTCCTGGAAAGCTGAGGATTGACTAGAAAGGGCTATGAGGCAAAATAGAACTGTTGTGTCATGATAAAGATTTGGCATACACCAGTGTGTCCATTTGTCAAAATTGCATGCCTAATATTTGTGCATTTCTAGGTATATTATCTAAAATTATAGTAAATTTTGTCATAATTTTCACTGTCATAATTGAATGAGTAAGAGACTATATAAAGTAATAGATAGTGTCTCTGTATGTATGTGCATGTATGTATGCATGCACAGAAAGAGGGGGAGAGAGAGAGAATTATAGACACAAGAGTAAAAGTACCCTTTGACCTTAAGAATGGTAGAATAATAGTCACTGAGACCCATAAGTGGGCATTCTCTATATGACACATATATCCATATGATGCCCATTTCCGTCTTTAAAAAGAAAGGCATTTCTTAAATCTTTCAGATCAGAAAACTTGATTTTTCTGAACTTTTGAAACTACATGCATTAGATAACAAAAGTATAATGTTGAGCGGGAAAAAAAACCCTAATATTCAGAGGAATTCATTCAATGTGGTTTTAAAAATATCCTGAAAGACGACCTGGGTCAAAGAGGTGACATTACCAAGGTGATGAAGTAGGAGGTAGAAGCCTTCATCCTCCCAAAAAAAACAAAAAGCAAACAAATGAACAAAACATTTATAAAACAAAATAACCTTAGAGGGCCCATCAAAAATCTGCAACACAGCGGGGCAGAATAAAATGGAGCGTCTACATAGACAGGCCCATTGATGCACATCTGAGAAACCAGATTGGCCAGCAGCAAGGAAAGGCTGGGGGCCCATCAGCATCCACTGTGCTCGCGCCAGCATCCACTGTGCTCGCGCCAGCATCCACTGTGCTCCCGCCAGCATCCACTGTGCTCCCATCAGCATCCACTGTGCTCCCATCAGCATCCACTGTGCTCCCATCAGCATCCACTGTTCTCCCGCCAGCATCCACTGTGCTCCCATCAGCATCCACTGTGCTCCCGCCAGCATCCACTGTGCTCCCGCCAGCATCCACTGTGCTCCCATCAGCATCCACTGTGCTCCCATCAGCATCCATTGTGCTCCCATCAGCATCCATTGTGCTCCCATCAGCATCCACTGTGCTCCCATCAGCATCCACTGTGCTCCCATCAGCATCCATTGTGCTCCCGCCAGCATCCACTGTTCTCCCGCCAGCATCCACTGTGCTCCCATCAGCATCCTCTGTGCTCCCATCAGCATCCACTGTGCTCCCGCCAGCATCCACTGTGCTCCCGCCAGCATCCACTGTGCTCCCATCAGCATCCACTGTGCTCCCATCAGCATCCACTGTGCTCCCATCAGCATCCACTGTGCTCCCATCAGCATCCACTGTGCTCCCATCAGCATCCACTGTTCTCCCACCAGCATCCACTGTGCTCCCATCAGCATCCACTGTGCTCCCATCAGCATCCACTGTGCTCCCGCCAGCATCCACTGTGCTCCCATCAGCATCCACTGTGCTCCCATCAGCATCCACTGTGCTCCCGCCAGCATCCACTGTGCTCCCATCAGCATCCACTGTGCTCCCATCAGCATCCACTGTGCTCCCGCCAGCATCCACTGTGCTCCCGCCAGCATCCACTGTGCTCCCATCAGCATCCACTGTGCTCCCATCAGCATCCTCTGTGCTCCCATCAGCATCCACTGTGCTCCCGCCAGCATCCACTGTGCTCCCGCCAGCATCCACTGTGCTCCCGCCAGCATCCACTGTGCTCCCGCCAGCATCCACTGTGCTCCCGCCAGCATCCACTGTGCTCCCATCAGCATCCACTGTGCTCCCATCAGCATCCACTGTGCTCCCGCCAGCATCCACTGTGCTCCCGTCAGCATCCACTGTGCTCCCGTCAGCATCCACTGTGCTCCCGTCAGCATCCACTGTGCTCCCATCAGCATCCACTGTGCTCCCATCAGCATCCACTGTGCTCCCGCCAGCATCCACTGTGCTCCCGCCAGCATCCACTGTGCTCCCATCAGCATCCACTGTGCTCCCATCAGCATCCACTGTGCTCCCATCAGCATCCACTGTGCTCCCGCCAGCATCCACTGTGCTCCCATCAGCATCCACTGTGCTCCCATCAGCATCCACTGTGCTCCCATCAGCATCCACTGTGCTCCCATCAGCATCCACTGTGCTCCCGCCAGCATCCACTGTGCTCCCGCCAGCATCCTCTGTGCTCCTGCCAGCATCCACTGTGCTCCCGCCAGCATCCACTGTGCTCCCGCCAGCATCCACTGTGCTCCCATCAGCATCCACTGTTCTGCCAGCATCCACTATGCTCCCGCCAGCATCCATTGTGCTCCCGCCAGCATCCTCCGTGCTCCCATCAGCATCCACTGTGCTCCCGAGAGGCGTGTTCCTCACAGGATGCCAGGTTCTTTGTCACAGAGTACTCAGCAGTCATTCTTTCCTAGAAACCATAGAGGGGGAGACTGACTGCCTATTCCCCACCACCTCCCCCACCTTGGGAGACCCCAACCCACACTGCTCCAGAAATGTCCACATTCTAGATCTACACTCCTTGGCTACGTTGCCTTGCTCATATCTCAGACACCAGACTCATTGCTATCCAGAACTAACTTGTACCTGTCTGTGTAGGAGGTCCTTCTTTCTTTGTGTGGCTTTCATTGGTTAATAAAGAAACTGCTTTGGACCTGTTGATATGGCAGAACTTAGGTAGGCAGGGAAGACAGAACTGAATGCTGGGAGAAAGAAGGGCAGAGTCGGAGAGACACCATGGATCCCCCGGAGACACACTGGAAATTTTACCCGGTAAGCTACTGCCACGTGGCGATACACAGATTAATAGAAATGGGTTAAATTAAGATGTAAGAATTAGCCAATAAGAAACTAGAGCTAATGGGCCAAGCAGTGATTTAATGTATACAATTTCTGTGTGGTTATTTGGGGGCTGAGCTAGCCAGGCAGCCAGGATGAACAAGTGGGCTCTTCCTGTTACATACTTGGACACCAAAATTTCTCTGTGCATACCTATGCTCTGGGTATCAGTCTTTCTATACTGACCCTGGGGTCACTGAACTTGGTGTCCACCTATGCTTTTATTCTGGACTGCTTAGCAGGCTCACCAATATCTAAATCCCGTACATCATTATTGAAAGTTTGATAGTCACTAATACTGTCACTGTCCCAGGCCCCAGAACTGTCATGTGCTTCAGGACTAAGCTCTATGGAATTCCATAATGCAGTCATCACCAGCAAATGGAGAGCAAGCCAGACACAGTGCCCAAAGGGATGCCTTCAGCCACAATTTCTTCAGTGGAAGAAAAATTGGGAGGATGTTGGGGACATTGCCATTGAAGACTCCAACAGCTACCACCATGACTGTGGACAGCCTCAGCCTAGGCTGCTGAGGATCTCGGCAAGGTAACCAACACTGAATATCATCTGTCAGGTGACAGAAACCCTACATAAGAAGCAAGGGAGCTGAATTACATTTCAGAACAAGCAGACCTCCATTCCTCCCTCAGCTGCCAAGAACACAACCCTAAGAACTGTTCAGGAACATTCTGCATGGGAGATCATGTGCTAAAGTCACAAAGTACATCTTAATTTTTTTTTCAGAAGATTAAATTCATATCAAACACATTTTTGACCATCATAGTTTGAAACTAGAAAGTAATAAGGCGAATCATGGGAAATTAAGAAACTTGTAGAAATTAAACAGTATGTTCCTGACTTACAATTGTACCTGAAAAGAAACTTTTAAAAACCATGAAAAATTAAAATAGAAGTACAATGTTCCAAATTTACAGATCTTTCAAAAGCATTTATAAGAGAGACATTTATTGTAACAGATGTCTTAGAGAGGGCCACAGTTCAGTTCCCAACATCCATGCAAAGTGACTCACAAGCGCCTGAAACTCCGGTTCCAGGGAATCTGAGGCCTTCTGACTTCCCTCTATACCTGCACTCATGTGCACATTCCTCCCTCCAGACACATGTACACTGAGTCAAAAATGAAATAAATCTTAAAAATCAAAAGAAAGATGGCTATAAATCATTACCACGGACAAACTGGATAACCTTGAAGGAACAGGTAGGTTCCTGTGAACACTGAATCATGAAGAAACAGAAAACCAGACTGAATTAGCACACCCCATTAATAATATAAAAGACGGAGCACACGATCATTTCAACAGATGCAGGAACAGCATTCAATAAAATTCAATGCCCATCCATGGTGAGAATCCTCAACAAATTAAGCATAGAAGGAACGTCATACCTCTGTCCATTCAAGTCCATATACAATAAGCCCACAGCTAACATAGTGATGTGGGATTCCCCTTTGTATGCTGTGAATACAATCGGTTAATTAATAAAGAAAACTGGCTTGGCCTCATAGGGCAAAAGAATAGAGGTAGTCAAGGAAAACTAAACTGAATTCTGGGAGAAAGAAGGGCAGGGTTAAAGAGAAGTCATGGAGCTGCCACTGGAGACAGACACGCTGAAACTCTGCTGGTAGGCCACCACTTCGTGGTGACGCATAGATTAATAAAGATGGGTTAAATTAAGATGTAAGAGTTAGCCAACAAGAAGCTAGAGCTAATGGGCCAAGCAGTGACTTAAATTATACAGTTTCTGTGTGATTATTTCAGTTCTGGGAGACCAAAACGAACAAGCAGCCCTCTTACTACAACATAGGTGTTTCAGCTACTTATCACTGTGACCAAATATCTAACAAGACGCCATGTCAGGGAGGAAGGATATACGGACTCATGGTCTGATAGGGTACAGTCCATCATGGTGGAGAAGGCATGGCAGCTATGACTGTGCTGGGACCGTGTGGCTGGCATTTCATTTGGAAGGGGATTGGACTGTAACTGTTAGGTCTGCCTTCACGGTCCTACATCTGCCTGCAGAGTTCCATGTCCCAAGGTCCTACAGCCAGTAGGGTAGGAGGGATGCCTGATTTGGAGCTTTCCAGCCTGCTGGTGAAAAACTCCAGCCCCAGTGACAAACAGTGAGCTGCTGCAGCAGAGGGACCCCAACAGGAACAGCACCCCAGATGCTGGGGAGCTCCAGAGCCCTGCGTGCAAACAACCTGGAAACTGCACTTGGAAACCTCAGACATCACTCTAAGAACCAGAAATTCTGGCTGCAAGTCAACGCTAGAATACAATACTTTAGTTAGAAAGGCTTCAGCCTGGGACTGGAGAGATAGATGGCTCAATGGTTAAAAGCACTGACCGTTCTCCCAGAGGACCCTGGTTCAATTCCCAGTACCCACACGGCAGCTCACAACTGCCTACTGTAATTCCAGTTCCAGAAGACCCAACACCCGTGACAAAACACCAATGCACATAAAATAAAAATAAATAAAAATTTGAAAACTCACAATTAAAAAAAAAGAAAGAAAAGAAAGGCTCCAGCCAGAAGAAGAGGACAGAGGAGTACTGGAGGGGAGTGTAGCCATGGGAGCCTCTTCCAGGTCCCAGCAGGAGGGGCTGCAGCCTGCTTTGGAAGACAAGTGGGCAGTTTTCTCTTGGGAAGGGATATGGGAAAGGTCGCAGGGATCTTAGACTCCATTAGGAAGTCTAAAGCAAGACCTATAATTCTGTCTTAGGGTTTCTATTGCTGTGATGACACACCATGCCCATGGCAACTCTTAGGAAAACATTGAATGGGGTGGTTTACCGTTTCAGAGGTTCGGTCCATTGTTATCATGGTGGGACGTGGCAGGGTGAAGGCAGATGTAGTGCTGGAGCTGAGAGTCCTATGTTTGATAGGCAGGTAACAGGAAATGATCTGAGACCCTGAGCATGGCTTGAGCATATGTGAGATCTCAAGCCCAGCTCCATAAGGACACCCTTCCTCCAACAAAGCCACGCCTACTCCAACAAGGCCACACCTCCTAATAGTGCCCTTCCCTTTGGGGGAGGCTTTCTTTCAAACTACCTCATCCCATAGGAAAAAACAAAGAGGAGGAGTTGGGTAGATTGTAGGAGAAGGCTGTTTGAATTGTCTTCTGATCACTTTGCTGGAGAAGATGGGCTTCTCCTCTTAGGGCTATGCAGGTGACCAAACATGCCTATTGGTAGTGGGCAGATAAGAGAAACAGCAGACCTTAAGCATACAGTTCCGGGATTGGAACGTGGCCTTTATATGCTGTCCTGGACCACACAGGAGTGGCAAGCGTGGAAAGACTGACTAGGTGAGGTCTGACTGTGTGAGACAGGTTTTTGTAGTATCGAGAGGGTGAAGCGGTTCCCATGACAGCACGTGATCAGCTTACCTGAATACTCCGGCAAGCTGGCAGGGGATTGAAACTCACTATGCTGGGACAAGCAAGAATGGCGCTGAGTTCTCTCTACAAGGAGGGCTGTTTAGCCTCCAGACTTCAGCAGCGTAGTAGAGAGGGGAGAAACTTACAGGCAGGCCAGCTGAGGCCCTTCCAGATTTGCCTGGTATCGGGGTAGCATGTGATATTGCTGGCCATTCATTTTAGGCCTTAGACCCCAGTTGACCCCTTAATGACTTGAAATCAATTTAAACTTTGGTAATGACTCCTACTCTCAGGGGAAAAAAAAAGCCAAAACAAACAACAAAAAACCCAACTGCCTCAAAGAAAGTGAAACAGGCATTTGGTTCAAAGAAGGACAAGATCACAATTGTTATGAGGACTATTTCTGGGGACAGCAACTGACTCCACTTTTTCAGGGACAGCCAAGGGAAACCATCTGTGGTTTCCAGGATTCTTGGTATCCAACATGTTTTTATTCAAGTGAAGTGCTGCTGTCCTTGTCCAGGACTGGTGAGCCACGCACAGTATCGTTCAGTTCTTTGGAAATGAAACCTGTCCACTTCAGGGACCAAAACCGATTACCCAACGTGCAGCATTAGGGCTAACCCTCATGAGGCGTGTGACTGGCAGGTTTTGGGGGTATGGCTCTCAGTCAGCGCTGCGTGGTACGACATCAGTGGCTTTCAGTATGGCTCCTGGGAGTTCTATTGGATGAGAATCAAGAAGGGCTTGTGGGGACAAGGTGATCAGAAGCACAGTATATTGTCTGGGGTCCTGCTTACGGGCACTTGCCACCATTTTCTTTTACATTTTCTTTCTTTTCTTTTTCTTGTTTTTTGATTTTTGCTTTTGGTTTTTTGAGACAGGGTTATTCTCTATAGCTCCGACTGTCCTGGAACTCACTCTGTAGACCAGGCTGGCCTCGAACTCAGAGATCCGCCTGCCTCTGCTTCCTGAGCACTGGGATTAAAGACATGGGCCACCACTACCAGGCTCCCTTCAAGGCCTATTTAGTTAGTAGCACTAGAGCTTCAGGAGATCACTAAGTAGGAGATCCAGGTTCTGTGACAGATCATGCCCGGGCTCAGGTACAGACTGCCTGTGGTTGGCAGCCTGGAGAACACAGTAAGAAGTGACCAGAAAACACAAGGCCCTGGGAAGGTATTAGCAGGCAGCTTTAAGAGAGTGTGCAGTCCATCTTTTAAAAACTGTATTTCCCTCTTCCCTTAGAACCACTGGCCAAGCCTGAGGCTCCTGACTAGTGACGATGGAGGTCAGGAGCTAGTTCAGGAAGAA
Source organism: Microtus pennsylvanicus (assembly GCF_037038515.1). NCBI lineage: Eukaryota > Metazoa > Chordata > Mammalia > Rodentia > Cricetidae > Microtus > Microtus pennsylvanicus. Next base: position 109,315,145 of record NC_134583.1, on the reverse strand, counting down.
GGCCTTGAGGAGAGGAACTGAGGTCAGCCAAGGGAACGCAGAGGCTCCAGGCATAGACGAGACCTGTGCTCTATGGAACAGTGACGTCAATACAAAAGAGCCAGGACAATGGGACACAGGTGACATTCTGACACAGAAGCGGCCCTGCAAATTCAGCCCTGCCTATCTCCTGCTTCCTCTCCAAAAAAGGAGCTTTAGACAGAGCTCATAGCCTCAGAATAAGCACTCACTTACAGGACTGGGTTTTATGTTCTGCCAAGAAGACCCATGGTGAACCATTTGGAAGAAAGACAATTACTTCAGTCTTCAGAATATTATCATAACTAATACATGTACTGTTCGAGAGTGCCTAAAACCCTTGTGAGAAACAGACCAGTGTATGCTCAACTTGATGTTTTTATTTTTTAAAAAAAGGATTTGGAACAAGAGCAAGATGGCTGACTAAAGGTATCTAATACTCAGCTCCTGGTCCAATAGGAAGAACCAGAATAACAAATACATAGCTGTGTTTTGGAGAGAGCGGTACTGGACACAGGAAAGGAGGAACAGGAACCCTGGAAGATCAGAGAGTGGAATAGAGTGTGGTAACCTGAACCTCAGTTTTCCTGGTGGGGAGGCTCACCACACAACAGGAGAGAGGAGTCCAGCAGATGGGGACTGCCGATGCAGCCTTGTGCTGGCACTGGGCCTGACAGTACATCAGTGCTGGTGTTAGCACCAAAGTTGGCTCAGACTGTAGTTAGACCGAGCTACCTCTAGACACAGACACGGGTCCATGCCTCCCACCCCCAAAACCGCTGCCATGCATAGCCCCTACTCAGCCGAGCTGCCCCATTGGAGTGGCTATGAGCCACACCTTCAGCCACCGCTATTTCCCCTGTCAGAGATCTTCCCACACAATCGCCTCACCCCCACGGCTGTAGGGCCACACCCACTGGGCCGTTGGGGGATCTCGAGCTCATCATGAGCCGGGAGACAGAACGGGTCTCCAACTCTTCTAACAACACATGTCATACGTATCCACAGCCATCAATCACAGCTGGAGCTGTAGAGTGTCTGTACCACAGGGCCCAACCGGAGCAAGAGGCAACATGTCTTACCAAACTGTGAACACACACAAGGTGCTCCAAAAGCCACAAGTGACCCATCCGTGTGCAAATATCAGCTCCGGGTCCAAGACATATGAAAAGACATGATGCCTCTAAAGGAACACACGAACAACAGACCTCAGCACAAAGGGCACTGGCAAAATGCCCGGTAAAGCGTCCAACTTCAGAGAACGAGGACAGGGAAACCGAACAGCACTAAAGACAGCACAGCAAGAGCCAAGTTAGGAAAACAAACTGCGATGAAAGAGCAATCAAGCGTGGTGCCTGAGATCTTGGGAAAGAACCAAGCAGATAATTCTAAACAAAGAGCTCCATCAGTCGCCTGTTTACAGACTAGCTCACACGGCAAAATAACCTGAGCCTGAAGACAGATCTTAAAACATCTCAGGCAGAAAAGAAAAGGAAGGAAGGAGCTGGAGAAATGGCTCAGTAATTAAGAGCACTGATTATTTTAAATAATTTTTTAAAGGTGTGTGTGTGCGTGTGTGTGTGTGTGTGCATGTGTGTGTGTGTGTGAATGCAGGTGCCTGTGGAGCCTAGAAGAACATGTGTGTGTGTGTGTGTGTGTGTGTGTGTGTGTGTGTGTGTGCATGCAGGCATCTGAGGAGCTCAGAAGCCCATATCTAGTCCCCTAGAGCTGGAATTACCTTGTATTTTTCACAGTGTGACTAAATATGCCACAGGAGGGTCAACTCTGACCATTCTACTTTGGGATCCACATGTCTTCTAAACGTGCATGTCTATCTTTGAGATTGAGGCATTTTCTAACTATTTCCAACCCATTATTTAATAGGCTTTGCTTGCTTCTTTGTTTTTAATACTTGTCTCTATTTCTTAGGCTTCTGGTGGCCAAATGTACTTATTCTTTAAGAATGTCTCAGAGAGTCAAGCAGTGGTGGCACGTGCCTTCAATTCCAGCACTCGGGAGGCAGAGGCAGGCAGATCTCTTGTGAGTTCAAGGCCAGCCTGGTCTACAGGAGCTAGTTCCAGGACAGGCTCCAAAGTTACAGAGAAACTAGGTCTCAAAAACAAAACAAAACAAACAACAACAAAGAATGTCTCAGAGACACTATTTTCTTTTCTCTCCCCTTCTTTTAAATTTTCTTTTATTTTTATATTGCGATCATTGGTGCTTTGTGGAAAAGAGTGGAAAGTACAAAGTTCCATTCATGGCCCATCGGTCCAACAGCTTTACAAAAGAGACCTTCAGAGCAGGAGGGAAGGGAATGACTGATTCCAAGTTCTGAAAGAAAACACTTGACAACGAAGAAAATTGTTTTTGACAAAGCTGTTATTCAAAAATGAAGGAGAAAAATGAAGACCCTAAAGAAGCAAAATCAAGGAGTTAATCACCACTAGAGCAAGTTCCATCAGGCGCTTGGCCGAGTGCTAGCTAAGTCAGGAAGAAGGAAAAAAGGGGAGGAAGGAAGGAAGGGAAGGAGGGAGGGAGGGAAGGAAGGAAGGAAGGAAGGAAGGAAGGAAGGAAGGAAGGAAGGCAGGAAGGAGCACCATGAGAATGCTGAAAGAATAAGCTCAGAGAGAAGTAGGATAAAGTGCACTTTAACAATATATTAAACCAAAGCAAACAGAATAACATAGAAGACATAAATCAAAAAAATAAGCAAAATAACAGGAGTAAGTCTTTAGCTATTAATAATATAAATTAAATGTAAATAGACCCCTCAGGTTAAAAAAAAACACTGACCTCTTCATAGGAGAAAGAAAAGATGGTACTTTTCCTGTGCACTGGCCATTTCATTTAACACGATGTCTTCCAGTTCTATCTATTGCTACAAAATGATAGAATTTCATTTTCCTGGTGGCTGAATAATATTCCGTTGTGTATCTTTACTATATTGAGTCTGTATCTTGACTAATGTGAGCTGTGCACATTGATGCACGGGTGTCTCTCTGGTATGGTAATTCTATTACTCTGGGTCATACACCCCAAAAGGAGTTAGCTTTATCCTTCCTTCCTAAATATCAATGGAACAAGACATTTAGCTGTTAGTTGCTTCCATACTCTTTCTTGCCAAACAGTGTATATGTTGTAAAAAACCAAAACTAGATCTGTATGTAGAAAACTCGAGGTTGGAAGGTCGGTAGGGCTGGACAAAGAGAGGCTGGATTTGACGAGCACATGCTGTGCGGGGGGCCGAAATGTCGCACTGAGACATGTTAATACATAACATTAATGCGTTATCAAAAATAAAAAGGAAAAATTATTTCTTTAAAAAAACTAATAAGATATAGCTTGAATGGATTAAAAGATGAAGATACAAATGATCTTAGAAATAAATAACTCAGTAGCCACCCAATCTGACAGTATGCTGCCCACAGGAAATTCTCTTCACCAATACAGACACACTGTGTAGACAGAAAAAGACATTCCACGCCAATGAAAACCAGTAGCAGAGGGAGCTGGAGAGATGGCTCAGAGGTTAAGAGCATTGCCTGCTCTTCCAAGTTCAATTCCCAGCAACCACATGGTGGCTCACAACCATCTGTAATGGGGTCTGGTGCCCTCTTCTGGCCTGCAGTCATACAGACAGAATATTGTATACATAATAAATAAATATTTTTTTTTAAAAAAGAAAACCAGTAGCAGAGCGGAATAACTATACTTATATCAGATAAAATACATTTCGAAATAAACTATAAAAAGAGACAAGAAAGAGATCAATTTGACAAGAAGACATAACAATTATAGATGTGAATTCACCCATACTAAAGGATGTAATCTATAAAACACTAAAGGGGAGATAATCTCCAATACAATAAGAATGGGGACTTCACCTTCCTTCTTTCAACATGGAACAGACACCTAGATACAAAGAAACACCAGCATTAACACACAGAGACAGATACTAATGGAAACTCTCAACCTAGCAGCTGCCACATACACTCATTTCATCAGCACGTGGAGCATTCTCTACATTAGGCAAAACAAAATAACAGATTTCAAAAAGAAACAAAGTCATATTGTGTACTTTTTCTAGTCATAATAAAATAAAACTGGAAATCAAGAATAAAAGAAACTAGCTAGGTGGTGGTGGTGGTGGTGGTGGTGCACACTTTAATCCCAGCACTTAGAGGGCAGAGGCAGTCAGATCTCTGCAAGTTCCCTGTGGTGACAGCCCAGTCTACAGAGAGAGTTTCAGGACAGCCAGGGCAGTCACACAGAGAAACCCTGTCTGGAAAACAACAACAAAAAAAGGGTAAAAGAAACTTCAGAAATTATATAATTATATGAATATATGCAAACTGAACAAATGATACTGAGTAAACACTAAGTCATTGAAGAAGTAATGAAGGAAAATAAAATTGTTTTTAATCATGTCTATATACTCCAGGTACAAAAAATAATAAAAAAAATTACACTATGTTATATTGGCCATATTGCATCTCTCTTTTCTTGTACATCCTTAAACAATGCAATGGAAAACAATAAACTCTTAGCCTAAAATAAGAAAAGTTTTAAAACTTATGACGATAGAATCAATATACCAACTGTTATGGAATTTAAAAAAAATAATAGCAAGAAATGCTTTAGAAGAAGGATAAGATTTCAAAAAGCAGCTTAAGTGTGCATTTCAAAGTCCAGGAAAAGCAATCCAAAATAACAATGACCAAAGAGTAAATAGAGAATAAAATATAGTTGAAAATATAAATGAAATGAAGAGCTAGGTTTCGAGTAGACAAAATCGAGAAATTTTAGTTAGAACAACTGAGACAGAGAATAAAGGAGATTTAATTAAAATTACAAACAAAGAAGGGTGCAATAAGACCAGCATGTGAGGAGCACGAAGGATCCATAGGGACTGGTGAGCACCAATGCACCAACTAACTGGACAACCTCAGAACATGGCTTCAGGGCAGCTGCTCATCTGTTCCCTGGGAGCCCTTCTCAGATGCCAGCAACAATGCCACCCATTCTCATGCGGCTGAGACAAGGCATACTTTATTGCTGGATTAAAGAATCGAGTTCATTGTGTAAGTCTTTAAGAAAAAAAAAACCAAAATGTCTTGGTACTGTATGAAAACAAAGCTTGCTGTGGGCATAATTCAGGGTCCATGTACAGCAAGACACTAACGTTCAACAGGTTGACCCACCAGACAATGATTCCCTGTTGGGTGTCCTCCCCGCCTTGGCAAAGCTGTGGGTTATGGACTGTAATTGACGAGTTGTTCTCTGCTCGCAGCTTTCTCAAGAGCCCGTGCTGTTCCTCCCGGATAAGAAGAGCTGTCCTTTCCACAGTTCTTTGGTGGTATGTTTTACACTTATTGGGCACACATATAGGGGTGGATGATTGGGAAGATGATTTTTGCTGTATAATTTTGATGAATAGAAAGAAGACTCGGGTATTTTACATCACTCAGCCTGACATAGGATTCTCAGTCACAAAGACAACCTTTTACACGGACAGCTAACTCTTGACTCTGGAACAAATTTTACGCAGGTTAGTTGTCCCTGGGGACAAATATCTGGTTGCCCCTAGGGACAAACATATGAGGTCACCTTCCCAGATGTTATTTTGCTGATCGAAGGTCACAGCTTGAAGGAATTGGTAACCATAGCTTCACTTTCAGCACGTACGCCTGCTCCTCAAGGTCCAGCCAATTGCTTAGTGTCTGGGGACCCTCATCAACTGAAACCTATGTGCTGGACCAGGCATTAGTCACTGGCCAGTCAGTATGACAGCTCCAGCCTAAGAGAAACTATGGGATGTATCTTGTATTATGAGAATGAGTCAGGTCCTGAAAATGTAACTCATAATTTTCCAGCGTTTGGCTGGAAATGGAAGAACTGAGAGGCAGAGCTATGAGAAGGGACTGTAGAGACCTAATTAGGAAGCTGTAGAAAACTCCGTAACTGTGTGGGGATAGAGAGATTCTCAGAGAGCATTTTTAAGATGAAGTAAAAGAGAAAAGTACCATCAGGAAAGTGTGTGCTTGGTCCTTTTTTCTTAGGTTAAGAGCAACCCTCAGATAAGAATTTTTCCTAAACCCTCACTACTCTGAGGTTTTCTCTTATTATGCTGGAGCAGACCTGGGAGTTGACCTCCCGTGGGCTGCGTAACTTGATGCTATATGAAAATAAAACTTGCTGTGGGATTTGGAATAATGCTGTCAGCAGCTTAGTTTTCCGGTACCAGTATTTTCATATGCTACACATTCCAACACATGTCTAATGAAAAAGATATTTTGAGTTTTCTGATTAAACCAAAACATACAAATGGCTTTGAAAACATTAGTAGTCTGGCTATATGTCCCCAAATCTTCTTTTGTAACAGAAGAACTATATGTAAAGAGAGTGTGACTATCATTGTTGTTGTTATTATTATTACTATTATTATTATTATTAGCATTGTAGGGGTTTTAACTAAAATATCCTCTAGTTTGCTTAATTTCCAGGTTCATTTTTTAAAAGCACATCACAGGTTTTTGGGTCTTTAGTCTGATTAGACCTCCAGACTGACTCGCCACAAACTGAGGTAGTTTGGTCTTTTAATTATATGTCTGCTACTAAATATTAAAGTTACACTACTGAGGATAGTGTAAAAAATCCGAAAAGGCCTTATATGCTACGTACAATATCTAATAAATCAATTTCATTTAAAATTTTAAAAATGAAAGAAAAAAATTGATGCATTTCTAGATATAGATAATTTACTAAAATTGAACCATGAGGACATAGAAAATAGAAATAGAATAGCATAAGTAATGAGTCTGAGTATCCAAGAAGTCTCCCAACAAAGGACAGTCTGGCCTGAGCTGGCTCTGCAGAAAAATCTTACCAAATTCTTAAAGAAGTGTCATTTATTTTCAAACTATTCTAAAGAATCAAAATTCATTCTGCCAGGTCAGCATCACCCTGCACCAAAAGGAGACAAAGACACAATGAACCAAACTATAAACCAATGTCATTGATAAATATAGACAAAAACACACAACAAAATATTAAAACATCAAAAAATCTTTCATGAACCATGATGGCTGCACCCTAGAGATAGATGTACAGATGGTTTACCATTTGCAAATCAACAACTGTAATATAATCATCAAAATGAATTACAAAAAATCATAAAAATAGAAGTAGGAGAAACATTGGATAAAATCCAGCATTGCTTCATGATTTAAAACAAATGATAGAAAGTTCATATCTAACATAATCAAGAGTATAAGACAAGCCATAAGCCTGCATCATATTGGCAGAGAAGCTAAAAGCATTTCTTCTGATATTTAAAACAAGAGAAGGACCATGTTCTTGTTCAAGATAGTCCAGAAGAGTTTAGGATGAACGATAAGTCAATAAAGAACACAGAAAACAATTACATAGGGAGGAAGTCAAATGGTGCCGATTACACGATTCTATACAGAGAAAAAAGTGTACTCCATTATGACTAGCAGAATCTCCACTCTAGCGTCTAAAACCAACATGCAAAACTCAGCAGCATTTTAAAATTGCAAGAAGGAATTTGCCGAAAAGGAATCGCAAAAGCAACCCCATTGACATCAGCAAAACAAAACAAAAAACAAGTTTCAGTGTTTTCTACCAGGATTCGGGTGGAAAATCGTCGGTTTAGTCTGTTCCTGTTACAGATTCTCTGGACAGACAGACCCTCTGGGGTTGGACAACTACACTATTACTGAGGTTGGAAGGTAGGGGGCACATGTTCTTGCTGGCAAGCCTTTGTTTGTAAGAAGGTGGTCTCCATATGAGCAGTGGCCATACTTTATTCTGGAATCAAGGAAAAGTCTCAAACCCAGAGTAATTTTGGAATGCAGAATGGTTTGAGGGCAAGAGCAGAGAGGAAAAGTGCGGTGAGAGGGATAAGAACAGAAGATGACGCAGTGAAGGAAAGGTCAGCAAGGTGATCAAGATGAATCCAAGAAGGCAATGCCTTGGGTGGGAGGAAAGAGGGTGGAGCTGGAACCATCTACCCAGGCGCTAAGAGCGCCCAAGGGATATAAGAACCGGCTCGAGCAGTAGGAAAGCAGCAGAGCCCAGTCCCGCCAAGGCTGAGCCTTCCAGAAGCTGCCCAGACCATGATGTCCAGCAAGTTCTTGCTCTCGTTCCTGGGGTTCTGGCTGCTGCTAAGCCAGCCTTGCAGGGCACGGGTCACGGAAGAGTGGTTGGACGAAGTCATTAAGGTGTGTGACCGTATATATGTCCGAACGGTAATTGAAATCTGTGGGCACTCAGTGGCATTGGCCCGGAAGGCGCCAGCTCGGCGACAGAGGTCTATAACAGGTGAGCATCCTTGGAACTCTCCCCAACTTTTCCGTGCTATGCTTCCCACCCGCTGCCCCAGTCGGAAAGACCCAGTCCTCTACGGCTTGTGATTCCCCAGCCTCAGGTTTGGTCTTTGTAACTTGCTTGGATTAAAGAATTTCAATGAGAACCCATCAGAGGGAGGTAGACATGCAAGCAGCTGCTAGCAGCTTCATGCTAGGGTAGCGCTTGATCCTAGCAGGAGCCCAAATCTGGGCTGTGGATTATGCCTGGGAGAACTCCTGCTCCCCGCTTAAAGCATGTCACCGAGTCAGCCTTGACCTGCAGCTTTTTGAATTAAGTCTTGCAGTTCAATCTAAAGGGTAGGAGAGTGCAAGAGAAACCCTAGAGAAAAGTGAAGGGGACCAGCAAGAAGGGAGGCTAGCCTTCAGACTATCATGGCCGAACACTTACTGGCGCTATATAAAAACTTCAGTGATTAAAAAGCATGTACCTGAATGAATTCAGTTAGATTAAAATGTAATATGAGTCTAGTATATACAAACTAAAAAGATGGATTTCAAAATAAGCTAAAAATTATTTTAAATAAAGAATTTCAAGGCACAAAAACCTGCAAATTAACTCTGACCCAAACTATAGCTGGCCTTTGCTTACTTGTTCTAAGTACATAGAAAGTTATCATCAGCTTTGCTTGGCCACCAAGAAAGCCCTATCTGGACAAAAGTTTAGAGCAAGGAGGAACCAATAAGGTGAGTTAAAGTTCAAGAGTCTTATTTCAGAAAAGAGCTAAAACTTCTGATACACACGCACACACACACACACACACACACACACACACACACACACACACAAAATCACCCAGAATGTCACGATGGCGAGCTAGCAGGGAGCAGTGAGAAGGTCAAGTAGTGACAGTGTTATTGCTTTCCCTTTGCCAAATTCCAGCTGCTGAAGTATATTGTTGGCTCAGGGAACAACAGGACTCTCAGGAGGGAGCTTTGTCCCAGCGCACCCCTGTATAGGTGAAGGGTTTGGCTTTCTCTAAAGGGTAAAGCGTCCATGGCTACCCAGGCATCTCCCTTCCACACTTACTGTATCTTTTGGATTCTTGAATTTTCTTATTTCTTATTGGTAAGCTGAAGAAAAACAGCAGCAAGACTGAGTCATTGTTTTCAAATTTGAACGGAACCAACATTTCCAGTTTCTTTGTTTGCTAAAACTCTTTTTTTTTTTTTTTTTGGTTTTTCGAGACAGGGTTTCTCTGTGGTTTTGGAGCCTGTCCTGGAACTAGCTCTTGTAGACCAGGCTGGTCTCGAACTCACAGAGATCCACCTGACTCTGCCTCCCAAGTGCTGGGATTAAAGGTGTGCGCCACCACCGCCCGGCTTGCTAAAACTCTTAATTTGTGCATTTGGACTAGGTAAAAGTCAGGGGAGGGTTTGTGTTACTGTAAGGGATTTTTTGTTTGTTTGTTTGTTCATTTGTTGTGTTTTGTGTGGGTTTTTTTTTTTGGCAGAAAATGGTTTCTTTTTAAACTCCTAACTGGCATTGCCATGGGAGCAGTCAGTGCATGCTGAACATGATAGGTATAAAGAAGTCAGCGGCCAGGTGGGTCTAGCAGCATTTCCTACTGGGCAAACACCACACATAACACTTTGGCACATGTGCCATAGGAGACACTAATCTCTTTGAGAAGCACATGGTTTGGGATTGGTGTTCTTTTAAGCAAGCAGTTCTTAATCTGGGGGTCGAGACCCCTTTTTGTATGTGTGTGGGGGGACACATATCAAATAGCCTGCATATTAGATATTTGCATTAAGATTTACAACAATAGAAAAAATACAGTTATGAAGTAGCAATGAAAATACTTTTATGGTTGGGGGTCACCACAAGATGGGGAAGTGTGTTAAAGTGTCACAGCGTTAAGGAGGTGGAGAGCCATTGTTTTAAGCTGTTTCTCTCTTGACTATACAATACCATTGACTTGGAGCAAACATTATGGAGAAAGAAGATAAACATAAGTGTTTAGAGACATCCATCCTCCTGGTCAGAGCTAAACTGCTGGAAATTCTGTCTTTTAAATGCTATCCTGAAGCAGTACCTTGACACTGTGGGACACTTAAGCTCTTAAAATTATGAAAATGTTTTTCAAGGATTTCTTTCATGGCTCAAAAGCAATGAAGAAAATTACTCAGGCCAGAAAACAGGTATATGAGTGGAGTTTTGTTTTGAGACGGTCTCTCTACCTAGTCCTGGCTGCCTGACACTCACTCTGTAGACCTGGTTGGCCTTGAATTCACAGAGCCTCTGTCTCTGTCCCCCAAGTGCTGGGATTAAAGGCGTGTGCCACCACACTTGTCTAGCAAACGTGAACACTAATGTTTTCAATGGCCAACATGATTTCAGAAAAGTAAGAGTTCCATGTCAAAGGGTGAAAATTACTTTGATAAAGAGCAAGACAGGAGTGATGAAGAAAGATATTAGAAGGCCATGCGTAAAGAGAACCCTGGTAAGATCATAGCACTCGGACCTGTCCAGCAAGCAAAACCATTTAGATATTCAATACTTGCTGATTCTGTTTCAGTGTTTAATTATACCCTGGCAAAAATAGTTTTGTTGCTATTCAAGTGTCTTTAGTTTTCCGAATGCTCTTTGACATGAATATTTTCTCCCCCACCCACTTTCTTTTAAACATCACAGAAACTGTACCATCCTTCAACAACAAAGATGCGGTGCCTTCAGATACGATGCTTAAATACCTCCCAAACTGGCCACAGAAGCTCAAGGTGGCACTGCCTGAGGAGCATCTGTCCTTACCAGAGCTGCAACAGCATGCACCTGCATTGAGCAATTCAGCTGGAAGCCTGGAAGGCTTGAAGAAAGGTTTCCACAAGACACAAGTTGAAGCAGAAGCCAGCGGTTCTCCAGAAACCAAACGCTTGCGCTTGGACACTCTCGCACGGAGAAAGAGGCAGTCCCGTCTATGGCTGAGTGAGCAGTGTTGCCACTTCGGTTGTCCCAGAAGAGCTATTGCTCAGTTCTGCTGATGTGGAGCCAGTTGTGTGCATCCTTGCCTCCTGCTTGACGCCTCTTTCTGTTCCCTTCGATTATAAGAATCCGAGAAATCGTTATTTACATTTGAATTCTCCATTTGAGTGAAAGAAATGTTCATTCCATTATTGTTGTTCTGTCAATAATACTTTTAATGCAAAACTCATTTTGCCTTTTTAACAGTCTTATTGCTTTCCAATGATATTCATTTAAAATGGCTATGAAATCTTACCACTTAAGCATACATAGGAGCTCACCTCAATATAATGCCCACTTAGGAAGTCCTGGGCCCTCCTCTGGCCTCTGCAGGCAGCACAATACAAGCGGTACACAGACATACATGCAGGCAGGACACTCATATACATAAAATTAAAAAGTTAATAAGATAAAATAAATTTAAATATTATTTAATTTAATATAATTTAATAAATCCATTCAGCTGTGCTAATGATAAATAGTAGTTAAATTACTTTTCACACAACAGATACTCATTATGTCCAATTTAGGAGGCACTAGATAATAAATACGAATAAAAGGTGACTCTATTCACTAATAAGCTTTTAAGAAAAGATTTTAAACTCTAAGCAGCGTAGTAATAAACTAAAATGATAACAAAAGTAGGGAAACAGTACAAAAGAACTCATAAATCTCATTTATTCACTTATTCATTAATTTACCAAATACTATAAACTTACTATCACTTAATTCATTATTTGTTGATAGCATTATTAGTTGTATCTATTACACTAAAGCATTGTTAAGAACCTACTGTATTCTGGACACTGTTCAAGGCAAGGAAGGTATCACGGTAAACAAATCAGATGAAGATTCTAACTGCCTGGAGAACACACTCTGTTCGGATGGGAGTATTTCCTCAACTGAAGGTCTCTCTAGTGTGTGTTAGGTCGACATAAAACTAGCCAGAACTGGTATAGAAAGCACAGATATCACGTAGATCAGATTGTCTGGCACACACAGTCTGAGTCTTTCCGTCTCCATCTATATATGCTGGGATATTCTTCTCTCACAGCGTTTCCCTGAAAGAGTTCTGACTAGAACATGTGGCTTAGTACAGTTGGGATATTGGTTGTTTTTCAAGGAAAGTGCTGAAATTGTCCTAATATATATTAATATCATCTTTAATAACTCCACATTTCATTGAAAATGATAAAGAAGGCAGTTATTAATGCAGAGACTCACAATGGGCCAAAGTATGGAGACTAAGTGACTACTGAGTGGTTAGCCCTAAACTGGACATCTATAGCACCCCATGAAGGCCCATGAAATGTTGGGGAGGAATGAAGTGGTAATACATGTAAAGTGTTAGAGAATGGAGAAGTGGGCTCTGAAATGCTGTCTTCTGGACATAGACTGCACAAAATTGGGCCCTCAGTATCCCATCATGGATCAGGAAATGGGTGGGGTGCTTATGAGAAGGGCCAGTTTCTTCTGTGGTGTAGTTGATGGTAAGTTGCCCAAGCTACAGGAAGTAACTTAACCCACGCTCATTCAAGCCACTCAGTGAGTCAAAAGAAGAGATTGATTCAACATATGCAAATAAATATGTGTAATTCAACACATAAATGGCCTTAAGGAACAGAAACCACAAGATCATCTCAGTTGACATTAAAAAAAAAACAGGGCTTCTACAAAGTTCAGCATCCCTTTCATTGTTGGAGAATGCCGCTAGTTTTGTTCCTGGCTGCCCAGAACCGAAATAATCACACAGAAACCATATTAATTAAATCACTGCTTGGTCCATTAGCTCTAGCTTCTTATCGGCTAACTCTTACATATTAATTCAACCCATTTCTATTAACTTGTGTATTGCCACAAGGCTGTGGCTTACCAGGAAAAGTTCTGGTGTCTGTCTCCAGCGGGGCTACATGGCTTTTCCCTGACTCCACCTCCTTTCTCCCAGCATTTGGTTTAGTTTTGCCTACCAGCTCTGTTCCCCTATAGCTCTGCTATAGACCCAAAGCAGTTCCTTTACTAACCAATGGTATTCATAGCATACATAGGGAAATCCCACATCATTTCATGATAAAAGTCCTGCAGATACTAGGAATAAAATGAACATGTCTCAACCTAACACATCTATAGGCAATATTATGCTAAATGAGGAAAAAAACTGAGAGCATTTACTCAAAAATATGAAACAAAACAAGGTCATTCTCTATTGACTTGACTGTAATGCTTAAACTCTTAGGAGCAACAAGAAAAAGAAATACAAGAGAAACACATATAAAAGCATGAAGTCAAAGTATCCCTACTTGTTGCTGGCATCATCATATACCTAAGAGATACTAAAGACTGTCTAATTTCTCCATCAATTTCTAAAGATAGTTTTGTTAAACACAGCAATCTTGGTTAGCAGTTATTTAATTTCAGTTCTTGAAATGTATCCTTCCATGCTTCCCTTCTTAAGATTCTTGCTTACAAGAGAGCTGAAGTCACTGTTTCTGTCTTTGTTGGTGAGCTGGTCTTTTTGCTAAGATTCTTGCTTATAAGAGAGCTGATGTTACTGTTTTTATCTTGGTTGATGAGGTGGTAGATTTGATTCATGCTTTTAATATTGTTTTTCACTTCCTGTTTTTGATACCTTGACTATACTATGTCATGGAGGGGTTCTTTTCTAGTTCTGTGTACTTGGGTTCAAAATGCCTCTTGTGCTTGGATGTCTTTTTCTCTAGATTTGGGGAATTAATGCTACAGTTATGATGACTATATTCTCCGTGCCTCTAGTGTTTCTCTGCGACCCTTCTTCCATTCTTTGGATTCTGTAGTTTGGTGCTTGATTGTGTCCCTGAGTTGTTGGATGCTGTGGTCATGCTTTTTTTTTTTATCTCCTTTGTGTTTGAATGTTACTACATCTCATCAACCTTAACTACCTTCTCTCATTTTCTTCCTTCTGCCTGGTTGACTTTATTAGTCAAATTTTTCTCCTTTTTTTGTTTGTTTTGTTTTGATATTTGACTCATTAAGGTTTTCAATATTTCTTTTTTCTTTCAAAATTTCAATTCTTTGCTGAATTTTCTTCAGTTTTGCTGTCTTTTTAATCATATTGATGATGTTCGCCTCTGTTTTGCTGATTTTCCTTTCTAGATTCTGGATTGACGTCATCTACTTGTTCATAGTCTCTTTCAGACCACTGGTCATTTTTATCAGAAACATTTGAAGTTCTTCACCTGGCGTTTGACTTATTTCAGGATAGGTCTTTGTGTTCAGAAGTTGAGTGTGGGAGGGTTACAATGCCTTGCTTTTCCACATTTCTTGCATTTCTGTGTTGCAATCTGTACATCTGTTTGTCTGATACCACCTCTGCATTTAGTGGTCAATATTCCTATTGAGCAGCCTACTCTTGAGGGCTCAATTCCAGCACCACTTGGCAACAAAAAACTAAATGCTGTATCAGCAATGACACCAAACCATATAAGAAATGCAAATATATCTGCATAATATACTAATATATCATCAATGATCATAAAACTGAAAGACTAATATAGAATGTATTATGAATATATTAAACATCTTCACATTATTATAAAGTAAAAATTATTTAGGGTAAGTGTAAAAATACTAAACCAATGAGATAACAGAATAAGATGCTGTCAGAACTCCAGGAATTGATGAATATCTCCAGCAGAGTAGCAGGACAGAATCAATACACGAGAATCAGTAGCCTTAATACAAATCAGCAATGAATTCGTTGAGGGAGGGAGTTCTCATTCCCTGTAACTTCTGGACACTAAACTAGTTAGAAATAAACCAAATGAAGGAGATGAAAATTTTATACAGTGAAAACGTTAGACACTGAATAAATTGGAAAGGATAATAGAAACTAGAATGCCCTCCCATGCTCAAGAACAGGAAGGGTTGATCTGCAAAGGTGACTATCACCAGCAAAAGATGTCTGCAGATTCAGTACCACACTCATCAAAATCAGAAGACCCTGAATAGCTGAAGAAATGCTTACCAGAAAGCGCAAAGCTGGAAGTATTACAGTACCTTATCAGAGGGATGCTCATTTGTTCACTGCAGCACTACCCAAGATAGCTAGGAAGTGGGACCAGCCTAGGTGCCCTTCAGCTGATGATTGCACAATGATAACGTGCTGGTCCAGGGCTCAGTGGTTAAGAGCACTTGCTGCTTTTCCAGGGCATCTGAGTTTGGTTCCCATCACCCACGTCAGGCAGCTCATAACCACTTGTACCTCCAGATCTAGGTGATCTGACACCACTTTTGACCTCAGTTGGCACCCACACTCGAGCACACATACCCACACACATATTTAAATATAAAAACTACATTTTTAAAAAAGAAAATGTGGTAAATATACACAATGTAATTTTTATAAGTTCATAAAGAAAAAAATGAAGTTATTACCTTTGTAGGAAAATGGATGCAATTGTAAATCATGTTAAATAAAGTATGTTTGACTCAGATAGACAAATACTTTACATATTTAGAATAATGTTCTAGAATAGTCAATAGCACAGGATACTAATAAATAAGCCTGAGATTAATTTTATAATATTAGAACTTATTCACTCAAAATTAGTCATTTAAATAATAAAGTTTTCAGCTAAGGAAATCTATTTAGAGCCGGGCGGTGGTGGCGCACGCCTTTAATCCCAGCACTTGGGAGGCAGAAGCAGGCGGATTTCTGTGAGTTCGAAGCCAGCCTCGTCTACAAGAGCTAGTTCCAGGACAGGCTCCAAAGCTCCAAAGCTCCAGAGAAATCCTGTCTCAAAAAACAAACAAACAAAAAAAGCAGAAAAGAAAGAAAGAAAGAAAGAAAGAAAGAAAGAAAGAAAGAAAGAAAGAAAGGAAGGAAGGAAGAAAGGAAGGAAGAAAAGAAAGAAAGAAATCTATTAATCTGTTTAGCTCTTATACTGGTTATGAACGTATTCCTGGGCTGTGAGACACCCTAGCAGATTAAAGCACTTGCCACCATGCCTGAGAAAGTGACATCAATTCCTGAAACTCACATAGTGCATGGAGAGAACTGGTTCCAACCGCCGTGCACACATTGTGGCACCCCCCCCCCCACACACACACAGTAAATAAGTATAATAAAACAATAAAAAAGATTTGTTGTAAGTAGAATGTGTTCATACAAATAAACCAAGGCAAATTTTTACCAGGAGCAGAATACTAAATGATGTTCTCACTTACACGTAGACTCTAGATTTAAAACTACGTATCTGTGCGTTTATATATGTATATGCTTAAATATGTGTGTTTGTGGGTCATGAAACTACAAAGGGGACCCAAGAGGGATGAGTGCTTAAGGAAGCTAGGGGGAAATCAAGTAATAAGATCCATGTAACAAAAAAGCGAAAGGGGGAATTACTGCAGAAAGAAACCGAACCCGTGGGAGGTATGGCCGAGTACAATAAGGGCACGGAATAAACGAGAGCAAATGTAATGCCATCGATGTGAGAAGATGCCATGGTTAGGGCCATTATTTCGCATGCTAACCTTAAAAATATCCATACTTTTTAAAAGGTCTATTTATTTTATTTGATGTGTATGTGTGTTTGCCTGCATGTCTGTATATGCACCGCGGTATGCCTGGTACTGATGGAGGCCAGAACCGAAGTGACAGACTATTGTGAGATGCCATGTGGGTGCTAGAAAGGAACCCGTATCTTCTGCAAGAGCAGCAAATGCTCCTAAGTGCAGAGCCATCTCTCTAGCTCCAGCCATGATTTCTTAAAGTTAAAAAATATAACCCATGAAGGAGATGAGAGGATGTTTCTCCGGAGGGAAAAAGAGATCTCATTGACCACCAGGCAAACAGGAGTTCACGTTCCAGGTGTAGTTTGCAGCATCTTCCTTTAGAACATTTTTGGTTACTCGGGGTCTATGTTCTCATATTTTAATGGCAGTCTCTTGGCCAGGAAGAAAAGGAAAATGAGTAAAAGCCAGGGAATGGAGATATTCCTTTCTTATTTCTGGGCGAAAAAGATCCTGTTTTCTTCAACTTCCTGCAAGCCGGAAGTCCAAGCACGCCTGGAACACCACACACCTAACCTCAGCGTTCTGGAAAAGAAAGCCAGGGCTGCGTGGGAGGGGCGTGGCGAGGGGCGGGGCGGGGCGGGGCGACGGCCGTTGCAGGGCCTGGCACAGCGGCGGAGCCCAGGGATGAAGCAGTTGTGCTGTTCAGGGCATGTGTTGTGGCTTGGACTCGTACTGTCTGCTTTCTCCCAGGAGCAAGAGAGCAAACCTAGGAAGCTGTGCGGCAGGCATCTAATGGTAGAAATTATAAAACTGTGTGGCCAAACTGACTGGAGCCAGTTCGAGATGGACGACCAAACTCCTCTGACCCATCTCGCTCACCACTCCTTACAGACTGAAGTCAAAACCTTCAGCCCTGACCAAATCCCTTCTTCAGCCTGGGGAAGATTCACAAACCCAGGTAAAACTCTGAAGGGAGGGTGTGCGTTTGCTCGTCAGTGAGCATTTCTTAGACTCTACTTTCTGCAAGAGATAGAAAGCTGCGCCTAGAATACATGTAAAGACAATTTTAAAAACATACAATCTAATATGAATATCTAGAAGAAATAATGTGGCCCGAGTAGGCCTTATTAAAAAGATACCATTTGACAAAAGAGGGTGCAGTGATTTGAATGTGTGTGTGCAAATTCCATGTGTTAGAAGCTAAATCTCCCAGCCGCAGTGTTAGGAGGGGAAATCTAGTGAAAGGGACTCAATACCTTAGAAGTGGATTCGGGCCATCATCACAGACGTGGATTATCCTGAGTGGATCTGTTGCGAAATCAACTTCGTCCTCCTGTCGCCGCTTGTTCCCATGCTCTTGTCTTGCACCTCCACTAGGGGATGAAGTTACAGGAAGGTCCTTGGGCACTGTGCCATCTACAAATCATGAATTAAGTTCAGTTTTGTTCATTGGAAATTAGCCACCGCCAGGCATCGCGTCGTGACAGGAGAACATGGATCCAGGGGCGAGGGTGTTTGTTTAGAGGAAACAGCAGGGAAAGACAGCTCTGTCTTAATTCTACTGCGAACAGCAAGGAGGTCTGGGTGGCCTGTACAGGAAGCGAAAGAATCAGCGAAAGTCAGTAGGGTTCATTCAGAATGGCTGATAGTGGAAAGAACGCAAAAGCAAAGAGCAATTCGTGTAGAGTGGAAATCAATAAAGGACACAGGAAAGGACCGGAGTGGGCAAGAGCAGATGAGCCGAATCCTGGAGGCTAATTCATCTATGCAGAGAGGTGGGAAGGGAGATTATATGGGGACAGATGTTAAGAAATGAGCTCAAAGTGCTGAAAATTCTGTTGACTGCAACAGCTGCTGGCTGACTGTGAATTTAGCATTGACACATTTTGTGACTTTGACCTACCCTTACCTTTCTGATATAAGCTTTTCTCCTATGTTTGTAAAATGTATTTTAGATTTACTTAATTAATTTCATAGTTTCTTTAAACTCTGTAAGAGAAATGACTTATAAGAACCTAAAAAAAACAAAAAAAACAAAAAAAAACAAACAAACAACAAAACAAAACAAAAATAAACCCTCAGTCTTCTTACCTGGTTTGGAATTAGCGATTATTAATGCGCTTCCTAAGATGACATAGAACTCTTGGTAAATTACTGTTTTTTAGAAATAGGTGGACCCCACCTCAAAGACGACTTGTGTGCATCTTCTAGGGGCCACTAGTTATGCTCTTGATTTCTTTGTCGTTAAAGGACTTAGGTTTTGTATGTCTCTGTAGGTTTAATTTTTCAAAGGAATCCATTTCATCTTGGTTCCACATGTTTAATGAACGTTTCTCCAGAATCTTGCTTCTCTCCATACTTTTCCTTCTCTTCTCACTGTAGTCTGTTCCTTGATCTTCGTTTTCTTGTTTAGTGCAGTTAGAATTCTGTTTTATTAATCACAATAGCAGCAGAAAGGGGTAGTCCCCTAGTTCCAGGGACAGAGTGTCCCCAGCAAAACCTCACAATGAAAGAAGAGGGGAAATGAAAACCCAGCAATGAATTCAGAAGGCCCAGCTCCTTACACCTCTATCCCCTCCCTTTCCCTTTTTTCCTCCTCCTCGTCCCTCTCTCTCTTTTTTTTTGTTCATTTGTATTATGTCCTTTATTCTATGACAAGCCTCATAAAATCGTTTCAGTCTTGAATCGCACTAACTCTTCTTTTTCTTATTACGTACATCTAATTTTAAAATGCAGGAATCTGACTGGGCCGATTAATTTTCCCATATGCCATGAATCATCACCCACCACGTTAGGTTTCTTTCTTTTTTAAAAATATTTATTTATTATGTATACAATATTCTGTCTGTGTGTATGCCTGAAAGCCAGAAGAGGGCACCAGACCTCATTACAGATGGTTGTGATGTGTTCAATTCCCATGTGGTTGCTGGGAATTGAACACAGGATGTTTTAGAAGAGCAGGCAATGCTCTTAACCTCTGAGCCATATCTCCAGCCCCTTAGGTTTCTTTCTTTGAGCTTATAATGGAGTTGCATAATGCATAGCATGGCTCACGAAGCTGGATCTGAGGTTAAGGCCTTGGGAAAAAAATGTCCTCTTAGGAAGAACTGTGAACATCCACAAAGCCTCTGCATAATTATATTCAGGAGTTATTTTAGTTTCTATCATCCAGATCCAATGACGAGTGAGTTAAGAACAATATGATAACAAATCTGTACATCTCGGCTTCTCACATTCTTATATTTTGCTTCTACTGCTTAGTTATAACCTACACATAAAAAGGCAGTCTAAGCCGGGCGGTGGTGGCCTCCTAGCACTCGGGAGGCAGAGGCAGGTGGATCTCTGTAAGTTCGAGGCCAGCCTGGTCTACAAAGCAAGTGCCAGATAGGCTCCAAAACTACAGAGAAACCCTGTCTCGAAAAAAAAAAAAAGGCAGTCTGACTGGGAACTAACAAAGGCAACCAATGAACAAATAAGAATGAACGTGAGATTTAATGGGTATTTCTCCAAAGACGACACACAGAAGGCCATGAGAAGATGCTCAGAAATACCACAATGCTGTGGGGATGCCATGGAGCTGATAGCACCACCACAGGACCTAATGGTTCCTCTCCTAGGTTTATCCCCAAAAGGACTGAAAACATGAACACGTAAAAATGTGGGCGTGAATATCCATGGCAGTGTTATTCATAATAGCTAAAACCTGAAGACAACCAGAATATCCAGGACCCGATAGATGGATGAGTGGGATGTAATATGGGAAAGCCCCACAACGGGACGTTATCTCGCCATGAAAGGAACAAAGGAGGAGCATATATGACATCCTGGATAAACATGGGGAACATTGTGATAATTGAAAGACAGACAAAAATGACCACACAGCAGAAGCTACCCGTGTGAAATGTACAGAATAGAAAAATACATGGAAAAGAAAAGAGACGACGGTTTGCCCCGCGCTAGAGGGAGAACGCATGGGAGAGACTGTTGGTGGGGGCTGCTGGCTTGTTGTTTGTTTGTTTGTTATTGGTTTTGAGAGTTGAACGAAATGCTCTGGGATGAGATAGCGCTGATGGTGGCACAAGCTTGCAGACCTGCCAGGAACCACGGGTTCACTGCTGTGAAATGCTGAACTCTACATCATCTGAGTGGTATTGTAATAAAAAATATCACAGAATAGTCGAAGGTTGCTCAGTCTTCTCCTGCTTTAGTTAAAGTGTGTTGGCTCTGGACAACCGTACCTCCCAACTTTTATTTCAAACGATTTTTTAATAATTAGCTGATTTTAGTATTCTAATGTTAAAGTCACATCTAATAGAAGATCTGAATAAATAGAATTATTTTTTCCCTTCTCTCTCAACAGTCCCCATATCTGCCTCTCAGGAGAAAGCAATAAACACTTGGGAACCCTGGGTCCCGCCTGACTATCAGTTTGAAGAGTCCAGCTTGCTTCCTGAGAAGACAGAAAAGTTTTCATCCCGCGATGTCTATCCCAATGTTGAGCGTGTGAAACTTCAGGAGAAAAGAAGAAACAAAATCGATGCCTTCAGCAGTTTATTTTGGGGGATCCATCCCCAGAGGAAACGCAGAGGTTTCTCAGATAAATGCTGTCTTAAAGGGTGCACAAAAGAAGAGCTGGCCGTCGCATGTCTCCCGTATGTTGATTTTTAAAACTTAACAATGACACAAGCATCACTGGTGACTGAGATGTACGAGCCATCGTAGAAACCATGCTAGCTTAATAAATACTTTCTGTGTCTAATTTACCACTTATTAGTTCTTGAAGTTATGCTTTTAGGTTATGCCTTTGTGAACTAAACAGGAGAACACTCACGAGCAGTTGACAGTGTCTCGTGGTGCCAGGCATCTAGGTATTTTGTGGCTCCTTTTTGTCATACGTATTTTAAAGGTGATGTTACTGTAAGTGCCACAGTCCACGTTGACATTTAGAAATTACTTATTTGGGTTTTGTCATTATGGTTGAAAATTCTTAAGCTGCATTTAAATGGAATATGGAACATTATCCATTCTTGCGACATAATATACATGTCCAGGTCCATAACTACTATGCTCATTTCCAGAAGCCAGCTTGTCGCAGCAACTTAAAGCCGCTGACTTCCCCTCTCAGAGAAGCCATTGTACTGCAATAGGAGGAGGCACATTTTTAGGGCCTGGAGTTTTATTCATGCCCCTTTCCCTGCTGAGCCATCGTCCCAGCCCCAGGGTGAAATACTTTTAATGATATAAATCTGGAGGTTCCAGCGTAGAATTCTTACCCACTCATTGATGGGTAAGTGCCAGCCAAAGCTTTCTCTAGATTTCTTCCCAATTGTGCCATGTAATATTCTGCTCAGTGGACATTTCTATTCCTTTTCGGCTGCATTATGTCTTGGAACAAAACTTCTTCTTCACGCAAACATCTATTTCCTGTGCATTTGTAAACTGTTTTTCCTGCTGCTTTCAGAGTATAGTCTGCAGTTAGTTACTTTGTAACTGGGGAGAACTACCAAATCTGACAGGAATTTACGTCTAGTGGTGCTTGAATAGGTCCGCAAGGCTTTAGATTTAGAAGATTTACCTTTAGATGTGGACAAAACCAGATTCGTTAAGGAAATGGAACCCTAACATCAAACCTAGGCATTCCAGTAGGGAGGGACAGAAAGCGGCCCCACCCGTACAGTAGGTACAGTGGCCTCTACCCTAGCAAAACTTTCAGCCAAAGAGTAAAGGAAACGGGCTTCACCAGACTGCAGAGGTTCACAGCCTGGCACAGTTAAAGTTAAAGAAGAGAGGTCCATGGTTCACCAAGGGAGGTCCATGGCTCACCGAGCAAGCAGGTGCTGAAGGACCCTGCACCTGCCGGCCTGCTCACTGGCCCTGGGTAGAGATCAACTTTAAAAGAGATTTTATTGTCAAGCCTTTAGCTGGAGGAAGCAGAAGTTCCTGCCGTTTTAAAAAAAAAAGATTTTTGTTTTTTAAAAGTAGGAAATTATACACATACAGTCATGGTTTTATAGGGAAACAGAACCAGTAGAATGGATATATATTAAAGAGGATTCATTGGATTGACTTACATAGTTCAGTCAGAGCAGTCCAGCAGTGGCTTTCGTCACTAGAGATGCTGAGATCATAAAGCTGGATGCTTCAGCAGTCCCAGTCTGGAGGATTCCTAGAGAGCCACTGGTTTTCAGTCCAAATTACTCTCCATTGGAAGCTTGAAGAAGTTGGGTTCTGACATCAGCAAAGGAATATAGTGGCGGCGGCGGTGGCAGCAGTGTAGATGAACATACTAACAAGGTAGAAGAACTGTCAGACAGAAGGCAAATGGCCAAAGCTAAGCCTTTTCCCTTAGGCCTCTTTATATCTAGGTTGCCACCAGAAGGTGTAAACCACATCGAATAGATTTTCCCACTTGACAAAGTCCTTCACAGTTGTGGCCAGGTGTATGCTTCTTGGTTGAATCCAGGCCCAGTTAAATTGACAACCAAGATGAAGTAAGCATCCAACAGAGAAATGTGTGTCCCATTATT
The DNA here is from genome assembly GCF_037038515.1 of Microtus pennsylvanicus. Lineage (NCBI taxonomy): Eukaryota > Metazoa > Chordata > Mammalia > Rodentia > Cricetidae > Microtus > Microtus pennsylvanicus. The sequence goes on along the minus strand of NC_134583.1, from coordinate 109,291,755 downwards.
GCTCCTTTATGTACATTTTGTTTCTGTTGAGCCTCCTCCCACATGCTGCTCCCTCATCCCATTGCTTCCCTGCTCTACCCTCTTCTTCTCTCTAGTAGCTCCCAGTTCTACCTTTGAGTTGAGTATATTCCATTACTCTTTCCCTTCCCTAAGCCTTCTCTCCCCCTCTTCCCTTCCCCAGTTACACTTACATATGTAAATGTCAAAGTCTACATCCACTGTACGAGACGAAACATAGTGTTTGTATTTCTGAGTCTTGGTTACTTTGTTTAATATAACAATTCATAGTCTAATACGTTTTCTTGAAAATGTCATAATTTTGTTTTTCTTTAGAGTTGAATAAAATTCTGTTGTATATATGAACCACATTTATTTATCCGTTCACTTGTCCATGACCAGCTAGGTTAGCCACTGTGAACAGTGCAGATTTAAGCATGGACGTGCAAGCATCTTTCATATACTGACTCTGAGTCCTTTAGGTATATACCTAGGAGTGGTATTGCTAGGTCATATGGTTGTTTGTTTACCAGACAGGGTCTCACTATGGAGTCCTGGCTGTCCTGGAACTTACCATGTAGAACAGGCTAGTTTCAAACTCAGAGATCTGCCTGCCTCTGCCTCTCCAGTGCTGGGATTAAAGGGGTGCACCACCTTACCTATCACGGTAGCACCTCTACCCTTTTGCCTATGCCTGAATCTTGATGTGTTTTCTCTAGCAATTGTAGTGATTAAGGGTTTATGGTCAAATCCTTGATCCATTTGGAATGGAGACTTGTGCAGAGTGAGCTATATGGATCTAGTTCATTCTTCTGCATACAAATACCCAGTTTTCTCAGCACCATTTGTTGACAAAAGCTGTGTCCCTCCCCCCCCCCCCAGTGTATGTTTTTGCTCCCTTGTTGAAAACAGTGCTTACACCCGTGTGGATTGATTTCTGGGTTCTGTCAATCTGTTCCTTGGTGTGCGTGTCTGGTTTGTGTCAATGCCATGCTGGTTTGTCACCATTGTTCTCTAATATGCTTTGAGATTAGGCACTGTGCTATCCAACAGTGTTCTTTTTGTTCATTGTTTGTTTTTGTTTGAGACATGGTTTCTCTGTTGCCCTAGTTGTCCTGGAACTTGCTCTGTAGACCAGGTTGGCCTCCAACTCACAGAGATCCACCTGCCTCTGCCTCCCCAGGTGTGTGCCACCACCGCCCGGCCAACAGTGTTCTTTTAACTTTGTGTTTCCTTATGAATGTTTCTTCCCAGTTCTGTGAGGAATGTTTCTGAGATTTTGATGGTAATTGCATTGATCCAGCGATTACTTTAGGCACTGTAGCCACCTTCACAATATGCTGTTGAACTAGAAGTACAGGAGATATCTCCGTCATCCCGTGTCATCTTCAATTCCCATTTTTAGTATCTTAAGGATTTTATTGCAGAGATCTTTAACCCCTTCATTAGATTTATTTATGGATATTATTATTTTTGTGAAGCTACTATGAATAGATATTTTTCATTTCTTTCTTGGCCAGTTTACTGTTGTTGTACTGATCTGATCTATTATGGTTTTGAATCATGTAACTTTGCCTGAAAGCATTTATCAGATACTAGACTTACCTTGCGGAGGTTCTGGTTGATTGTGCTATCATTTGTATTCGAGTCTAAGAATTAAAAAATCTCCTTCACTGTTCATACAAAAGCATATTTGATGTTCAAGTATTCTGTAGTTTCTTTCTCTTGCCGTTAATACCTAGTTTTATTCTATCATTATATGTTAAGATAACAAGGAATTATTTTTAATTGCTTTGCATTTGTTAAGGCTGGCTATATAGAAGTCATGATTGATTTTAAAGAATCTTTTGTTACTAATGAAAACATACAGGTCCTATCTATGAAATACTCTGTAAATCTGTTAAATCCAGTTGGTTTGTGGTCTAGTTTAAATCTTTGCCAGATTTTAGTTTAGAAGATCTATCCAAAGATGAGAATAGTGTATTGTATCTGGTCATGTCTGATTTTTCATGCCTTTTAGTGTTTGTTTTATGAAACTAGGAGCTCCAATATTTGGTACATAAATACACATTCTTGTATCTTCTTGGTAACTTGTTCCTTTCTTTAAAATGTATATTGATATTCTCTCTTCTAATTAGTTTTAGTTCAAAATCTACTTTATCAGATATGAGAATTGTTATATTGTTTATGGCTTCTGTTTGCTTTGTATACTTCTCTCCATATTCCTAGTTTTTTAATATCTTTGACAGTGAAATGTATTTAAGACAACACATAATTGGATCTTGTCTTCTACTGTGGTTTGTCTTCACTTTTTAGTTGGTAAGTTGAAGTCATTTGCATTTAATGTTATTTTAAGAAAGGTTTACTATTTCCTATGGTTTTGTTGGTTGTTCTATTTGGTTGGGTTATCGATAATTCTTCCCTTCCTATCCTATTAGTATTGAAATTTTTACTGTTTTGTGTGTTGGAAACGATGAGTTCCTTCCAGCTCTCCTCTGATTATCTATTCCTCTCATGAAATGTATTTTTTCCTGCGTTCTCATGGATGAGACTTTTTCTTTTTGTATAGCATTCATTTCTTAAGTATTTTCTGCAGTGCTGTCATGAACTGCCTTAATCTGTATCTTCAAATGTTAGTATTTCTACATCAATTTTAAGAGGTAAATTTGAGAGGTATAAAAATCTTGGCTAACGGTTACTCTCGGGGATCAAAATATGTCATTCTGTGCTTTCTTGGTTTAATGCTGCTAATGAGAGCTGGTGTTATTTTGATGTTGTTACTCTTGTGAGTTTGTACTTTTCTCTTAAAGATTTTACTATTTTTTTTTGCATCTTGATTGACTATATGTTGGAGAGAGGTTCTTCTCTGTTCATGCCTACTTGGTATTTATATTGCCTCTTGTGCTGTGTATAGTACATGCCTTTAATTCCAGCACTATAGACGTAGAGGCAGGCAGACTGCTGTGAATTCAATAGCAGCCTGGTTTACATACTGAGTTCCAGGCCAGCCAGTGCTAGAGAGTGAGATCTTGTCTCAAAAAACAAAAACAAAATGCTTCTTGTATTTGGATGTCCTCGTCTGTTTTTAGGAAACTTGCTGGTGTGATTTCGCTGAATAAGCTGCCTGTGCTTTATCTTTACGCCGTGTTTATCTCGACAACTGTACTTCTGCTTGGTTTTGTCTTTCGATGCTTTCTTTCCACTGTGCTTTTGTTTCACCGATTCCTTCATTTATAGAAATCCTGTTTGGTTCTTGTTCAGAGTCCCTATTTCCTCATTTAAATTTTCTGCCATGTTTCTCAATTTCTGCTTCAAAGTATTGCCCATTGTCCCACTTCGGTTAGATTCTGAATTGATTTCCTTACTTCTTCCATTTGTCTGTATATGGTCACTGATCTTTCTAAATATAAAAGTATGACTCTGAAATTTTGGGGGGCATCTATTCCATTAGCTATGAGTTCCACTGTGGAGACACTGTGAGCTTAAGAAAGTGCTGTCATGATTTGTTGAGTCTTTTGTGTGTTTACTTTTTGTTGTTGCTATGATTTGCAAATCCGTTAGGTTGGATGTTTCTTCTAGCTTTTAGCTTTCTCCTTTTCTGCCTTTTTTGTTGTTTTATTTTACATGAGCTCTTCTGTGAGGCGGCTCTGTGGGTGAGGATACTTGCTGTTAAGCCTGGCCACTTGAGTTTGATCCCTGGAGACAATATGGTGGAAGGAGAGAACTTATTTCTACAAATTGTCCTTTGAACTTGCCTAAGGCATGTAGGGGTCAGGTATGATGGCCCATGTCTTTAATCCCAGTACTCGGTAGGCAAAGGCAGGTGGATCTTTGTGAGTTTGAGGCCAGCTTGTTCTATACAGCAAGCTGTAGGCCAGCCAGGACTATATGGTGAGACTTTTATAAATCAGGAACGTAAGAAATCCTTCCAAATACATTCTAAGAATCCACTATTTCTCTGACAACAAAACCAGATAAAAAGTAGATAGGCAAACAACGCAGGCAGATAGGCAAGTAGGAAGGCATACACCAAAGATCTTAAAGGGCAGGCTAGGGGAAGGAATACGCAGAAAGAAAACTAAAACCTTTTGAAAAAGCTATATGAAAGCCTACCGTAGAAGCTTCTTAAATATATACACATTTTTAAAAGTTTTAATGAAGCCATACTACAAGGATAATACCCCAAACTAGCATACCAGCAAAAACAAACAAAAAAACAATACCAAGAAAACCCAGTACCAGGAGTAGGTTACTTCTTTGTAAGTTATTGCCAAAAGGGATCCCATAGTCCTCCCTCTAACACTACAGGCTACTGCCAACACTCTTGGTAACCCTCCAGAAGTTGATAGTAAGACCCTACCTACTGCTGAAGACTCCACAACCTGGACTGACAGAACACTGAGGAACCAAGCAGGCACTCTCCCAGAAGCTCTATCCCTACTCAGTTTCCTAGCTCTGAAAGGTGATATTTATGCTACCTGAAGAAAAAAAAAGCCATCAGTTTCACTATATATTCCCAAATGTAGCTGAACAATATAACCTGGACTTGATGGAGGAGAGGAGGGGCAAGGAGGTGAGGCTAGTAAAAGGAGGCTCGGGTAAATATGATCAAAATACATTGTATAAAATTCTCAATAAAATATTTTTTTAAATCACAACATAGGGTCTGGATTGTTCAGTGGATAAGACCATCTGCTGCCCTTACAGAGAATCCTGGTTCAGTTCCCAGTTCCCACATGTTGGCACACAACTGTCCCCAGCTCTAGTTCTAGAGGATATAACACCCTCTTCTAGCCCCTGGGAGCATGGTGCATATATATAAATGCAGGTAAAACTCATAAAAACAAGCTTAGAAGACTAGATAAAGAAAAAAAATCTTTGACAAAATTCAACATCTTTTTATGACATAAGTCCTAAAGAAACAGAACTATTATGCCTTAATACAAAAGGCAAGGCATTTGTGGTTTCTACTTAACGGTGAAAACCTAACAGTGTTTCCTCTAAAATAGAAATAGCACAAAGGTATCAGTTCCCAGTCTTACTCAAGAGTAGAGCTTATAATTCTTAAATGCTTAGCCAGAACAATAGAGAGATAGAAATAAAATGATAGCAACAGGCATAGATATAAAAATACCCGTTGGCAGAGTATATGATCTGATACTCTAAAGATTTCACCAAGAACCTCATTTCGAGCAAACAATTCAGCAAAGCAGCAAGACGTAAAATTAACACATAAAAATCAGTGGTTTTTCACACACCAGTAAGAAACTGACTTAAAGATGATTCAGCAGCCAATCTCGTTGTAACACCCTCAAAACCAAACTGGCCAAAGATGTTAGAGTCCTCTACAATTATAACTATAAGCCCTGAAGAAGTTAGGAAAACAGCAGGACCTCCCATGTTCGTGGAGCTTAAGAATTACTGTGCAACTGACAAACTAGCAAATGTGATCTACAGATTCAATGCAGTCCTCACCAAATGACCTAATTCCAGATGATACCAGAGACAGTAGCAGCGACCTGATCTTTATGAAAGGTACCAAATGCACATTCTGCGGGGACAGATTCCACAAAGCAGTTGCTGATAAAACTAGATACCCAGGAGCTAAACCTAGGAAGATGAATCCCTTTTTGTAAATTCAATTCAATTCAAGTCAATTCAAAATAAATCAGTCTACAGAGTAGGAGAAAATCTTTGTCAGCTCTTCGATGGGATTAATATCCAAGCAACTAAAAAAATAAACACCAGAAAACAAATTATTCAGTCAATAATTATCCAGGTAAATTAACCAAATAGACAGTTCTCAAAACAAAGTATAAATGGTCAATGTATACACTGGAAAAAAATTGACACTTTAAATCCTAAGGGTGATGCAATTAAAAACAATAGGACTCCATCACTGAGATACACCACTGCCCAATAAAAGTTAAATAAAAATATCATTCCCTTATTCTTTGGTGAAAAACACTTTCATCTGTATGTACAACTGTGATTGCACTATTACAGCAGCCTTCCTATCTTATGCGAACTCTCAATGGTCCAATGAAGTAATCAGTAGCCAACATGTGGAGCACACAGGCGACCCTGGGGAGCACGGCTCCCTAGATACAGAAATCCAGGTATTTCCTTATGGCTATACTTAATACAGCTGTTTAGATAAAACTTACATACCAGAAGTGACAACTATAAGAGCTCACTACCTTTAAGGCAGAAAACGGCTGGAAGAAGGCTACTCCTCCATTGTAAATTCTGTGGTGCTACTAGCAACACACATATAGCATAAAAGAATATTTTCTACAGCAAGTACCCATGATAATATGGGATTATTGACTAATGACTATCAAACAGCACCATCAAACATTTACATAACTGTAGAACTCTGGAGAAACTTTTTAATTTTTAAGAAATAGTAACTTGAAAAAAACATTTTATTGTACCTGACACCTGCTCTTCATGCGGAACCCAGCAGCTAAGTCTGGGAGTAATTTCTTTATATGTATTGTTCAAATCAAGATTTCAAAAATTATCACCTCTCAATGAAAATGAAGTCTCTTAACAACTTAAAATTTTCGAGTAAGATTGTCATCACACTCTAAAATATTAAGGATATATATGTGGGATTCTTTAAAAGTAGAAATTCAAGTATTTTAAAAAAGCTTAACAAAATGTAGTTTATACCACTATTTTTAAAAATATTCAAAATTATATGGACCTTTTTGAAAAATCTGTTTTACTATGAAAATCCTAATCATGATCACATTATATGACACAGGACTTTAATCTGAAATGCTGTAGAATTAGTATCAACTGTATTTTGATTCAGAAATTACATAAAATATATCTAACTTCCATTAAGATATTAGAATTTTTCTAAACAAGACCCAGTAGTCTCACTCCCCCAGCTGATCTCTGTATCTGCTATCTACGAGGATGTCGCAAAGACTGTGAGGAGCTTTTCTTGCTATCCCTTCTTCAGCAAAATCAAAGCTCTTAAGTACAAGGTAAAACATAGGATACACCACTGAAAATAGAGAATTTTTAAAACAAATTATCAAAATATTTAAAATCTTGTATAAATAACACACAAAAATCTTGTTTTATTTTTTTGACATGACATTGTCTAAAACGGAGCAGCACTAAAGTAGACAACAATCACTCATACTCTGAACATATGTATGCTCTCTCCCCTCTTCTAACGACGTACATTACAGATTTCAGCATTCTTGGACAGGCTCTCACTTCCTGTCCATGTGGGAGACTCTGGTGAAGGCACATTTCTCCTACCACTGCAACAACGAGCTTGTGACGCCTCACGCAGTCTTTGTTCATATTCTAACCCACTATGCATCTTATACATTTTACAAATTATTTATGGCTTATACTTCAATATATAGTAACAGGTCTCAGGGACTGAAATGTTATTGGCAGTTAACAGTTCAAGGGAGCAAAGTATTTCTGGCACTTTAAACCTCAAAAATATAAAAGAGTACTAGTCACTATAGTCATAGAAAAAGATGGAAACAGTCCTATGTAAAAACACAATTACCATAAACAGACACAGGACAACAAATAAGAAAATAGATTGTGCTATGTCTTTGTACGATTGTTCCATTTCAAAAGTCTTTAGGGTTAGATTTACTATACAAATAAAACTATACTTTTGTTTCTTTTGCTTTGAAAAATATTTACAGTGACATGGAACTACAAGCCCTGACACAGCAGCACAGAAGCAAGAAAAAAAGGTATTTATTCAGTTTTCTGAGCATTTTAATTTTTATCATGAAGTTCTTATAGATCAACTATGGAAAAATTAGAAAACATTAATAAACACCAGCCCTTGTGTAAATCACACAAGATGCCAAAGTACTGTACACTCCATGTGGTAAAAACTGTACATGTATATTGTGTGTATCTCTAACACTGCAAAATTTACATTATAATTGTTTTATTTTTCAAAACGCTGAGTTGAAAATGTCCACTCTCCTCCTGTGCCGGAGGAGGAGACGAGCAACTGTGAGGAGCTCCATGCAGCTCTCTACCAGCTTCCTGCGACTTTTAGCAGTGTCTTTTACAGATGGTGTATGAAAAAATTCATAAAATTTCCCAGGTTCTGAGCAGACAGCCTGACATTTTCTTGTGGCTAGCATTATGATAAGGATGCGTGGATAAGGGCCCACAGCAATGTGGCTACAGAGCTTTGCTTTGATTCTGGAAGTCTACTTGGTCTCTGAGTAAAGGCCATCTCATTCAAGCAGCCAGACTGTCCCGGATCTGATCCACCCGAAGTGCTAGGTCCCTGAAAGAGGGACGCTGATTTACATTGTTGTTCCAGCACTCTGTCATGATCACATAAATCTATAAAGGAAAAAATTAAAACAAAATTAGAATGAACACTAAGTTTCATGCTAATTAGACGATGATATGAATTTGGAAATCTCAGCTAATTTGCCTAAGCCAGTAATAATGCTATGGTTATGCTTTGAAATACATCATTTGTATGTGTTTTTAATAAAACAAGAGAAAATGGATAATTACTGTGGATTAAAAACTGTTGGATCAGGGAGATGGCTCAGTGGATAAAAAGAACCAGACATTAAAGCCCGATGACAAGAATCAATCCCTGGGACCCACAAGAGCCAGGCACAACAGCAATCCTAAGACAGAACAAGAGACAGACAAGAAAATCATGTGGAAAATAGTGAGGACCAATCAGCCTGGAGAGCACAGTGCAGCAGGAGAAACAACAGAGACCCCCTCAGCAAGGTGGAAGGAAAGAACCAATCCTAGAAAGTTCTCCTCTGATTCCAATGGGCACTGTTGCTTGCATACCTGTACATACATGCACTCTCTCACAACACACCACCTACACACAAACACACATATCATACATATGCACACATACCTCTTTCTGACACATAAAGAGACACAGACCACACTCACATCACACACACAGATACACGAGAAATTAATTAATTAAAAACTGTTACCTCATCTGGGCACCCTTCTGGTCTTGGTAGTCTTCCATTGTTCTTCAGAAGTTCTATCAAATGGAACACAATCATCTGTCCTTGTTTATCATTGCCAATCATTCGCATAAATTCCTGAAATGTAAACTCGTTTTAAATGACTTCGTAAAGATATTACTCTAACACATATAACCATTTTTATATTAAGTTGGTAAAATTTTATGAATATTCTAATGGTGAGTACAGCAAACTATTCATGCCTATCACTGCTGTGAAGACATAACCTGACAGAGCTTTGCTTTTGAAACAATCAAAAGTGATTTACTAACTCATAACCTCTAACAGTTACACTCTAACATGATAGTCAAAAGTAAAACTACACATTTATGTATAAAAACTGTAAATGATTACCTAGAAATATACAACTTTTAACAGAATGCTACTGGGCAATTAAGTCATACTTGAGTAAGTAATTACAGATAAAGTAAAATAAATACACACAATGTAATAATTATCAGGGCAGCAAACACACAGTAAGCTTATAAAACTCAATTTTAGAGAGCAATAGTTATTTCTTTATAAAGTTTCACATTTTATATAAAATAAGTCTGAAAGAAAATGCCACAGTGTATTGGGCTAGAGAGGTGGCTCAGCGGTTAAGAGCACTGCCTGCTGTTCCAAAGGCCCTGAGTTCAATTCCCAGCAACCGCATGGTGGCTCACAACCATCTGTAATGAGGTCTGGTGCTCTCTTTAGGATGGCAGGCACACACGCAGACAGAATATTGTATACATAATAAATAAATATTAAAAAAGAAAGTGCCACAGTATTAAATGATTATCTGAGTAATTTCATTAAAATGATTTTTACTGTTTTCATATCCCATATATTAAAAGAAACCTACACGAACAGTGTAAGTTACTTCTGAAAGTGTGATACTCCGGAGTAAATATGCATACTCAATGTACTTTAAATGCCATTGAAAAGGCGTCCTGAAGGCCTGGTCCCCCTGAGTGTTCTCGTTCCTATGGGAACAAGCTGCTTCACAGGAAGTGGAATCTTGGCCCTCATGGCTCTTGGTCTCAAGTCTTGACATGTGATCTTTTTTGCGGTCAGTCCCTTTCTGCTTATTTGCCATGTTGTGATGAATTCAAAGGGTCCTCACTTGATACTGGCCTTTTAATCAACTGTGAGCTAAGTAAGCCCTTTTCTTTATGAAGTCCTCAGTGTCATGTATTTTGTTAGTCACAGACACATGGCCAAGAGAATACTGAATTTAGTAAGTTTATGCTATTTTGTTGCGTATTGTTGAATATTGTCTCCAGATAAACAAGGGATTCTAAAATAGGCCCTGGACATGTTATTCTTTTTTGCATAATGCCTTTCTTGTGTTTAAAACAAGAGCAATAGGAGGGGCTTGGGGGGCATTAAGCAATTAAAAAGAAAACTGACCACTGGAGGACTTTTACTCTTCTCAATGTATGTGAAAAGCTCATACAGAACCACGCCAAAGCTCCATACATCCGAGGCCACAGAAAACTTGCTCTCTGTCAGGGATTCTGGAGCATACCTGCAATATACAGAAATCATTTGAAAGATGAGTTACTTGAGTGACAACTCATCATACTGAAGGGGACAACAAACAAACAAATGACAAACTCTCCCAGGGGATACAGAAGGCATCGGCACATCAGGCTGAGGTTATCCTCAGAAGGCCTCCTGTGCAATGCTGACTCTTGGCTGGAACTGGGAACTTAAACTTCAGGGACTGTGTGTGTGTGAGGTGGGGGTGTGGGATGCGGCTTACGGCTGTTAACACACACAAAGCGACTCATTTGGTATGTGCTTTCTTCCTGGAGTCTGGGATTTTGTTACATACCAAGCAGATGGTGCCTATGAAACTAGTCACCATAAACACTGGCGCTGAGGTTCCCCTAACAAGCTTTTGATCTGACTTAGAGAACTTTCCATTTGCTCTCCCCCGCAATGAGCACAGTGAAATGTTGAGTGGTGGGCACTCCTAATGAATCAGAAAGCCTGGTCCTTAGACCCTCTGACATAGAAAAATCTAAGCACATTAATTTTTGTTTCTGTTGGCAGCACTGGGTGTTAACTGAGAAGTTTTTCTAAGAACTGAAAAGTGAGCTGCTCTTCCTAAGTTGTTCTTTTAGATGAATCCAGATTACAAATAGGAGGGAAATGTAGCTTCTAGCTGGGAACGTAACTGAAGCTGTTAAGAATCTGGAAGGGGGTAATTATGAAAGAACACAGAATATACAAAGCAAAGGAAAATGGTGTCACAGCCCAAGGGGTTGCCAGTGGACTAGGAATATTAGTCCCATGGTAAAGCTGTTTTTACTATAGAGATGGCTACAGAGAACTGTTTGACTAAACAGATGGAAAACATTAACATGTATTTTTATTTATTTATTAAAAATTCCACACCTCCTCCCATCCTCCCATTTCCTTCCCCCTCTCCTCCTTCTCCTCCCCCTCACTCTCCAGTCCTAAGAGAAGTCAGGGTGCCCTGCCCTGTGGGAAACCCAAGGCCCTCCCCTCTCCATCCAGGTCTAGAAAGGTGAGCGTCCAAACAGACTAGGCTCCCAAAAAGCCAGTACATGCAGTAGAATCAAAACCCGGTGTCATTATCATTGGCTTCTCAGTCAGCCCTCATTGTCAGCCACATTCAGAGAGTCCGGTTTGATCGCATGTTCATTCAGTCCCAGTCCAGCTGGCCTTGGTGCGTACTCCTTAACCTTTTTCTCAAAATCCAACGCAAGTTTCACTTGCACAGGTCCTTCTCTAGCTACGGGAGTCTCAATGACTCCTGCTCATTACATGTCTAGACTTACAGTCTGGACTACACAAACACACAATAAATAGGTATATAATCTCTATATTTAGCTTAATATTTTTACTTTTTATTATTTTTAAATGTCAGTTTTGTTTTATCAGCAAGATGTAATCGCCTTCAAATAATGCTACTCTCCTGTATCCTAAAATACATTTTCCTTCTTTTTTAAAAACTGGACGGGTCTTTCTGTGTAGCCCAGCTTAGGCTCAAATTTAGGACCCTCCAGCATCAGCATTCCAAGTACCAGAATTACAACCATGCTGTTCTTATGATTTTTGTTGTTATTGTTTGTTTTTTTTTAGCATAGCACTCTTTGTAATTAATTTCTTAATTACATATTGCCAACCCCAGATAGATTTATTCTATAACTCCCTTTACTTATACAAAGGTAAGCCAAATCAGGAAAGAATTACTTCTCTCTGGGTCTTACCTTCCCTTTTTCATGGAGCATTAAGGGAACTTGTGTATTTTCTGTCTCTTTGAAATGTTCTTGATTAAAAGTCAATGTCAGCTTTATGATCTAGAAATGATCTATCAAGTGCCTAGGAACTACTTTCTGTTAATTCCTCTTTCTCCTGGTTTCCCCGAGCAGGGAGGAACCTAAACTGGCCATAGCGTCTTTCCAAAGTGCAAAGCTAGCCCGTAGAACAGAGGCTATTAGCCATCACAGGTAGTCACACAATGGTCAAGGGTATTTAGGATGAACTATGTGTGACAAATGGTTAAGTCCTTTCACCTGAGAACTAACCTCGGTCCAGAAAACTTGTATGCATCGGGCTGTTTCTGCCTGACTACATAAGATGTTCGGTTTCTTCCATCCTGGAGATCTCTTAGAGAGGTGCTGATAACAACACACGCACATGTAATGCTTATTCATCAATAGAACTTTTCAATCTCCTGCTTCTATAGCAAGATTCTGAGTTGAGAGAAAGGGCTGGTTTTAATTAAATTTCTGCCAACACTTCCTTTCTCTCTTCTAAATTTAAGGTTTCCAAAAGTTCTATCATTCAATGACTTCCTCTGCTGCTAAAAGGTTTTCTTTAGATAATTTTACCCACTTTTATGCTTAAGTCTCCTGAATTCATAGTCTGCTTTGACTGTTCTAGATGACTCCACCATTTACAGATTAAATACCCATAGGCCATAGAAACCTATCTTCATTCTCCCACATCCTGCTGATTATTTTATTTTGATTATGCAGTAAATGGCATCACGATCTGTCTAACTGCCCAAAAAGGATCCTTAGGAATTATTTTTGAATATTTATATTTTATGTACTTATGTAGACATGTGTTTATCTGTATGTATGCGGAGGTCATAGACAACCCATGGGTTTAAGTTTCCTCCTTCCATCATTCAGGTCCTGGGGAATCTCACTCAGACCCACTGCTGAGCCTTTTGGCTGGTCCACCATGTCTTTTCAGAATAGCCCATGTCTACTCTCTCTCCTTCATTGCAGCACTAGGTCAGAGCCCACGACTCGTGCAGAGTAACCCAGGATGCACAAAGACTGTCCAGATGATGTCTACAGTAAGAACAGCATAAGCCTTCTCATTTAAAAAAAATATTGAAGTAGAATCATTTTTCCTCTAGTTCTTCTTAGTATCAACCCCTAAAACATGTTGGAACATGCCCAAAAATTAAAGCAAAACAAAATTTTGATAAATAAAGCATTAGGGAGGACAAAGATTTCTTTTAAATAAAACCAAGCTTTCTTTTAAAAATTATGACTAACTCCTATGGACAAAACTGCATGTGATTTCTTTCAGCTCCAGGTTTTGCTTGCTAGGATTTGACTGTGTCCTCTCCAAACTTCAGGTGTTAAAACTTAACATCAATGTGCTATCAGTAAGAGGGGGGCTTTTAAGAGATAGTGGGGCCATGGGGGACCCTTCCTGAAGAAAAGATTCATGTGCTATGGAATAGGCTTTGTGACTTTCCTACCCTTTTACCTTCCTCCGTGTAAGAACAGTTAATAATATGTAATGATGAGTAATATATCATATTTTTATAGAAAATTAGTTATATAAGACACATGTTATCTTAGGCTTATCTTGACTGCTTCATTATCTTCCCACACACCCAGGAAACCTTTTTCAAAGCTTGCATTGTTTGGTGGCTTTTAGTGTGACTGGAAGAAAAACAAGGCATGAAAGTGAGTGTTTAGCAGGAAGGGCTTTGTAGCGTGTCTCACTGGTGTCTCAATGACTACAGAAGTACGTGTTCTGACATTTAGTTCTCTGCTGTTTTGGATCTTGTGCTATGGATGAAACAGAGGGCCTCATGCATACTATACCAGTATATTTTAATCTATTACTGTGTAGGTGTGCCTATGGAGGTCAGAAGACAGCTTTGAGGACTCATCTTTCTCCTTCCACTTTTTACATGGACTTGGGGTACTGAGCTTAGATCATCAGGCACCTTTACCAGCTGAGCCATCTCACTGGCACACTCTACCAGATTTTAAAAATAATACTTTACAACATTAATATACTTCCTGGGGTTGCAGGTGTAACCTGGAGAATAAACTGGTTATTGTAAAAGGCATGAGGACCTGAGTTCAGATCCCCAGCACTCATGGAAAATACCAGAGAGAGCAGCCTATAATCTAAGTGCTGAGCAGTAAAGACAAGCAGATCAGGGGGGGCTTGCTGAGCAACCTGGCAAGTTTAAATATTTTCAGGATTCTTTAATGACTGGTTAGATAGAAAAATGCTTTGTATCCTTGGAAAATTCTGTTAGATCCTTTAAAAAATGAGAGCTAATAGGCACATAATTTTAATATTACTATGAAATAGTTTGCCTTAAAAAGAAGATAGTAGGAACCCCATACAGAACAACTCTTCTAGATCAGAAGTGTTGTCTTAAATAAGAACTCACCATAATAAGTCTGTCATTTCCAACCTTACATAGTGCCTACTGAACACAGCACGGTGCGTGGGTTTCTCAGCTCACATTTACTCTCTAACACAACACCAGACCTCTGGGTATTTTATAAGTTTCTTTTATAATGACCTTAATCTCATTGCCAAGGAAGGCATAATCATATCCCAGTCTTTTTTAGTGGTAGGGGAACCACAGAAGAACCCAGGGCTGACCTACCACTGAGCTAAGTCCGTACCTAATCATTTCTTAAACACCCCAACCCCAGGACACATACAAGTCGGGGAGGGCTCTGTGTCTTTCTGGCTCCACTACTCCACCTAGTCTGTGCCCCCGTCAGTCACTTGCTATCCTTGTAAGGACTTAGAGGGGTTGTTTGTTTTCTTGGTGTCTGGTGTACTCATCTTCTGTATATTATAGACATGAGTTCTCTGTCAGAAGTACAGCTGGCAGATTCTCCTCTAGTCTGTAGGCTGCCTTTTCACTTGATTATTTCCTTGCCCATAAAGAAGTTTTTTAGTATCAAGTCTCACTTGTCAATTATTAGTCTTGTTTCCTGAGTAGCGAGAGTGCTGTTTAGAGAGCCCTCACCTATGTGCATACACCTTGCAGTGAAGTAATTCCCTGACATGATCATGTTTAATCATGACCTCTGAAGAATACACTGCCATATTTCTAAAATATAGGAAAAAAACTCTTCCTTTAAAACACAGGTTTCATGCTTCAGTGCATCTGATTTTGGGTTTTCAAGTTTGGACAGTTGGATCTACAATAATCATAATAATATATATTCTCCATGCACTGACATAAGGTCTCCTGAGAGGTTGGAGGTGGCTAACTAAGCAGTTGACAAGCTCTTGCAGATGACCCAAGTTCAGTTCCCAGCACTCACAGCAGGCAGCTCGCAACTACCTGCTGTTTTTTGAAAAGATAATGTGAGATACTACATGAAAGGTATTTAGCTCAAGACAAAGCATATGATAAACATTGTTGTTATTGGAAGTAGTACTAAACTGAATGTTATTAAATATTATATATTAAGTAACAGTAAAATAAAGTTTGAAGAAAGTTTTCTAAAATTTAACTTTATTATACTGAAAAATGCCTACTTACCAGAATATGGGACTTTCACCTGGTTCTTTTACTTTGTAGTATTCTTTGTCCTGTGGCAAGACTTTGGTTAATCCAAAATCTCCTATTTTAACTCTGTTCTCATTTTCCACCAATATATTTCTTGTTGCCAAATCCCTATGGATATATCTTTTTGTGCCAAGATATTCCATGCCCTATGGATAAAATACATTTTTTTCTTTAGGTAGTTGTATGAACATAATTTACATGACTGTATTCTACAAGTTCTCTTTATAGTTAAGGAGTAGTCTGTATGACTTCTGAGTTAGTTCACCATGCAGTTCATCCACAGCAGACATTTAGGATGCTCGATACCTTGCATATCTGAGATGTGTACTGCAGAAGTTTTTTGTGATCTATTCGTTCTTTATGTTTTTGGAGATAGTCTCGTAAACTTCCATATGGCAAATATTCCATAATTAATCTTAGGTTGCGCCGACCTTTTAATATACAAAAAGAACATAATGTTTTACCGTGCTATATCATACTGATTAAATACTAGAAAAAAAAGCTATATGTAAATGATTTAAGTATACATAAAATCTGGGTCCACGATGATAAAACTTTATTACCAATTAAAGGTAATATAGTATTTAAGAATACAGGCTTTTCAATTCAAATTATTTTGAAAGATGCATGAGAAATATTTATTCTTTAGCCACTTTTAGTTATTTGTGAAAATCCAAATAAATTAATAACGAATCTTTTTCAATTATAACAAGTATCTAATAAAAACATTTTAATAGACCATATAAGGAAATTAGTTTTGTTTTTAAAACAGTTAACACGTTTTGAAGGAAGTGGTGAGAAGGATGATTAGGCAGCCAGTCAAAGCACTGGTGTAGCTACAGTCCGTGGTCTCCCACATGCTCTCCAAGCATCTCTCTCTCTGCACACTGACAAATCCTTACACAACTGTATATTTCTATTACCCTGGATGCCAAAGACAGACTGTGAAGTTAAGACAGGCTTCAACGGGCAACATACCAGCACTGTAGCACACTCCTTTGTATTTTACAATGTTGTCATGCTGCAAGGATTTCAGGATTTCAATCTCCCTTTCGAAGTCTCTGAGATGCTCTTCAGTGCTGTGCTGGAGTTTTTTAACAGCCACCACCTCCCCAGTGTTGTCCTGTAGAGGATCGTAGCGGCACATCTCCACACTCCCAAAATTACCCTGAACAACACATGACATTAGAATGGAAGCCAAAAGTCCCCAAGACAACTTACTATTGGCTTCTAAATATACAAGAAGTACTTGGCAGCTAGAATTAGTACAAAGAATTCTCAGCTTATGGTAGACAAATTTCAGAGCAAGGAATGGAAGTGTTATTTTAAAAAGTGGGTAGTAAACCTATAAACAATTTCTCTGAGATGAATTATAGACTGAATTAGACTTTTCCTTTATCTCAATGTACCTTCATAATGCTATCAGTGAATAAGGACTGTTATTGACTAGGTATGTGTGACCTCAAATTTACACAATGGAAGCCTAATCCCTAATATGACTATATTTGGAGTAGCCTTATACAGAAAGAACAAGAATAACTCCAGAAGTTTCCCTCTTCAAAAGCTTCCTTCTGAGGCCAGGCAGAGAGCCCTCACTAGAAACCAATCCCTGCCCTTGGACTTTTCAGCCCCCAGAACTGTGAAGAATAAATACTTGTTATGTTCATCCATCTATAACATGGTATTTCATTATACAGACAAATACAAACTAATGGAGTCTGCTCGACTCAAGAATGGCTACAAGCAGGGCTGGAGAGACGGCTCAGCAGTTAAGAGCACTGGCTGTTCTTCCAGAGGACCTGGGTTCCATTCCCAGCACCCACAGGCAGCTCAGAACTGTCTGTAACTCCAGTTCTAGGGGATCTGATGGCAATGCACACAAAGTAAAGTTAAATAAGTTTTTTTAACAAATGAATGGCCACAGGTGATATTCCTACATCAAAAAAAATTGACGTCTTTAAAGAAATTCCTACACTCAACTCCTTATTTAGGGTACATCACGCCGCATCCCACTGCTCGCCATGCCACAGCCATCCCAAGGCCTGGCCCAGCTGGCACACGCTGTGCTCCATCTCAGCTCTCGGTGTAGTTCTCCCCTCATCAGAGTCTTCTCAGGAGACCATGGCAGAATGCCCAAGCGACACACTGTGGTGCCCGTGCCTAACTGACACATCCATAGCACGACTCCTGCAGCCCAGAGAACATGGGCCCAGAGAACATGGGGGAGGGGTACCTGAGAGCCAGAAGACCAGGAAGTCTGCTCTGAGAAGGTGACTTCTAGCTATGACAGGGAAGCTAGACACCCATGAAATCTCAACCATATGGCCGCCCAAACAATATCTGAACAATTTCAACACCAGCTGACATCCCCAAAATAATTAAACAGATCACAAACATAAATAATTACAAGTCTGACATCTGTTCCAACTTGTGTCCTATAAAAGCCGTAGGAGCCTGTGATCACTGAGGTTGAAATGGATATATACTCATCCCCACTTCTTCTCACTACTGAGTGCCAGTGCAACACAATATTTGTGTGATATCAACCACACGGTTTCAGAAAAACTCCAGTTGTGAAAGTAATTAAGACCCTTCCAAGGCTGCCCGATTGCTAATGTACCCTTTAAACTTACTTTCACAGGCTTGAAAGGTCTGACCTTAATAGCTAACTATGGTTTTACATGTGAATTTCAAAGTGATGATTAAATATATACATATACACAGTTATAAATCTTCACTACAATCAAACTAATTAACACAAAAGGTCTTAATCACACAAATGCTCGCACATCCATGCTCTTCATAAGCTTAGGAGAGATGGATTAAAAGGAAGTAAGTACAGCGAGGTGCTGCATATCTCTTATCAGATTCTTAGACTGCTGAGGAAGGAGGATCTAACAACCAGGCAGGACCTGTCTCAAAATAAAAAGGAGTTGGGGGTATAACTTGGTGGTAGAGTAGTTGACTAGCACACGTGAGACCCTGAGTTTAATCCCCAGGATAGTAAAATAGAGGGAGGGAGGGAGGAGAGATGTTAGCTGAAGATATCATTAGCAACTGAAGCTAAGAACATTTTACTAAAGTCTTAGATATTACCAAGAGAATTCTTTAAGAGAAATGATAATATCTCTTAAAAACTGTATCTAAACACTGGAAAAGTCAGTGTATACAGAATCACAGGTAAAATTATTTTAAGATTTTTATTATTCTGTTCTCACTAATTATACTCAGTAATTCAATGACTAGTTGATATGGTCATAAAATATTGTATATACCAAATAACAAACTGAGATGGCTTCGTCAGCAGTGCAGGAATGAGTCAGACTGACTTTCCCTTTCTCATAAATGGGTCTTGGCTATGTGACCACAGTAAGACCTCTGGGAATAAAAGGTATACTTTTTAAACTTCATGGCATATGATTTGAAAAAAGAAAGACTACAGAAGATGCTGTAACTGAAGCACGTTCACACAAGAGCAAACACATGTGACACTAGGAAGAGCATGGGGTCAAGCTTTTGTCTCAGAACTGTTTCCACCTTGCTGTGTGACTACCAACAAGCGCTTTAAATTTCCTATACTTCTTTTTTTCATTGAAAAATGAAAAAATTACTTTCATATTTACAGTATAATTTCCTAACTTAGAATAGTATGATATGTGAATAGGTAACAAAGGAAGAGGGAATGAAATGGCCTCTATGATCTACGAAATGTTAGTTGTGTACTGTAATATTACCAAGAGAAATGAAACATTATATGGGATCATGGTATAAAAACACGGCTTCCACCTTGGGTGTATGCTCTCAGCTACCACTCTGTGAGTCAGCCCTGTACAAAGATCCATGTAAGCTTGGAAGGAGGCCTGGCAATAATCACATTAGTGAGATAGGAAGAGACCTCTTAAGAAGCCTTCAAAAGTAACTTCAAGGCCTGGCTGATGCCTTGATCCAAAGCAACCCAGATAAACTGTCCCCAGACCCCACCTCAAAGAAACTGGCACGTTTCAGAGTAACCTGCTGCACAGCAACAGGTAATGAATTTTCCACGACAGACTTCTTTTTCTCAATTGCTGTATTCCTTCAAATATTCCCAAGAGTTTTAAATAAAAAGGAACAACAGTTATTAATAGTTAGGCTAATTTTAATATAACCATCAATGTTCAGTTTTAAGAAAGCTCAACTGGAACTTCAAATATAGGTCCAAGTACCAGTGAGGCCTTCACGTTGTATCTGTGCCAAAATTTAATTTATAATGAGATATGGTTTAGATCTCTATAAATAAACAAAAGAGAGAGCTTGCCACTATAATTGGGCCTGCTAAGCACTGGGTCTCTTTTCATCTTGATTGTTATATAGACTATGTGTGACTGGGTAACCTTTTAATGGAGCTTCTTTTGAGGAACATGGTAATTTTGAGGAACATGGTAATTCAGGGCTGTAAACAATTAGATTATTTCTCCCAAGACAAAGTCAGAAAGGCAGACAGAACACTGTGTGCTCCCTTCTCTACTGCACTAACCTACTATGAACTACAAACTTCCCCTTCCAAACAAGAGACTCAGAATCAATCAGTTGGGAAGGACTCTGGTTTATGGCCCATCCTCGTGGAAGATGTTGACTGTGCATTGCATGTTACCAAGGACCTGGAGTACTTTCCAGTAAAGTGCTTATTTAACAGAAAAATTCTCTAATATCCAACAATTAAGCTTTTCTTTCTACAAATACCCCTTAAAATTTCTGTGAAAAGTGGATTGATCAGCTCTAGTCCAAAGTCACCTTATTCCCAAATAAAATGATGCATGATTAAATTTTATTTGAAAACTTATATACAGTTTACCTTGCCAAGTTGCTGTAGAAATTTCAAGTGTCTCTCTTCAAATTGTGTAGGGTCTCTGTCTTCAAAAGCACCAGAAAATCCTAAGGCACCTATTCTCATATTTGGTAGCATGTCATTTTCTGTTAGTAGTTCATAATCTGTAAAAACGAAGACACTATACTAAGTTAGCAAGTACATTCTCAGGGTAAAACTGATAGATATTCAAGCTAAGAAGCAGAATGAGTTTGGAATACTAACTAACACAGGTGTCGGGGTACAACCTCAGCATAAACTATCTCTCTGGACCAGCATGGAGACACGGGAATAATGAGACACAGTTCACACAGCAATTCTGGAAAGGAGTCTCAGGGTCCATTTAAATCCTGAAGATCACCTGTGTTTATTCTCCCAACAGCTTTTACCTCCCAAGGTAAACTGAGGGGGAAATTCATTAGCATTCTGTTTCCGGGGTAGCAGGACTAAAGTCATGTCTGCAGCTCTGTCACTAGCTTCGATTAACACCTGTTCCCAGGCGGTCACCATAATTACAAAGAAGGAGCAGCACAACATCAGCATCCTGACCTCAGGAGACAGCCAGTTTGAAGATGCTTTTAGCACCTTAGCTGCTATTGTGGCTTGAGAGTTTTGCTGCCAATACAATGCAGAAATATGTGGCCTGTTGATGGAGGAAGGTCATTGGTTAATTAAATAAAGAAACTGCTTGGCCCTCATAGGTTAAAACATAGGTGGGTGGAGTAAACAGAACAGAATGCTGGGAGGAAGAGGAAGTGAGCTCAGAGGCCATGCTCCCCTCTCCTGGGCAGACATGATGAAGCAAGCCACCAGGTCAGACATGCTGAATCTTTCCCGGTAAGACCGGTGCTACACAGTTTATTAGAGATGGGTTGATCGGGATATCAGAATTAGCCAGTAAGGGCTAGAGCTAATGGGCCAAGCAGAGTTTAAAAGAATACAGTTTCTGTGTAATTATTTCAGGTAAAGCTAGCCGGGTGGCAGGAAGCGGCCCACCGCCCCTATTACAACAGCCTGTATAATATTGCCCCCCACACAGGGAAACTCAAAACTATTTAGATTATATTAATAGGAGCCTTTATTACCCAGACTTTCAAGATAGGTTTTCAAGGGGTAAATTACTCCAAAATAAGTAGTTTCAGTATTCATGAAGTAAGGTTCTATTCCAATTCCTGCAGTGAGGAAGGTGTGTTGCTGACTAACTATAGGACGGGCATACACTTACCTCAGCATTCTAAAGGACGTAGGGACAGACAAAAATAAGTCTACCTCATATTTAAAAAAATAAGTCAATTATAAAACAGATGGTAACTAGAAAAATCAAAAGGGGTGATGTTAAAAACTCTATGCAGCCAAATTAACAAATGTAATCAAATAAACAAGCTTCTCATTAACTAACAAACTAAATGTATAGTGGATTCTAAAACTCTCGTGACATACACAGACAATAAATTTTGTTGTAGTGATATTTTGTTTGTATTTTAACAAATAAAGATTACGTGAGATCAGAGTGCGGAAATAAGCCACTAGGGACCAGGCAGTAACAACTCACACCTTTAATCCCAGGATTTGGGAATCCCACACCTTTGATCCCAGTTTTAGGGAGGTGGAGCCAGGAAGGGATATGGCTGAGCATAAGAGTAATAAAAGGTAGGAAGAGACAAGAGCTCAGATGCAGTCTGGAGTTGCAGTCTGAGAATGCAGTCTGAGCATACAGTCTGAGGATTTGTAGAGACAGGATCACCCCTTCAGTCTGAGGACTCAGTAGAGGGGAAAAGGTCTCTCTAGTGGCTGGCTAAACTGCTTCTCTGACCTCGTGGCTTTCAACCCCTAATATCTAACTCCAGGCTTTTATTATTAATACCAATTAGAATTCATGCTGCATTTCTGTGATTAAGTTTTCTTGTTCAGACAAATAAGTAAATAAAATTAGGTTTTGGAAGGAGAAAAGATCTATTTAAAAATACCGTCCAGTCAAGCACAACAGGTATAGCATTCACATGAATGGAAGAAATGAAAGACTTTCTTAGACAGGACTGCAAAATAAGAAAACAACAGAGAGAGAAAGCCAGTGATCAATGAGATGGCCCCATCAGTACTCACCTGGAGTAAACAGGCTATTAAGATCACGGATGACAGCTCTGAAGGCGGGCCTGAAATCTGGCTCATAATCCATGCAATTGTTTATAAGGTTCGCTAATTCTGTCCACTTAGGTGCAGGAAGCTGATGCTTATCTTCATAAAACTGCAACTTCTGCAATGAAAGAACCGAATGCTAAGAATGAATTCTCTAGCACTTTTATGTACCTTCTTTTCACAATCAGATGATGGGCTATGAAATACCACACCATGTGAGAGAACCTTGAAGAATCAGCCTGTCCCTCCAGGCTGGACACACTTACCCTTTGCGAGTCCAGAGCACTCAGGGGCTTGTCTCCTCCGCTGCAGATTTCCCACAGAGTAGTACCAAAACTCCACTTGTCTGTTGCCAGATTTAGATTTTTAGGATTTTCAATGCATTCAGGTGGTACCCATGGTATTCTCTCCTGAAGAACTTTTAAACAGGAACAACTATAGTTAAAAAAGCTCCGCAAACCATTGTTTTCTATGTGAATAGTTTAACTTATCTGAACGGTTAAGTCTTTTGTGGTTGTAGAGGACTGGTCTGGTTCATGCTTGCTGAGTTTGAGTTGAATGATCCTTGAAATCTTACTTCAGTAACTAGCTTTAACAATTAAGATCCACAAAGATTGAGTAACTCCCCACAGTTATACCATTTTTAATAGTTGTTGGAATTAGGATCATGTGCAATGAATTTTGGATCAACTAAACTTCTCTCATTAAACTGAAATGTCTACCTGGCATGCCATTTTCACTACCTTCCATTAGTCCTGTTTCTCTCTCACAGAGAGAAATATACAAAATTTGCCTTAAAATTGGCTCTCAATATTTAAAAAATATTTACAACATATAAGTGATACAAATACTGTCACATCACTGGTGGTCAGAGGCCATTATTGATGGTCAGAGGCCATTATGACAAAGCCCAACAGACATCTTTACAGCAGACAATGATTAAATTATACCAAGATATTCTCAGTATGGAATTGACAGACTGGGTAAGATTCAGTCACGGAGTTCCCCAAATAAAGCTTCTGCAGTTCTTGACTCCACAACAAAGAACAAAGCTAAGGAAGGAAGCTGTAGGTTAACTTTCCTTTATGGAATTCTGACACAGGGAATGAGAACATTACACCTTTTGGTAAAACAATATGGACAGCTTTCCACACAGCATGGAGATTAAAGAGTTCATCAGTTCCTCTCTCCTTTACCATATAGATTTTTTTCTATTTTAACTTTTTTTTTTTAACAGAACTTGCCTCAAGTTTATTTGTAAAAACAGCATAAGGTCCTGTTAACTTCTCATTCCAAAAAATAAATCCGAGATCTAAAAACCCAGAAAGATTTTCCTCTCAACATTACTATCCTATTATCATTGTCCTTACTGCAGAGTTAGCCATCAAAGTTAAGTAGCCTTGACTACACCAGAATATTGTACATCACTGCACAAATTAAGGTAGAAAACCAGGTAAGATATAGCAAGCAGTATGGCTTAAGTACATAAATGTGCCTGCAGCCAGTTCAAAGGCCAGAGTTCAATCCTGAGAACTCACGTGGTAGGAGAGGACCAACTCCCACTAAGTTACCTTCTGATTTCCACACATATGCTCTGGCACATGCAGGTCCCCCATACACACATATACACACAATAATAATTTCACAGTCTATGGTGACATGGTTAAACAAAAGAATAACTGGAAATGGTCACAATTTAGCTATAACTTAAACTACTTCAAGTAGTAGCTAAATGTCATTAGTAAGCACGAACATTAATAAACTAGAATTAAAGGAAAATTAACAGTATGATTTTTATGGTACCACCCAAATAAAACTTAAGAAAGCCAAATGTGATCAGCACAGAACTTACTGTCCTTTGGTAGAACTGTAATGCTAATGCCAGGGTCACTAAGTTTGATGAAAGGTGGATTCCCTGTTTTCCTGTCTTCTTCTCTGATCAGCAGGATATTTTTGGCACACACATTCCCATGAATAAGGGATTTTTCTTCCTATTAAAGTTAAATGCACATGCATTCAAACAGCAATAAATACATACGTGTGCATATAACATGCCCAAAGCTACAACATAGATTTAAAGAAGACAGAAGACAGCACAGTAAATACTCGGAAGCATACTTTGAGACAATAAAAGGAAGTCGTTGGTTTCTTACTTCAACTGATGGCAGTATTTATACCCACACTGAAATGAGCGTTACTTTTAAAGGAGAGATTCCAAACGATAAGCACTTCCTGGTGGTGACCAGCATGAGGAAAGACTATTGCTAGTGCAGCAAATGTTCACTAACAACGGGGAACTCTGGTATTCGCCGCTGTCAACACTGCTCTCAGGAACACTGTCTACAGACACCACAGGTGTCTTCTGCTGTCACAGCGCATGATATGCTTCTATAAATTTTTGGTTAAAATTTCTAAACCCAGAAGTGTTGTGGAATATTATTTTAACTGTGTAAAGGTGTGTTACATTAGTTTCTGCTGCTTTTGTTAACAATGCAAAGACGTGTTACATTTGTTTAAATAAAATTAACCTGGGGTCAGTAGGCTAAATTAGCTGACAGGAAGTGGTAGGGAGAAACTAAGAGTAGCTAGGGTTCTAAAGGGAGGGCTGAGCAGGACTCCTGGGTTTGCAAGTGGCAAGCAGGAGAGAAAATTAGCTACTTGTTATTCAGCCTCTCTGAGCAAGCAGAATTTCACCTCAACCTTTGCATCCTGAGTTCTACAGAGGGAAGAGATCTAGATAAAGTTTTCTTTAGAGCTGCGCCTGAGAGAACAGAATTCCCGCCTGGTTGTGGCCCTTGCGGGCCTGAACTGCTGCTGGTAGCTGAGGTGTAACAATTGCCAGATGGGACAGCAGTTGCTTAAGGTGCAACCACTGCAGTGAATGCAAAACAAGAGAAGTGATATAAAATATGGGTGTCTATGGTAGTTCCCAGAGATTGGTGGAATAACGGCACTGTCTTTCAAAGCTGATTTACTATCTGCATAATGTCTGTAATAATACCTTTCAACAAGTAGCATTATTTTGAATGACTTAGCATTCATTCCAAGATTTACTTCTGGTTGCCAAGTTAAAATAACTATATTACTTTTATGAAATAAAACAGCAAGTTTTAGTTTTTTAAAAAAGAATACAGCAATTACTTACTAGAAAATGCATGGCCCATGCCAACTGTTTAGCCACTCCAAGTTTCCATAATATATTTATGGAATTTTTGTTTTTTTTCAGGTATGTATCCAGTGATCCAAATTTTACAAACTCTTGAACCAGAATGTCTGCATTAAAACATAAGTAATAATAAAGTTCAAGTATACATCCTATTAAAAACGTATAATTCAAAATTTCAAAATACTTGTGTTATTTGTGGATACAATCTGTAAATAAATGAAGTAAACTGTACTAATTTCAAGGAAACTTAGTGGATACACATCATTATACTTTTGTAAAATTAGTTTATTCCAAACAGTAAGAGGTAGGACTCTAAACAATTTATACCTAACACAAACTTGTATATATATCATAGTATATTTTATACAGTGCAAATATACATACTCCAGCAAACTGGAGAATCTACCTAGTGCCAATAATCAGTCACTTCAACCAGTTTCATTAATAATTCAGTCTCATTTATATGCTTTGTTCTCATAACTATAAATAAGCTTGTACTGAAAAGGGCTAGCTGTTCCAGGATTACGTGAGTTACCCATAATCTATACTGTTATGTGCACACAAAAGCTTATATTTGTTTTCTGCACACAAAAGCTGTAATACTCCATCCATCATTATATTATATGCTATTATAACAAGCCATATTAACTGTATTTGGCATTTTAACTTTAAATGCCAGTTTCCTTTTTCATGAATATAACTGAACAGACCACAATGCTTTCAAGTTCCACAATATTTGTAATTCCATGGTTGTACTGGTACCTCCAGTAGTTAGTCCTAAATAACAACTCTCTGAGATAGGCACAACATTAACAAAGGAAAGCCAGTGGCTTTACTTACTCTCCTCTCCACAGACACATACTCCATAATTCAAAACCAAGTGCTTGTGAGAAAGCTGGCTCATCATGCTTGCTGCTTCAAAGAAAGACTAAGGGGGGAAGAGGAAACAAGAAATGTGAAGGATTTGTGTTCAGTGATGTCCGTAGGTATGCATAATTCAAAAGGATACTGACTTAAGAGAAATATCCTATATCTTACTCTTAGTTACATTTTTTTTAGTACAGTGGCTTTCAAACTTATTCTTTTTAAATATTTACTTATTGAGATGGGGTTTCTCTGTGGAGCCCTGGCTGTCCTGGAGCTCACTCTGTAGACCAGGCTGGCTTTGAACTTACAGAGATCTGCCTGCCTCTGCCTCCCAAGTAGTGGGATTAAAGAAGTGCCCTATACCCAGCTTCAAGCTTACTCTTAAAATTGTGGAGAAAGATCTTTTCCCAGTCTGTAGGTTGCTGTTTCATCTTGTTGACCATGTCCTTTGCTTTACAGAAGCTTCTCAGTTTCAGGAGGTCCCATTTATTAATTGTTTCTCTCAGTGTTTGTGCTACTGGGGTTATATTTAGAAAGTGGTTCCCTGTGCCAATGTGTTCAAGTATACTTCCCACTTTCTCTTCTATGAGGTTCAGTGTGGCTGGCTTTATGTTGAGGTCTTTGATCCATTTGGACTTGAGTTTTGTGCATGGTGATAAATATGGATCTATTTTCATTCTTCTACATGTTGATATCCAGCTATGCCAGCACCATTTGTTAAACATGCCTTTTCCCCCTATTTTATATGTTTTGCTTCTTTGTCAAAAATCAGGTGTTTGTAGATGTGTGGATTAATATCCGGTACTCACTCATAAGTGTTTTTTAAACATAAAGCGAAGAAAAATGGCCTATAAATCACAATCCCAGAGAACCTAGACAACAATGAGGACCCTAAGAGAAACATACATGGATCTAATCTACATGGGAAGTAGAAAAAGACAAGATCTGAGTAAAGTGGGAGAATGGGGACCACGGGAGAGGGTAGAAGGGGAGGGGAGAAGAAGGGAGGGGAGCAGAGAGAAATGTAGAGATCAATAAAATCAATAAAGAGAAATGAGGAGGATTCTATAAAGCTCTGAGTAGTTACGTTTAAAGGGAACAGCCTCTATATGTAAAGATTTAATAATACCTATAACACAATACTAAAAATAATTAGTGCATTAGTAAGTATTTTTAAATCCTATTAATTTAGGTTGGGATGATGGCCCCATGGTTAAGAGCACTGGCTGCTCTTCCAGAGGATCTGTGTTTTTTCCCAGCACCAACATAGCCACCAACAACCATGCATAATTCCAGCTTCAAGGGATCCTATGCCCTATTCTGACATCCATAGGCACTAGGTACACACATGGTGCACAAACATACATGCGGGCAAACACCTATGCATATAAAGTAAAAATAATTAATTAATTAAAAAAATAAACCCTAAGGATAAATTTTACAGAAAAAAATAAAATCCTAGAATCTTCTACAGTCTCATCATGCAGTCGTAGATGTTCCTTAAAAAAAAAATTAAAGGGGCTGGAGAGATTGACTGTTCTTCCAGAGGACCTGGGTTTAATTCCCAGCACCCACATAGCAGCTCACACTGTCTGAAAATCCAGGTCCGGGGAATTTAACACCTTTATACTAATGTACATAAAATAAAGTTAAATAAATAATAAAAAATTAAAAATTAAAAGAAAATCACAATTTTACTGGAACTCGAGGAGCTAGTAAAGGATCTCTAGAGTACAGAAGGAAGGAGCATGCGGCTAGTCTGCTTTCTTATTATATATTTCCATCCCCGCTCTTTCTACAGCTAATCATTTTTGTTTAATGACAATGTCATTTGTCAGGCTAGCTTGTCCCTGCTCTGCACTGATTTTTCCCCCTTACTATTACCTTTTCTTCTCTCAAAGAACCTAGTCTGCTTTGGTTTGTGAGATCTGTGACCTCAGTCTCATGGGAGACTTCTACACTATCGTTTGACCACTCTTTGCAATCTACCTTTGCCAAAAAGCCCTCACTCCTCCTTTTCTACTTCCAGTCTCCCTCTTCTTGCTCTCCCAGCACCATCCAGTAATCTTAGAGTGGCTTATTTTTTTTATTTTCATTCATACCCATAGAAACTAACATTTCATACATACAGTACAATCAATGTCCCATTATTTCCTAAAATGATTAGTGATTAAGGGAGACTGTTTTATAGTTCAACTATTACTCTGTGTTCATAGTGGGTCTATTCCTGGATAGTGACTATTGCTGAGGACAATGTTCTACACATAGGAAAAAACTGAGCCTAGAGCCTGGTGCCCTGAACATCAGTCTAGCCAAGAACATTATATATGAATGAAATTGTAAAAGAATAAATACATTCTAAAACAAGTAAGGTGGGGAGCAATAAAGATACCCAAGCTGATCTCTGATCTCCAAACACACCCTTACATACATGTATACATATGCCTCTCCACACAATCCCTAAAAACGGAACTTCCATATGACCCAGCTATACTGCATCTAAGAATAAGTTCAAAGGACTCTATATCCTACTAGCAATAGCTACACATCTATACACACCGTTGCTATATTCACAATAGCAAGGAAATGGAAATAGCCTTGATGCCCACCAACTGATGAATGGATAATAAATATGTTAATACATATACACAATGAAATATCATTTAGTCATAAAGAGAAGTGAAATCAAAGAGAAGGTAAATGAATGGAACTGGGAAAATAGTATTAAGTGTACTAACTGGGGCTCAAAAGACACATATCACATGCTCTCTTTAATCCTACCTTCTATTTTTCATGCATGTGAATTTACATGGAAGTACAGAGTTCAAGATACTAGCAAAGAGCTCAAGAGAGGAAAAGATGGGTCTGTAAGGGAAGGGGAATAACAATGTGTAGAAAGGGATATGTTAGAGATGAAAAGATTGAGGATAGTAGAGGTGTAGGGAGGAGTCAATAAAAAATAACCATATGTGAGATGCCACACATAAATCTGATAACCTGTAAGCTAATAAAAGAAAAATAAAACAAAAACCCCAAGAATTTGAACAAAGGGATCTTCTCTGTGTCTGTAAAGCTGTTCCCAGAAGCTATAGGTTGTTAGGCAAATATCCCAGTGCCGGGGGCAAGCTACCTCCCTACACGTGGTTGTTCAGTGAGGTCTGAGGCCCTCAGAATAATAAAGGCAATTACCACTGCTATTGGTTGTGCACCAAACTATATTATAAGAGCCCATTGCTAAAGGAGCTACAAGCCTTAGTCACAGGACATGTGTAAACCGTGCTTCATGTTCCCTCCTGATAGCTACCCCTCACAGTGCTGGCTCCTAGGACAAATTTGTTATCAACAGTTTTACTCAACTATAGATCCTGTATGCAACAATACTGATCAATCAG
Organism: Microtus pennsylvanicus; assembly: GCF_037038515.1. Lineage (NCBI taxonomy): Eukaryota > Metazoa > Chordata > Mammalia > Rodentia > Cricetidae > Microtus > Microtus pennsylvanicus. Next base: position 109,261,508 of record NC_134583.1, on the reverse strand, counting down.
ATAATAATATCAAATGGTGCAACTGCTTTCTGATTAGAGTTGAGACTGGCTTCACTGGAGAAATTCATGTCTGGTACTTTAAACCTGGCCAAAAGTTTGTGACTGGGGAGGGTCAGAGGCCCAAGTGGTGAAGTTACAGATGTTTTGCTAAATGAACATGATATCCCCAGCAAATTGCCCTGAAAATAACTGTTTCTGTCCACAGATTAGTACTGTTGTCTGTTTTAGTCTGAGAAGCTGCTTTCTGCAGTGGTCAGCAGTGACCACAGCAAATAATACTGAAAATAAGTGACTCTCGAGTTCTCCGCCATAAATAGGACATCTATATCACCCCTCTGTGACTGAGTAAGAAATGTCCCCTGCATGGTTCTGTATCTGAACACTTGGTCTCTAGTTGGTGGTGCTGTCTGGGAAGGTTAGGGGACCTGTAGGTGAGTCTTGCTAGAGGAAGTAGTTCATGGGGTGATCTCTGAACGTTTATAGCTCTGTCCACACTTACTGTTCCTGTCCCACCCCGCCTGTATGAGGATGAAAAATGCTATCAGTCAACCTCCTTCTCCTGACACCATGCCATGCCTCCTCTTTTATGATGGACTCTTACCCTTTTGGAATTACAAGTGAAAATAAACTAAACTCTTTTATAAATAAGTTGTTTTTGGTCATCGAGCTAATGGAAGCAATGGAAAGTTAACTACCATGCCCTACAAGGCCCAAGGACCACTGTAGGAGAAAGACTGGGGAAGCATGAGGAAGGGGGTATGAACACTGACTCATTTCTGACTGCTCTCGTGAACTCAAAGCAGCTATGTTTATCTGACCAGATATATACAAGATGAGGCACCTCAGTACTTGTTCAGGGAGGAGGAGCTCAAGATTCACCATTCCCTAAGGATTTTACTGGTTGAAGGGGAGAGTTTCCTTAATGGTGGAGCCACAGGTAAGGTGACTATATTTCTGTTAACAAATCCTCATGAGCCTGTAAGAGCCCTGATGAAACTCACACACATTCAAAGACATAAAGTAGAACAGGGTTAGGTGGGAAGAAAAAGAGGATCATTAAGTGGGGAGCACGAGAGCTAACAGGGACTGAACATTTGGAATATTCTATAAGTTATAAGTATTTCATAATGAAACATTATTATACATAGTTAATGTACGCAATAAAAGCATAAATTTTATCAAGTCTCAGACATGCATTTAATGTGCTTGTGAACATACTTCTTTATACAGTATAAGGAGATATATAAAGAATCCAATAAACATACACACCTCTGAATAATTCCTATGTGCTTTATCCAGAACTTTCAAAAGAACTTCTGTTTCATGCAGTTGACCATAGTCTCCAACTTCTCTTCTTACACCTTTAAAGATTTTTGTAAAAGTACCTTGGCCAAGACTTTCATTCTTTAAAAGAAAAAAAGTAAGGGGAAAGTGAATAAAGTCAGATGAAGTAAAGGAATCATGAAGTACATTCGATTAACAAAACTCTTAAAAATGGTAAACATTTCCTTTATAAACTGAACCTAAATTTGAGGTTTGAAATTCTCTATTCTTCTTCCCTAAATGGTAATTAAAAATGGAAAACAAGGATTAATAAAGTATATTTTGACTCTATCTTATTTTCACATCTCCTGCAAAAGCTACAATTACACTTTTAAAGAGCTAGTATTTGCCTAAACTTGTTTACAAATGATCTTTCCTCCCAGTACAATACAAAGGTAGAACAGCATGGTGTGGGGGCAGCCTTAGCTGCTGTCTTGGGTGCTTTTCCTACCCACTCCCACTTCTGCTTCTCTCTTTTCTTGTCACTATGTAGCGCAGGCCAGCCTTAAACTCAGTACAGTATGCCTTGGACTCTTCATATAAAGAATAATACATTTTCCTGTAAAATTGCTTTTATTAACAAGTGAATAAATACACGAAAGCACCAAAGCATGAAATAAACTAGATACACATCAAGCTATAGCTACTACCACTGCTCTAGTTCTAACATTTATTGCGTATCTTTCCAGAATGACGCTGAAGGCCTGCACTCTAAGCAAGGCTGACTGTGGTCAAATACAAGCTCCATCTATACTTAGTACTTTACTTTACAGCTCCTGGGTTTTCTGTCATGCATGAAAACCAAAGTCTTTACATTCTGGAATTCCTCTGCTCTTCAATCTCTGTCCCTCTTCCTCTGCCTCTTCCCTCCCTCCAACCCTCTCTGATCTCTTACTGTTTCTGAGGCTGAGGCTGGCCAGGAATTCACTACTGCACCACAAGTTGGCCTCAAATTTACAATTTTCCTGCCTCAGTCTCCTGAGTACAGGCATGACAGGCATAAGCCAAGATACTTAAGTTTAGAAACCCGAGGTTTGTTGAGGTGGTGCGAGGGAAATCATGACTGTGTGCATTCTAGACAAACACCCGGACACTGAGCCACCTCTGGGCTGTGTTCGAGTTCACTCGCAGTGAACAATGTGCTTCCTAAAGACCTGTTAATTAAGTGGAAGTGCAAGAGTAGATTTTTTTCACGTCTATGCCTTTTTCCCTGAAATCTTGTCTTTTAAATAATACATTTTAAATCTTTTCATCTTACTGTTTTCAATTCCTTTCTAAAGATACCTGCATTTTATGGTGTCTACTTGAAAAATCACACGAAGTTATTAGAAGTCTAAGTTTGATGTCTGTTTGGTTTGATGACTCCTACTTAATCCTGGATAATCTCCCCATATGCTTCAATTTTTTAATATAAAGCTCATGCTTGGAGTTGGTTTTATCTATAGGAATCTGGACGCCTATATTAAAAGAACATTTCTCTTTCATTCTTTTTTGGTCGTTTGGTTTTTTTTTATTCACTATTGAGATATGTTTATTTTTACATAAGGAACTAAAAATTGGGCTGGAGAAATGGCTTAGTAGTTAAAAACAAAGTGCAGAGAACTGGGTTCAATTCCCAGCACCCATATGGCAGCTTATATCCGTCTGCAACTTGTGCAATATGTGGTACCTGTGGAAGGTTGTTTGGGTTTTTTAAGACAAGGTGTCATACAGCCTCGTATAGGCTTCAGCTTTTTATGTAGCTAAGGACAGCCTGGAACTCCAGGTATGCCTGCCTGTCTCCCCCCAAGTGCTGGGATTATATTCCTGACTCAGAGTATGTTTTTCCAAAAGTCCTCAGGTGCTTCTCCCAAGCATATGTGGTACTGTCTTTAACTTTCTAGCTCAGTGTTTTTCAGATCATGTAGGTAATGAATATAATGTAGGTAATATAGTAAAGCCTAACGCAAAAACTCAGGAACTCCTCTTTTTTCTAAGTCAATTAAAATAGACAATATTAATTTTCTTCTCCTCTGGCTAGGAGGTAAAATTTTCACATTCTATAGAATAAATGTATATTCTTCAGGTCCCAGCTCTTTTCAGAGGTAAATCTCACTTTTAATTCCTGCCCTTGAACAAATCTAGGATCAGCCCTCTTTCTTTATAATGCTTTTCATTTTAACCTCCATAATAAAAAGACTAAACTCTAGCCCTCTCACAGACCACATAATAGTCAAATCATCACCTCCTACATACTATTTTGTTTTCAGTTCCTTAAAGATAACCTACTAAATTCCTCTTACTTGCTTGTATATGAGGGAGCCAAGACAGATGTCTTTTGTAGAACATCTTTAACTTTTAAAATTTACAATTTAAAAATATTTTTAAGTTTCTGAAAAGAGAATACAACTCCATTATTAACTTTGCTAACTGCTCCTGCAAGACTGGCATATTTCTAGGATTTATGAATTTTATGAATTGTATAAATGATATGAATCTTGAAATTCAAGTCAAATTTTTTATAAAGTAATTTATTTAACTTTATTTGATGTACATTGGTTTAAAGGTGTAGATTCCCTGGAACTAGAGCTACAGACAGTTGTGAGCTGTCATGTGGGTGTTGGGAATTGAACCTGGGTCCTCTGGAAGAACAGCAGTGCTCTTAACCACTGAGCTGTTTCCCCAGCCCCTCAAGTAAAATTTTATTATGTAAGCTTATAATAAAATATATAAACTATCACAGGAGTGTAATAGCAGGTAAGAAATAAAAGATATTACTTTTAAAAAGACAAAAACAATTACTAATATCTGGCAACTTACAAATACCAAGTCTTCATTTCTGATTTTGTGAAATACCATCTGGTTCACATTATTATGCCTCTGTAATGTTGGTGAGATCTGAACATCAGAAATACCATTGGTTCTGAAGACAAGAAGGTTTGATTTGTCTGTAATAGAAAACAAAACACAGATGTCTATGTTGCATGTGTGTGGGAATCTGTATATAATCAAAGCATACCAACAATACAAACTGCTCCAAAGCTGTGACATGAGTGTGCTGTGTCTAAGAATTCTCAACAGTTGCTTAGTTACTTTAAGAGTTTTATTCCACTCTGACTGACAGAAGAAACACATTCAAACTTACAACCACTTCTTAACAAATTTTTTCTGGGAATTTTAAAGTTATTTTAAGAGATTTCTAATCTTACTATTTTATTTTAAAAACAAGAAACTAAAATCCCAAACACATAGGAAGTATTAACTTAAAGCACACAGGGATTTGGCAGTGAGACTGTTCAGTTCCATAAGTGAGTGGCTGACATGCTACAAGCATTTATCTTTAAGATACCATCGTAGAATGGAGCTTCTGATCACTCCCATGCTATACGTACCAAGGCACACCAGAAAAATCAACTTGCTTTCATACAACACTGCCTTTTGCTACTTCTTTCCAAATCATCACCCACCACACGCAATCTAAGGCTAGCCTCTCTAAAATAACTGGGGAGTTATATTACCTTTTGGCTTAGGGGGACAGCATTTAGTAAACTGGAAGATGATACTGTCTGAGCGCACAGTTTCCATCTGGTAGCAATTCAAAAGGTCCTTAAGATTACTGAAGTTCTTCTTAGTCCCACTGAGATTGTACTCTCTATTTTCATTCTTCATAATCAAACAGTGTTTATATTCAATAACATTTTCTCGCTATGTAAGTTTTTTTTAAAAAAAAAAGGGAAAATCACATTGGTAATCATGCAGGTTATTTGCCCAAAGGGGATATCATAAAAACAACCAACAGAGTATTTAGACATTTATTTATTTTTTTTTGTATTTAGACATTTAAACAGTAAATCCTAAAGCAGTGCCCCAAGAAGGCATCTAATCACAGAGCCATATCCTCCAGAAGATAACATGTGTGATTTCATTAGAAGAAATAACAACAACTCCATCTGTAGCGGCTTCCCGTCTCACACCAATGCAGCACATGCCTTTCACCAGCTCCTGCTTCCTCCTCCTCCATTCTGCGCACTGTCGCACAGTCTGGTTTGATTATTAGTATTTTACTGCTAAGGCACTTCCTAAAAGGACTAACCCCTTTCCACAGCAAAGACGCATATTCCATTGTACACTATTCTGCTAATATGCATATCTCTAATATGGTATTTTTAGGGTTTTTTTGTTTGTTTGTTTGTTTGTTTTGGCTTTTTGAGACAGGGTTTCTCTGTGTAACTCTGGCTGTCCTGGAACTAGCTCTTATAGACCAGGCTGGTCTCAAACTCACAGAGATCCACCTGCCTCTGCCTCTGCCTCCCGAGTGCTGGGATTAAAGGCGTGCGCCACCACCGCCCGGCTCATTTTTACTTTTTTACCTGAAAACATTTGTCTTATATAATAACCTATGAAATACTTCACTCATCTTAACAATTTGACATGCTTTTTATTACTGTATTCTTCCTACTTTGAGCCATTTATTAAACAACTGTTAGTCCTGCAAGGCAATCTCCTGTCTTTTGGATTCTAAAAGATCTTTCCGAATAAATAAGACCTTTCCCAATATTGTCTATGCTAATCAGAATGCTTAATTGAGTATTTTTAGTATAGTTTAAAATTTTTGTTTTCCAGATAAGTTTTTTTTTAAAAAAAAATTGTTTTTCAGATAAGTTTCTGAAACATAGGCTTGTTTCATATGATCCTTAATTCCTTATCACTCTTATTAGGCACACATGTTAAACATAAATATTTGTGTATTCTGAGTTAATAATTTATTACCACAGACAGTCATGTTATGAGAAGATAATCTGAAGCTAGACCTGCTGGTTTATATACTGGTAAATTGACGAGATACACCTCCTGCTTTTGTAGACAGTTCCTTCACTACGTGTGCTTTTATGAAAATAATTGAGTGATAATAGTAACAACTTTCTTTTTCCCTCCCTCCCTTCCGTCCTTCCTTCCTTCCTTCCTTCCTTCCTTCCTTCCTTCCTTCCTTCCTTCCTTCCTTCCTTTCTCCCATGGCTTCTCTGTACAGCCTTGGCTGTCCCAGAACTAGCTCTGTAGATAAGACTGGCCTTGAACTCACAGAGATCCACCAACCTCTACCTCCCAAGTGCTGGGATTAAAGGCGTGCACCACCACTGCCCGGCTACTTTCTGTATTTTCAAAAAGTCAAATAAATCTGGATGTTGCTACAAATATTCTCAAGATTTAGACCTCATAACTGACTAATATATTTTTAAAGATAACTACAGACAGTAAACAATCTTCCATGAGATCCAAGTTCATAAGCATTTAAGAGCAAGGTTTCATTGCACTCTTACATCTAAAACATATATTAGAATTAGAAAGGTGAAAGTACTGTCGTGTTTCTGCTGCTCTATGCTGCTCCAGCTAGAAACCACTGCTAGTCATCAGGAAATGTTCTTTTCACTGATTTTCTTCTACGATTTGGTAAATATTTTGGTTGGTTTTTTATTTTGTGAGTAGACTTAAGTATACTTAATGAAATACCACTTGACACATAATACTCAAATATAAAAAATACAATATTAAAGAAAAGGCATTATGTCATTTACATATTTACATAAATGCTATAGATTATTCTATAGTATATGAAGGTATACTAAGCATTATTGTGCCAGTTTCCATATCAAGAACTATAATTCTGAGTATTAAAAATGAAGAACTTCATGATAGATAAGTACAGATTACACAACATGTTACTATTAATAAATATGACACACTAACCTCAACAGCAAAGGTCAGAAAGTATTTGTTAAAGTCCTTAGGGCTACACCGAAGTACATACAGTCCCGTCTGGTTCCCTGCCTTCTTTAGTTTACTAATGGCAAAATCCATTCTAAAAGTTAAGAAGAAATAATGTGAATAGCAGCATGCACAATGTAACCATGACAAAAGGCCACAATAATCAAATAAAATAAAAAAAAAGTTTTCAGAAGACTCCCCTATTATGTATATTTACAAATTATTTTTCAAGGAAAAGAAACCAAATTCTTGAGTTATTTTGCAATGAGTTCAAACCAATTCAATGGACAACTATATTATAAGACACGACAAACACAGTAAAACCACAAAAATCTGTTCATTTAACGTTATGCTTTCTGATTAGAAATTGAGTAATTAAGAAGAATACTCCCATAAAACTTCATTTAACAGTGATGACAGTATATTATAAATTATTTCTCATGTCTCTTCTATCACAGAAGTACTACTACAAAAATTGTCTTTCTATATTTAAAACAGTATCAGCTCTAACTTGCAGTGACTGAAAATACTAATCTTAAAATTTGTTATGTGATGGAGGAAGGTCATTGGTTAATAAACAAACTGCCTTGGCCCATTTGATAGGCCATCCCTTAGGTGGGTGGAGTAGACAGAATAAAATGCTGGGAGGAAGAGGAAGTGAGCTCAGACGCCTCAGACAGACGCCAGGCTGCTGCTCTCCAGGGCAGACGCGATGAAGCGAGCTGCCAGGTCAGACATGCTGAATCTTTCCCGGTAAGACTGGTGCTACACAGATTATTAGAAATGGGTTGATCGGGATATGAGGATTAGCCAGTAAGGGCTAGCGCTAATGGGTCAAGCAGTGTTTAAAAGAATACAGTTTGTGTGTTGTTATTTCGGGGCATAAGCTAGCTGACGGCCAGGAGCCAGGCGGCAGGAACACAGCCCGTAGCTCCTTCAACAGTTATGTGGGAGCAGGGCATGGTGGTGCACACCTTTAATTCCAGCACTAGGGAGTCAGAGGTACGCAAATCTCTGTGAGTTTGAGGTCACCCTGGTCTACAAAGCGAATTCCAGGACAATCAGAGCTGTTAGAGAAACCCTGTCTTGAAAAAAAAAATTGCCATATGCAAAAACAAAACAACACCAACAAAAAAAAAAACCTTGCTATGTGCACAAAATTTGAAGATGCAGAATTTGACATCAAGATGTAATTTATATAAAAATAAGAAAGCCTGCAAAGGTGTGGGTCATGGAGGAGTTGTCCTGATGTTTTTATTACCAAGCTGAAACAAGAGCCACCTGGGAATAGGGAGGAAGAAGAAAAACAGGGCGTGCAGTACAGAACAGAGGTACAAGCCTCATGGAAGGAAGTAGATTAAAATACGGCTTAATTAAATCATAAAAACTAGTTAAAAAAAAACCCTGAGCAAAGGCTGAGCTTATATAATTAATAATAAGTTTCCGTAGTTATTTGTGAGCTGGTGCCCACAGAAAAACCCATCTACAGGTGATGACCTGGAAGTGTAAGTCAATTAGCCTTTTTCTCCCCAAGTTGCTTCTGCTCAGCAACAGAAAGGAAACAGAAATTCTTAGCCATGTGTAGGTATATAAAGGTAAAGAAACTAAAACATAAGTAAATATAAAATTCAAACTATGCTTACTGAGAATGTCCAAACAATGAACCTATTCAGCACTGTGGAGTTCCACTGCACAGTGCTAACCTTGAAATATGGGTATAACGCACACTTTGTGTTTAAGCTTCAATAGAGGTTGAACTACTCAAAAATAATGTCAAGTTTCAAATTTAGCACTGTGGCTCCTTCACAGAATCTCAAAGTCAGTGCTACATAACAGGAGAACGGTTTAGTTTGTTCGCTTTCAGTGCTGGAGAGTGATTGAATAGTGAGCCACAGCCCTAGACACCGTTTCTTAAATACCATTTCAGATGAACAGCTTATCACACTGAGAATGTGGAATATACAGAGGAGGAGGATTGTACATTTACTTCAGAAAAATTCATCTCGCTCTGGAGACCAGGACATATCAAGTGTCTTCCTGTATATATAGAATTCTTCCTTTATATTCTCTGTCTTCCAGCCATGATGAAGGTCTCTCACTGGAACCAGGTGCTTTCAGCTGGCCCAAAAGCTCTCAGACTGTGCCTGTCTCTGTTCCTTAATGTTAGAATCACAGGCACATGCCTGGAATTCAAATCAGGTCCTTCTGCTTGCAAAGCAAGTGCTCTTACCCACCAAGCCAGTTCCCAAAATGTCCTTTTGAAGGTGACTACTCACGAGATGGGGCCATGGCAGTTGCTGTGCATGTTCTCCAGCACAGACGGAGGGGCCACCTCCTTACAGAGGTAATGGTGTGCGTCCGCAGTGAGTCGGTAATAGCCATCAATCAAGGACACAAATGACAAGGCTTCTCTTAACGAGCTAAGCTCTATTTCCTAATTAGAAAAGAAACCACATCATTAAAAATAAATCAAGTTCTAACTGTTCAAATCTTTTATAACTTCCAATTACCCAGCCTGATCTAACAAATTCTTATGTCTGATTCTTAGGACCCTGCCAAATATGGGCTTACCACATCTTCTCAGTTACAGTCACTCAGCATCCATAATTTAACTATAATCCTCAATGACCCTGCTAGACTCAATTAGAAATGTAATCTATATAAAGGTTAAAATTAATTATAATTATGAACATTTATTTTTATATACTTCTCAGGATAACATACATGTGCTAGAAACTAAAATGTTAGGATATGGAACTATGCTGTGATTTTTATTAAAATACATGTTTATGAACATTCAATAAGTCAAAAATGTGACACTTTACCCAATAGTAAACCACATACACATATTTTAAAAGTATTTTCATATATCAAAATAGTCAATATAGTTGAATAATATAAAAATAAAGCTCAACTTATAGCAGTAAGAAAAATGTAGTATGTTGAGTTAAACTTAACTAAGAACTTGATCATCTTAAGTTTCAAAATATTCTTATACAATGCAACATATTTTCTAAATACACAGAAAATGAACTATGTTCTTGGATAAGGAAATTCAAAATCATATAAATATAAATATATATCCTAACTGGGCACAGTGGCTCACACCTTTAATTTCAGCACTTGGGAGGCAGAGGCAGGTGGATCTCTATGAGCTCCAGGACAGCCAAAGCTACATAGTAAGACCCTATCTCAGAAAAAATAAAAACAAAATAAAACAACAAAAATCCTTAATAAATTTCTAAATTGCCACAATCTCAAGGAGAATGCCAGCAGGTACTACAGCTATATCAGGAAAACAAGACAAATATGGTATTCAAAACATCAAAAGATTCAACGTAAGAAAATGATGATTACAAGGGTAATAGGAAGGTTTCCACCTGCCTCCCCGCCTCTCACCTAATCTCACAGACTGCTGAAGTCTGAATACGAGGGAATTAAGTGCAACCCAGAATTGGCAAAGATAATAAGTAACTGGGTCTTTCTATTATAGTATGCATAAATATTTGTAATAAGACTGTTGATATACATACAAAAATCTGCACACAATAAGATGTTTGCTGGGCTGATATTTTTTGATCATACTATAATTAGAATACATAAGTAACTCTAAAATACTTCTGAAAAATTCTAAAAATGTAACCACTTCTTTTGCATAATACAAACTTACCAAAATTTTACCATCTTGCTTATGGATAGTTACAATTCTACTTTCATTTGAGCATTCCTGGTTTGCTTGCTTAATACTGACATCAATAATATCAGGAAAATCACAATATAACTGTAAATCCTGTAATCAAGAGCATTTAAACAGTTACAATGCCATTTCAAACAAGGATTAAAAGGTGAGATACAATTCTTTAAAGAGATTTGGTAGCAATGTATAGACATTAAATGTGACTACATGTCCTAAAAACTGAATCCACGACTGTTTATCTATCTTGTTTTGACTTAAAAATGAGAACACTAAAGTATGACAGGAACTTTATGTGATATAGAACTTTACCCACTTAATATTAACAAGAACAATTGTCAGAAAATTGGAGAAATATCAACTGTGGTTAAAAAAATATGATAATACTAAATCTCTCAAACAATATATATGACTTATACATATGAAAAACTTAAACATTGCAAAGAAAATATAATAAGACTAATTATATTATCAAAATCAGTTAAAGTTTTCATTTAGCTTTATGATTGTGCTTAAATGTCAATGACAGTGAAAGAACAAAGGAAACAAAGTTAACTTAAAATCACTTAGACAATTCAATCCTTTTCAGAAACTGTAATAAAGTCATTACTAATTATTTTGTTACAAAATTAAGTAAAACATTTAAGAACTACAGTTACAACTTTGATGACTTTACACAAAATTCCTATTAGCAGAAAAAAAATCAAGTATATATTCAAATAACTAAATTTAGTTTGCTTTTACAGCCATTGCATTTAACATAAAGAACAAGAACGTATCATTAAGGATTACCTGTTCTGCCAGTGTCTCACTTTCTTTATGTCTCCCTCTTGACCACTGAATTCCACCGTTTCCAGTTATTATAATGGTTGCAAAAATCTCCTCACCTGAAGGACCTCTTGCAGATTCTTTTACTTCAAATTGCTCTGTGTAGAAGGCAGACTGTAGGGTTTCCAAGTTTATAAGATACTTAAGTTTCAGGTTTCTGGCAGTGGCTTTGCATTGACTGAACTGCTGAATGAATCTGCGAAATCTGTACCTTATTCGCTTCCGGGTTAAAATATGATAGTCTTGAATCTTTGCTCGAACACACTTTGGTAAGAATGTTTTGTAGCTAGAAATAACGAGCACACGCAAAACAAAACTGAGGAGATGAATTCCTACCTTTTCCCACAATAAGCATGTTCTACAGTCAAGTGAAACAAGCTGATGTAACCACCATCTGATACATATGCGAAAACCCTTCACTTGATACTCAAATATCCTGAGTGACAACAGAGTTTAGAACAGAACATATTAATTTTATAATTATCCCTTCAAATATTTCTTCCAATCTTCTAAACTTAGTCTTTTCAAAACAAGCAAAATAAATAATGAATACCTGTGATATTCTGTATAACAACTCAACTTCTTCCTGCTGAGGGCTATGCTAAGGAAAAGAACACCTCCACAACTTTGTATTGAATTTCTGAGTATGTGCAGTATATGCAGAAGAGGACACCTATGTGCTGGTGTACTTGCTGTGTGCATCCTCAAGTGGGGACCAGAAGTCAAGGTAGGTGTCTTTATCACTCCCCTCTCATTTAGTTTTAATTTTAAAAAATATTTTATTATTGTGTTTGCACTGGTATTTTGCATGTACTTCACCTTCATGCAGTGCCTGCAGAGGCCAGAGGAAAGCATTAGATACCCTTGGACCGGGGCTACAACTGGTCATGAGCCATTATATGGTTGCTGGTAATCAAACTGGGTCCTCTGAAAAAACAGCCAGTGCTCATAACTGCTGAGCCATCTATCCAGACCCCAATTAAAATTTTTATTTAGCATTATTGTGGGTTTGTGAATGATCTATGTGGGGGCCCGCTGCCACAGCACTTGCCTGCAGGTCAGAGGACAGCTCTACCTTTATGCGGGCTTCAGGATCAAACTCAGGTCACCAGCCTGGCATGGCGAGCACCTTTACCTGAAAGCCGTCTCTCTAGCCACATCTACCTTGTTTTATGAGACACGGTCCCTTGCTGAACCTGACCTGTCTCACTGTGCTGACTGCAGCCCTGAGATCTGTCTCCACCTGCCCAACACTGCAGTTCCAGATGCGCACCATCACATCGGAACATCACGTGGCTCTGGAGATGTGCACTCGGGTCGCTGTGGTTGTGCAGAAAGTACTTCTACCCACTGAGCCTTGGCCAAGCCTCACTATTTCTTATTATGTACCCAAACTGCATGAGTAAACACTGAAAATACAAGTAAATTACATAAAGTATCTAAGTCTTTACACTTGTTATGTATGGATATAAAAAAGAAAATTACCTGATAGAGTTATAGACAGCCAGTGGAGTTTGGTCCTTTTCTTTGGCTATTCTCATCATATCTAGCACTGCCATCCCAAGACATTCTTCTTGAGTTTCATGGGTCACAGGCACTTTTATCCACCCATGCACAAAATCATGCCGCCACTGAAAAAAATGGTAAGGAAGTGTCTCAAGTTTCACTATCACATTTAATTCCGTAATATCCTATAAATTAACTTCTAAAATATGCATTTAGTCACAAATCAAATTCTACTTTTATTTGTGGTTAATCATTTCACCACAAAATGGGAAAGGTTCATGTACAAACACAAACTGACTTAAGTTGGGTTCATGGCCTATCTCAGTTTATATTTTAAAGTTTTACCTCAAGAACATAAAAATACCTAAACTAAAATAAATATTAATTAATCAAATGTACACTGATTTTAATTCATCCTGAAGACAATTTTACTAGAGTTTTTGTGGAATATAAAGTAACAAAGCATTTGATCTCAAGCCATCAAAAAAAACCCCAAAATTTTCCTTGGAAGGTAAACAGAAAAGCAGATGATTACAATGCCAGGTAATATAATATGAAGTATCACACAACAGCTACCTTAGGAACCTTAGAGACAGGTAAAATTGTGTATGGTTAGTATAATTAATTAGTAGGTTTCGTGGAAGAACTAAAACTTCATGTGATTTTTAAAATGATGAAGACATTGTTGATGGACAAAAACAAGAACAAAGTCATAGAAAGAATGAGACAAAAAGAAAGCACAGGGGACACTCAGAAATTTAAACGAGGGACTGGAGAGATGGCTCAGAGGTTAAGAGCAATGACTGCTCTTCTCGAGGTCCTGAGTTCAATTCCCAGCAACCACGTGGTAGCTCACAATCATCTGTAATGAGGCCTGGTGCCCTCTTCTGGCCTGCAGGCATGGAGGCCAAACACTGTGTACATAATAAATAAATAAATCTTAAAAAAAGAAAAAAAGGAAAAAAAAGAAATATAAACAAGTAGTTTGCCTGGGACCAGGCTTGAATGACTTGATACTAGAGGCAGTGGATATTTTTTGTCTTAATTTGTTTCATTTTCCAAAGCAATTGGCTCATCATACCTCGTTCCCTGCTAGGACAGTAAAAGCAGTAGATGTGCCTGGAGAAAATAAGCTGTACTCAGAACATACGGTTAGATAGATGACAGTAAAGATCTGCTACAAGAAATAGTGACATTACAATTCAACATACAAGAAGTAAAGAAATGAGAAAACTAAGAGGGTGGAAGATAACTCAGCGCCATAAGTGTCTGCTGTACAAGCCCCAGGACGCACATGAAAAGTCAAGTGCAGGGGCACCTGCCCTCACGCTAGTGCTGAGGAGGAGACAGGATCATCTCTGGAGCCTAACAGCAGCCATTCTAGCCAACTGATGAGTCCAGACACAATGAAAGACACACACCTCAAGGTACAAGGTGAAAATGACTGAGAAGATCAGATGTCAACCCCTAGTCTCTGCATACATATGTACATACACATGGAGAAGGAGGTGGAGGAAGATGAAGAATGAACGGAGCATGTCCAAGTGAGGAGGCATGCGTGTGCAGGGCAGACGAAAGCTTTCAGGATTGGCTCCCTCCTACCCCCACGGAGAACTGAGGATCAAATTCAGGTCGTCAACTCGGCAGCAAGTGCCCTTCCACACAAGCCATCTCACCAATCCTATTTTTGCTCAATTTTAAACATATTTCCTTACACTTGAAACTGGCAAGTTATTCTCCTTAATTAAGATCTGTGAAGAGCTAACAATTTGCTCTGTAAGAGCATGTGCTTGTACTGTTGCCACATAAAACCCATAGGTAATTAAGTTCTGCTCATCAGGAAATTCTATGACAATCATAACCAAAAGAAAATAAATTTATGAAAAACTAGTGGGAATAACTACTAATGAATTAACCAACCAATAACCATTGGAAAAAAGTTACTAATCAGTTTCAAATGTCAAAATGACTTAAGCCAGTATTATTTAAAATCACATTATGTGCCTACCAAAATTATATTTCATCAAATTCATTAACGTAAAAGTTCTTCCCCCTTTTGAAAAACTGCATTTTACCCAAGAAATTCTGTACCTGCATTGGCCAGACAAATAAGAAAGTTGCCACCACAGTAGAATGCCAACCTTGAAGATATTGTGCTAAGTACAATAAACCAGACACACAAAAAAGGCAAATACTGTATAATGCCATCTTTATACACAAGTACTAAGATGAACAAACCTTTGACCCCACAGGAATGGTGAACTCTAAGGGGTGGGGAGAAGTGGAGAGTTATTATTTAAGGGTATGAAGATGAACTCTGTTCTGGGGATGGATGGTAGTTATGCTTGGGAGGTAGTCAATGTGATTAATGGCCTGAACTAAAAACGGCACACTTTAAAAATTGTGCTATATACATTTTTACCGTGATGAAAAAAACTTGATGATCCCACATCCACAAAGAGAATTATTTTTCAGGTTTTTGTTTATAGACCTAACAGATTTTACAAGACTGGAAATGGGAGCCATGAAGCTGTGCTCTTCGCTCTGTTGCTATCAAGTCTCACTGGAAGTCCTTAGCCTGACACGCTGGGAACAGACTAAAGGAACTAGACAGACTTCTCTGTTTTCTTTAACTTCTGTTCATGCTACTCTAGCAACCCAGGAAAATAAAGTAACTTAATAAGAAAATATTTCAAGCCAGGCAGCAGTGGCTCATGTCTTTAATCCCAGCTCTCGGGAGGCAGAAGCAGGCGGATCTCTGTGAGTTCGAGGCCAGCCTGGTCTACAAGAGCTAGTTCCAGGACAGGCTCCAAAGCTACAGAGAAACCCTGTCTCGAAAAAACAAAAACAAAACAAAACAAAAAAAACAAAGAAAGAAAAAAAAAGAAAATATTTCAACTGCTATTTAATTTAAGGTAACAGTAATAGAAAATGCCATTATAAAATGTTCGAATCACACTACAAGAGTGTAGTATATACAGTTAGAATACTGACTGACAGATAGCTAAACTCACTAAGAATCAACATGTGGACACCCTCTCAACTATAGGAGCCTACCATCTATCACAGCTCCCTTTCTTTCTATCCTTTTTGATTTTTCAAAACTTGGTTTCTCTGTGTAATAGCTCTGGCTGTCCTGGAACTCATTCTGTAGACCAGGCTGGCCTCAAGTTCACTGAGATCCGCCTGCTCTGCCTCCTGAGTGCTGGTATTAAAGATGTGAGCCGCTATCACCCGGCATGTTACTTCCTCCTGTTACATCTTACTGCCTACTATTTAAACCTGAAACTATTTTTTTAAAGCTGTAAAGAAATTTTACCATCTAATAATGACAAAATGAATCATGTTGTCAAGTTTATTCTACATTTTTTCCCAAAATCCTTAAAATGACTTAAATCCTAAAAGAAAACAAAAGTTATTTCAAGTCAACTTAAGGAATCATTATAAAATACATTTAAAAATCATGAAATCAAAAATTATTATTAAATAGACTACCCTTTTATCTCTCTATACATGGAGCACGTTAGAATTATAGTTTTCCCATGTGACATTTACTTACCCTACTTAAGATATACTACACAGGAAGGCATTTCCACATTACTACACAAAAACGATTAATATAATTATACCTGAGCAAAAAGGTAAGACATGACAAAGTCATCAAGAAGAGGAGCTTCAGCCCCACGAGATACTCCGTATCTATAGGTTCTATTGCTGCCACTGCAATACCAGTGAGGAAAGTAAAATCTGTAAGACAATTGAAACATTCTGTCAGCTTCCAGAGTTCAAGCACGAACCACGGGCATTTACCTACCCTCAACATTCTAAAAGTTATTAATGCACTGACAAAACCACAAATAGCAGTGTTGTATACAGGTTGTGAGCAGAAAGATTTCTGAACAACAGCATGAGAATAAAGTAAGCGGAAAATACAGGAAACACAGTGAAGCACGGTGGAGCACATCTGTAATCCCAGGAAGCTAAGGCAAGAGGAGCATAAGTTTGGGTATCCTGGGTAACCTAGAATACTGCTTCCGTAAACAAACAAAACGCCAAACAACAAGAGCAGCAGCAAATGAAACATAGTAACTATAAAATCAACATACAGCCTACTTTGGTGCAATATACAGTAAGAATATAGAAGCAGCAATAAAGGAAGCAAGAGAAATATAGACATAAAAATCAGCAAAAAATGAAATTCAGTAACATTAATAGACACATCTGAAAATGCAATTTTCTGTGTAAACAATTTGTCCTTCTTTTAGGCAACTGAATATTAAAATTTGTCCTTCAAAGAAAGATGTTTACTTTGAAAGTTTACTGATGGAGCTAGAGAGATGGCTCAGCAGTTAAGAACACTGATTACTCTTCCAAAAGTTCTGGGTTCAAATCCCAGCACCCACATGACAGCTCACAACTCTCTATAACTCCTAAGTCTGACACTCTCACACAGACATGCATGCAGGCAAAACACTAATGCACATAAAATAATAAATAAAATATATAAAAAAGAAAGTAAAAGCTTTGAGATGTGATTCATCTATATAAAGCTTGGCCATTTAAAGTGCCTAGTTATTTGTAGTATTCAATGTAGTACCAACATCACCACAATTTAATTTTATGTTTTGATTATATCTCCACAGCCATTAGTAATAACACCCAAGATACCTTTTACACAAATTCTATTCTATTCATTTTATATTCAAAATAATGATGTGATATGTTGTCTTTTTTAATCTGATTTAATTTATTTAGTGTAATATTTTTAAGTTTCATCCACTTTATAGCATATAGGTACTTCATTACTTTCTTCGAATGACTTGTGTAATTTATCATATTTTATTTATCCCTTCATCACTTGAAAAGCATTTAAGTTGTTCCTGTTTCATGGTAATGTAACTAACACCCTGTGAACAGTGTTTTTGGGGTGCATGTTAGTAACTCTGTATTATCTGTAGGGGAAATGGCCAATCTTTTTCCAAAGTGACAACACCATTCCCTATTCTGGCCAACACTGGAGGAGCATTCTAATTAGTACAAATAATTTCCAACATTTATTATTTTGTGCCCTTTCTGCTTTTGCCATCTTAGTGGATAAGTTGTTAACACACTGTGTATTCTATTTACATTTCTCAAGGGACTAATGATGTTGAATATCTTTTCAAACACCTATTGACTATTTGAAATGTTTACTCAAGTCCTTTGCCTTGAACATACATAAATTTTGATATCCAAGATGGTTCAGTGCACCACGGATACTGAAGAACGGTTAAAGTCTCATTTTCCATATTTTTCAAGTTAAGTGTCTATTTTTCCCTGGTTATGTTTTTATTTTATTTTTTTTTTTTGTCAACTTGACACAAGCTAGTCATCTGGGAAAGGAAATGTCAATTAAGGAATTGCCTCCATAAGATGGGTTTGTAGTTAAATAATTTCTGATTAATGATTGATGTGAGAGGGCTCAGCCCACTGTGGATGGTACCACCCTTGGGCAGGTGGGGCCTAGGTTGTCTAAAAAACATAGCTGACCAAGACAAAGGGAGTCAAGCCAGTAAGGAGACTTTCTCCATGACCTCTGCATCAGTTCCTGACTCCAGGATCCTCCTTTGAGTTTCTTCCCTTACTTCCTTTCATGATGGACTGTAAGCTGGAGGACGAAATAAACCCTTTCCTCACCCAGGTTTCTTTTGGTCACAGTGTATATATCATAGCCCCAGGGAAGCAAACTTTGATACCCATATTGTTTCTTATTTTTTCTCATTTAGACTATTCTCAAATAGTTAAAGCTTTAAAATTATTTTATAAAAGCTTTGTATTTTGTTACAACTGACCACTTGTATGTAAGAATACCACTGCTTTTTTTCTTTTTTTTTAATGACTTATTAATATTTATTTTGTGTATGGGCCAGAAGAGGGCATCAGATCACCTGGAGCTGGAGTTACAGACATTGTGAGCTGCCATGTAGGTGCTATGAATGGAATCTGGGTCCTCTGGAAAGAGTAGCCAGTGCTTTAAGCCACTGAGCCATCTCTCTAGGCCACTCCACTGCTTTATGCTCACTATTCATATGCTTACTATTTAGACACTGAACTCTTTTACTAACGTCTTACCTAAAATTTTACATAAAAATGATGCTTACACTCAGTAAAAATTATACCTTAAAAAAGGAAAACTCAAGCACATGCATCTACATATTTTATACAGAAGAAAATAAATAATGAAATATGAACATTTATTAAGAACGTATGAACTCATTTATCAAGAGCTCATCAAGTACTAATGATGTTGCTACACTGCCTCACATGCAGCCTGGATTTGACTTATATTATCTCTTTAATGAGGGGCATGCAAGGTAACGGTTAGAAAGCAGTTCGTAAAGCAAATGAGGTCTGAGTTTGAACTCTGACGCTTTTCACAAGCTATAAGACTAAGGATGAGTTATATGTATCAGATTCTTTATATTTTACAGGGAATTCGTAATAAGAAAATTAAGTAACATGTAAGTACTTAAAGAATTGTAACTGTTTGTAAGATCAAAATTATTTCTTTGTTACCCCCTTTTATATAGAAAAATCTGGATATTTACTTTTCTGAACATTGATATTGCACATTGCCATAAAACACTAAATAAATTATCTTACAAACAAAAACTTTGAACTTTAAAAACTACTTGTAAAGAAGAGATATAAGCTTGTATTTTATTGCACACACATTACCTTTCCTGGGAAACTAGCAATATTCCAAACACAATCTGTTCTTTCTTATCTTTAATTATAATCAAGTAATAAAATGGCATCCCAACAGAAGAAAACATAGCTATCACACTACATAGCTAACAATTTCTCCCATTTTGGCTTTTTATTAAAATACAAATCACTTAATATAATAAAGTACCTTATTCTGTAGAGTATATTATGCCTGGTTGACTCATCTATGTGGAAGACATGGTTGGGTGGATACCAGATTCTTTCTGTTTCACTCATTAAAGCAAACATATTATGATACACAGGTGTAATACCTAGAAATGAAGCAAAAAGGGACTGATAACAGATACATTTACATAATACGCACAATCTGTCATGATGTAATACATAGAACTGAAGCATAAGGGACTGACCGCAGATCGCTAGCAGCATTTACATTACACATAATGTGTCGTGGAGGCTTGGTGACAGCTCTCAGTCAGCAGGAACTTCAGTAGCAGGTGAGCTACTGTGGGAAAACACACCTTAAAACTAATTTTTTAATCAAATACCTCTTTCACTATATTGCATGGAGATAAAAAAATACACTTTATTCAGCTTTTAATTGTCTTCTAAAGAGAGTTTTAAGTTCCTCCTAACCCCTGGAAAAAATACATTGTATGAATATGAACATGTATATGTTTTCATTGATAGTGATTATCAAACACTGAGATAATAACAAGCCACTGGATACTTTTAAAGGAATAAAACATTTTTATATTAAAATAAAGTTTATACAATATGATAATAATTATATCTATTGCACTATTTAAGCTTACAAAAATATTAAAAGCCAACTGAGCCCTCTCACTGGGCCCCATAAAGTTAAATGACAACTGAACCATCTCACCGGACCCAAATACTTTTTCTGCCTTTTTTTCTTTTTTCAACAGAGCCTCATGTAGTTCTCATGCAGCTGAAACTAACCTTGAGCCCCTTTTAAGCCTGCTGCCATCTCCTTTTCAGACAGTTTACAAAGTAGTGCCAGGGCTCAATGGCAGAAGCACGTCTAGGATGAGCATACCAGAAAAGTAAAAAACACTAGGGGGCCGATTTGTTAAGAAACACAAAAGGCTGAAGGAAGCAAGAGAGATAGTTCATCAGTTAAGAGTATATACTGTAAACTAGGTGGTGGCAGCGGTGCACACTTTAATCCCAGCACTTGGAGGGCAGAGGCAGGTGGATGTCTTAGTTCAAGGCCAGCCTGGTCTACAAAGTGAGTTCTTGGACAGCCAGGAATACACAGAGAGACTCTGTCTCGAAACCCAATGATGATGATGAGTGCATACCATGCTTGCAAAGGACCCAAGATACGCGCTAGCACTCACACTGGGTAGCTCAAAACCACCTTAACTCTAGCTCCAGCAAGATCTGATGTCTCTGACCCTCTCAAGCACCTGCAAACGAGTGTACACACGAGTGCCTGAGCACGCCTACACACACCTACACACACCTACACACACACACACACACACACACCTTAAAAGTGAAAGTTAATAAAGCAGATTAAATAAAATAACAAATGTTTATTTTCTTTAATGATTAACAAAATTAACATAACAAGCCATTGTCAATCTGACGAAGAATAAAAATAGGCACAAGCAATTTGTAAACAGCATAATTAAAATCTAATTACAAGACAAAGTGTTAGATTGAACATTACACTAATAAATTTGAAAAGATGTGTAATTTGCAGAAAATTATAACTTTTAAAAAGATGTAAAAATATTAAATAAGCAAAAATTAAATACTAAAGACATAATCTACCTAATTTTCTTTTTTATTTATTTTTATTTTCTCAACATTGGTGTTTTCCTACATGTATGTCTCTATGAGGGTATTAGAACCTCTGGAACTGGAGCTACAAACAGTTGTGAGATGCATGTGGGTGCTGGGAGTTGAACCCGGGTCCTCTGGAAGAGCAGTCAGTGTTCTTAATAACTGAGCCATGTTTCCAGCCCCTACCTACATTTTTCAATAGAAAATAAAGGTGCATGAGAATAAAAGGAAAATTAGGGAAAGAAAGAAAACAAATCCAGTTCAAAAGTTACATGTAAGTACAACCTAAAACCAAAAGCAATGCCATCCAGTATGACAGAGAAGTGGCACGTTTTACGTTTAGGAGATTATGCTTGCAGACAGACATATTAAAAAGTGATAGCTTGGCAGTACTGTCAGGGTCGTATCAGAGGAGATGTAGTCAGCAATTCAGCTAACAGCACAGCTATAGATGAGCGAACCCTGGAGAGACTAGGCCCTGGGGAGACTGTCTCCAGAATGTTCCTTGCTTCTGTTGTGCTTCCGCCTGCTTAAGCGGTCATGTTCCTGCTCTATGTGGCATGGTTTGATTCCCACTGTATCTAGTATACTGTGACTGTTTCTTGGGAAGATCCCACTCCTCACCGGGCAATTTACTTGCAGATCATAATGAAGATGGTTTTTATAAGATCTTAGATGAAAACCAATGATTCAACTGAACTTTCTGGGTTAGCCTAAAAGATACAGGTGGTTAAGACAGTAAAGATGATTAGGGAAATGGTTTAAGTTATTCTGCCAATTGCTCCAACAAGAAATACAAAAAAGACAAAAATTGGTTAAAAGTTACTTTCTCCTTTGTTAGATATGAAATTTGCAGAAGATGAAAAATAAGAACAAGGAAGTTTCACGAATTCTACTGTTGGGGAGTATTGTTTGAACGTGTGTGACTTTTGTTTACACTGCCATTTGTTTAACTCTGTGAAGCTGTCATTCTTTGCTTGTCTAAAACACCTGATGGTCTAATAAAGAGCTGAACGGCCAATAGTGAGAAAAGAGCAAGGATAGTCAGGACGGGCAGACAGAGAGTATAAACAGAAGGAGAAACGAGGAAGAGGAGGAGTAAAAGACCAAGGAGAGAAGGACATAGGGAGCCAGACACCCAGCTACACAGCAAGCCACGGAGAAAGAGTAAAAGTAAGAAATACAGAAGAAAAGAAAATGCCCAGAGGCAAAAGGTATTAAGCATAATTTAAAGTTAAGAAAAGCTGGCAAGAAACAAGTAAAGCTAAGGCCAGGCATTAATAAGTAAGAATTCGTCTCCATGTGATTTATCTGGAAGATAGTGGCAGGCTCCCAAAGAGTAAAAAAACCAAGAGTAAAGATAAAAAACAAACAACAACATTCACCTGTGGAAAAATAGACTGGTGATCAAAGAAAGCAATTACACCCAAGGTTAGGCCTGAGTTCCTTGGTCATGTAGCTTGCAGAATTAATCACAGGTTTTGGTATGCACCTTGGAAAAAACAAAATTGTGAAAGGAAATTAAATGACTCAATTGTGTATAAAGAAAAATAGATGGTTAGCTGACTACTTGTTTATAAAATTCTGTAGAATAGAAATAGAACAGGAATCTGCTACACTGAAACCACAAGAACAGCTGCCTGCCAGTACAAAGAAACCGGCTGAAATATATTTGGCTTGCTTAAAACTTTGTTAATCAATTATAAAAGAATAAAAAATGTCATGGTGGGAAAATTGATACAAAGAAAAATGTTTAACTACTTGTAGGCTTCTAAGGAAAAACTCTTAATGTGATTTCTTCTTAGGTAAAGATTTTAATTTGTTCTTGGAAAATACGTAACCTGTGAGGTAATCTTTTCTTGCATAGAAATCTTTGTCTTAGGTGGTATAAAAGGGATAAAAAAGAAATAAAGAGAACAAGCAGCAGAAAGAAATATATATATATATTTGGTTGTGAGCCTAGCCTTTAACGGCTGAGCCATCCCTCCAGGCCAGCAGAAAGAATTATAAAGTGAATGGTAAGTCTATGTATATGCAGTTTCGCTGACACCACACCTTCTCTCCAGTTTCTCTGACCTGCTGAGAGCTCGTCCTCTCAGCAGAGTAAAAACCTAATCTATAAATATCTCGTTAAAAAAAATCACAGCAAAGTTCACTGTTGATTTATCACAGGATTCCAGATAAAGCTAAATTAGAAAATTTTATCAGCTAGGCAATGGTGGCATATGCCTTTAAAACCCAGCAGACACAGGTGGATCTATAAGTTCCAGGCCTGCCCAGGGTTACATAGAGAAACCCTGTCTCAAAAAACAAACAAAATAAAAAAACAAGTAAAGGAAACAAAGAAAATTCTATTAATGTAATATATCAAAATATCATTATAGAAATCTTAAGTAAAATGGCAAAATATTAAATTCCAAAAGTACACTGGTTTGTACTTTATTCCTATACATAAAATATTACTTGAACTATTCATGATTTAGAAAAATGAAAACATTATTCCTAGCAAAGCAAATCCACATGACTAATGAGAGCAATTCCTAATCTTGATGGAAGCACAAATGAATCCTACGTGCCAGCACTTTACACATTCAGCAAAATTGAGACTTCTGCAGTGAGCAGCACCGTGAATTGTAGCTGTTAGGATTTTGCTAGAAATACAAACTGGTATAGCTTTTGAGAAAGGAGTCCTAGTTTGAGAAATTTACAAAATGTTTAAACACTGCAACCTAGAACTTTGTCCTATTGTACTCTTAAAGGAGCAGTATGGTAGTAACAAAGTTAAGATAGAAATTGTAGGCAGAAGGAAACCTATGGCAAACAATGCCATAGGCATTTCGACAAACAATGGAAATAAAAGTCACTGACTAAGTAGCTTTTTCTCAATTTTTTTAAAGGAAAAACAAGGTGCACATTAAAGTATCAATTTCCTAAAATTACCTCAAAATCCTAAAGTTGTGAGCCAGGCAGTGGTGGCACACACCTCGGGAGGCAGAGGCTGGTGGATCTCTGTAAGCTCTAGGCCAGCCTGGTCTACAAGAGTTAGTTCCAGGACAGGCCCCAAAGCTACAGAGAAACCCTGTCTCACAAAACCAAAAACAAACAAAAATCCTGAAGTTGTACAGAATATATAAGTAGTATGTAACAACATAAAAAAATCTGAACATTCACAAGAGATTATTTCCCTGCTTAACAGGATGGGACTAAGAGACAAACAAAGCAGAAGAAACTGTGTTGTTTAAAAGGATTCCTCAAGGCCTGGCATGATGGTATGTATCTTTAAATCCTAGCACTACGGAGGTAGAAGCAGGCAGATCTCTGCAAGCAAAGCCATCTTGGTTTACATACCAAGTTCCAGACCAGTCAGGGTTACCTGGTAAGACCCTATCTTTAAAACAAAAACAAAAGGCATTAATTAAATCCTGTGTAAAAATGGGAAAGTTGGAGTGGGGGATTAGGAAAACTTTACAGCTAAGAGGAGGGAAAGGGTTCGCTCTGTAAATGAACTTTAAGCTACAATAAATAATAAACTATATAAACTACCACAAGGGCGCAATGGAGCAGGAAATAATGCCACTCAAATACTTTGACAAAGTTGTCACACAAAAAAACTATTTTGAGTGTTGATTTTAGATTAAGAAATGCTTTAAAGTTGGAAATTCAAATATCAATATTTGAATTTGAACTCAAATATTCAAATTTGAATGAGCCACAATACACACCTCTGAATCCATATCTCTCGTGACAGAAAGTACATGCTGATGTGGGAGTGATTTCTTTCTAATCTGTTGCTTTCATTAGTTAAGAAAGTTAGTTATTTCATTAATAAAGAAACTGCCTAGGCCCATTTGATAGGCCAACCCTTAGGTGGATGGAGTAAACAGAACAGAATGCTGGGAGAAAGAAGCTGAGTCAGTGAGTGGCCATGATTATCCCACTCCAGACAGATGCAGGTTAAGATCTTCCCTGGTAAGCCACCTCGTGGGCTACACAGATTATTAGAAATGGGTTAGATCAATATGTAAGAGCTAGCCAATAAGAAGCTGGAACTAATGGGCCAGGCAGTGTTTAAAAGAATACAGTTTCCGTGTAATTATTTCGGGTATAAAGCTAGCCGTGCAGGCGGCCGGGTGCCAGGAACATAGCCCACCGCTCCTATTACAACAACATGCCTCCTTCACTCTCTAACCATGTTCTGTGAACTTAGTGTGCAGGGCATATATGGCCAAACAGGAGGTGAAGCTGTCCCAGAAGAGGCCATAAAACATCTGACATTTTACACAGAAAAACACTGAGAAGAGAATCTTAACTTAAAAACTAGCACTGGTTTTAAATGTAAACATCTGAATATGATTTTAATCACTATTCTTACATTATGAGATTTTGAAGAGTAAGACAATGCCATGGTTTTTTCTGACAGGGCACTTACTCAAAATGCAAAAAGCAATTCCTATTCACTGATCTGTAAGGCTGTGTGTGCAGTATGCTTCTGAGTGTTTGTGATAGGGTGGGCTGTTACATGTGTGTTTGGAGGCCAGGTGTAAAGGGGAAAATAGACAGCTCAATAATGGTAGCTGGCAAATTCAATATACTCTTCTCACTAATGGACACAATAGCTACAAAGAACAAAAAGGAAGACCTTAAATGACAGTACAGATCAACTAGCTGGAACAGACATATAGAAAGCTTTGCCCACACACAGAACACACATCTTTAAGTGCATGTGAAATACCCTTTGGGTTTATACAGTCTCAAAACTACTATCAATAAATCCATAAAGTTAAAATCATCCAAAGTTATCTTTTCTGGCTACAATATAATAAGTAGAACATTAAAAGGAAAATTTAGTTTCACAAATATGTTAGAATTAATCACTCAAGGCAGATGAGGCCACCCACCTCTGAGGTACTGAGAACTCACTAGCTGTGTCAAGGATAAGGCCTTTGAGTTCTTACTATATGCCTTTCCTCTCACACTCCTTTTCCTGTAAATGAGTACATATTGGAGAATAGGGCAATCTGACTTCCTAATTGGCAGCCGTTAGACTTTCTCTTCCTGCCCTGGCTGCCTTTTACAAAAAGTCAGACAACCAACCATCTGAACTACCTTTGGCCAACACTGGCCATGCTGAGCACTCCACGGACTGCTTAAGAAAAGTACACAGCTACTTGTTCCAGCTCTTGAAGTGGTCTCAGTCAGCACTACTTCAGAAGGCTGTGCTGGACTTTTCCTCTCGTAAGCCCTGGTGCACTGAAGATGATCGTGCAACCATTCCCACCAGGCCAGAGCAAACACTTCCCTTAGTGGTCTGACAAAGGACGACTGTGACCAGTACTAAGGGACAGTGCTGTGGCTGTGAAAGGACAGACCTTCGGTTACATGCAAGGTTTTCTGTGACTGCTTCAAACACTCGTAGCTGTACCAAAAGGACCAGCTAAGAGACTAATCCTGTTCGGCCTCCTCTATATTTTAACATTAGGCCTGATGAAAGATTCTCTTGAATGGCCCTTTATTGCCTGTGGGTTGAGCTGGCAACAAGAAGCGACAGAGGCAAAAGAGCAACAGCAGCAAGGACAGCAGAGCAGCTGTGGCGACAGCTTAGCACTGGTGAATTCAGCAGTAGAAACCAACACCATACCAAATGCTTGAGAGCTGAAGAAGAGGCAGAAGAACAGCGCAAGACAACAAACATGGCAAAGGAGACAGTGGAAGTGCACGGAGAATAAAGAGCCTGAGGCTCAAGATAAACGAATTCTGTACAAAGTCAGAGAAGAGAAACTGCAGGCCCATGGCCCTGGTCACCTTCTGGAGACCTGTCAAACCGTTAGGACAAGGGTCTCAGATACCCCAGCCTCAAAGTTGTATTACTGGCCAATGTCAAGGGCCACAGAATCCCAACACCTAAGCCTGTCTGTGATCTTCAATTGATCCCTGTCTGGGATCTTAATTGCTGTTAAGGGCTAAGAAACACCAACTTCCTATGAGCACGTAAGAACAACACTTGCTCTACAACTTGAAACTAGACCAAATCCCAGCACAGAGAGGAAGAATATGAAGTTGGGAGGAACTGGGGAGGGGAAAGAATGATTAAAATATATTGTGTAAATTTTTAATTAAAGATAATTCTGTAAAATAAAATTGTAACATTAAAAAAAGATAGCAATGTTCCCTCAATCTATATATATATGATGTAATCACTACTGAAATCTCAGCTATCCTCTATGTACAAACAACAAATTAATCACAAAATTCATGGGGAAAAAAAAGGGGGGCTAAAAGTGCCAAATAATCTTACAAAAAAGAACAGCAAATTTTAATAACCCATACTTCCTATTTACAAAACATGCTACAGGGCTATCAACAGTTCAGTGTTAGGAGCACCTGAGCAGCATATGCCAGGCACTGGGTTCAATCTCCAACACTGCAAATGATACACGGTAACTTAACTACCAAGTCACAGTAACCCAAGCTGTATAGCAATGGCATCAGGACAACGAACTAACTACACTGCATTTCAACAAAGTAAAACAAGATTTTGTTGAACTTAAAGCACACACACACATCACACGTGTTTGTGTCAGTGTGTGTGTATCTGTGCATTTATATATATATGCATATGTATATCTGCTTTAAGTCCAAGTCGGGGTATCATTACAGAGCTCTGGCTCTGACTGTCCTGGAACTCACAGAGATCCTACTGCTTCTATCTCCCCAGTGCTGGGATTAAAGGCGTTTACCACTAAACCCAGCTAAAGCATATTTTCATAGAATACTTACAAATTTAAACTAAAAATTAAACACTGTAATCATTTTATTATGTAGTCTTTATATGTCTTTTTTAGATATTAAAGAAATTTGTGTGTGCATGAGTGTTCTGTCTTCATGTATTTTTGTGTACCACCAAGTGTGCCTGGTGCTCTTGAAGGTCAGAAGAGGGCAGTAGCTTACAGGGAACTGGAACTATGGGCTGTTGTGGGGGCTTGGCACCAAACCTAGATCCTTTGAAGGGCAACAAGTGCTCTTAACCACTGAGCCATCTCTCCAGATCAATATGCTTATTTTTAAATATCAGTAGCTTTGGGAGGATGGGTAGGTATTAAACATGAAAAAGAGAAGCAACCTACTTCCTCTAAAACAAAGCTACGAGAAAAGTATAAAAATACTATTAACTTACCTTTAAATTTGTGTCAAGAAAGAAAAAAGGGTTCATCAAAGACAAAAGGTTTAGTCTCTGAGACGGCCTATGTAATCTAGTATTATACCTATATAATTCTTTTCTTCTTCATTGTTCTATTGTTGCCAGTCTCCACTCATTTAATGGAACTATATTACTGAAGTAGAATGGGTTTTGCTACACATTTTATCCTTATTCACTGGTATCTAAAATTTTAAATGTTATAGATAAAATAGAATAGAATGATAGTTACATTTTAAATGCTATAGATAAAATAGAATGATAGTTACATTTTAAATGCTATAGATAAAATAGAATGATAGTTACATTTTAAATGCTATAGATAAAATAGAATGATAGTTACATTTTAAATGCTATAGATAAAATAGAATAGAATGATAGTTACATTTTAAATGCTATAGATAAAATAGAATAGAATGATAGTTACATTTTAGGTGCTTATGCTTTTTCACTTATATCCTGAATCTGATAAACAATAAATTATTTATGATACTGAACAGGCTAAACATTTTATCTGACCTTTAATATGGACTGAGGTAAAACTGTCACCAAAATGAAATACAAAAATTTTATATTTAAATGTGTGTATTTATATGAGTGTTGCTAGTCTTCAACTCAGGACCCTGGAGCTTTACAACTGAGCTGCAGCCACAGCCCTGTGTAAAAAGATCTTTAAACCTTTAAAAGAAATAGTTTAAAAAGAACACAGCTATTTTTAAATTCCTAAAATAACTTTCTTAGAGAGCTGAAGAGATGGCTCATGGGTAAAGGTACATCTTTCATAGTCACAGGACTTGAGTTCAAATTCCCTGAACTCATAGAAAAAGCTGGGGTGGCTGCGCGCTTGCTTATAACCCTAGCACTATGGGGGCTGGAAATGGGAGGATAGCTGGGGTTTGCTGGACACCAATCTGGCTCCAGGCTCAATGAAAATTGGGATTTCCTCTCCATTTAATGGCTACTCTGACTAAACAGCTAACCTCATTTATATTGTTAACTAAGTTAATAAATTATTGTTAATGTTACATAACATTAATACATACAAATTAAGTGTTAGCATTTTATGATTATTAGATATTTACCTGTAGCATTACAATCATATTACTATTACTTAAAAATAAAACCTCAACTAGTCTTTTATTAAAAGAACATTTAATTAAAAAAACATAATGTTTCTTAAATAATCTTAGTAGTCCTGTAAAATTTATTAGTTCTACAGTTTTGGACAGGCCATAAAAAGGTGAATTGTTTCAGTAGTCTGAATAAGAATGGCTCGTATAGGCTCACAGATTTGAATGCTTGGTCACACAGAATGGTACTATTTGAAAGGATCAGGAGATGTGGCCCTGTTGGAGAAGTGTGTCACTGGGGGGTGGACTTTGAAATTTCAAAAAAACCCATGCCAGGCCCAGAGCTCTTGTTTCTTGCAGATCTGGCTGTAGAACTCTCAGCTACTTCTCCAACACCATGTCTGTCCGGGTGCTGCCATGTTCCCTCCGTGATATCTTGATGACAGTGGACTAAACCTCTGAAACCATAAGCAAGCCCTAATTAAATGCTTTCTTTTCTAAAAGTTGCTGTGGTCATGGTGTCTCTTCACAGCAACAGAACACTAAGATAAACGTTTTATTGAGTTTCAAGATAAAAATGATTTCAAAGCACATTGGAAAAAACAGAGAAGGGGAGGGGTATATATGGGGTTGGTAGAGAACTTCAGGAATTGAAAAGAAAATGATCTGATGCCTAAAGCTGTAAAATATTTAATCAATAATTATATCCAGAGATGGCTTAGCTATTAAGAGTATTGAATGCCCTTGAGAAGGACCAGGGTGGCAGCTTACAACCATCTGTAACACACCCTCTTCTGGCCTCCACAGGCTCTAGGCACACAAATGGTACACAGACATACATGCAGGCAAAATATACACACAAAAAAAATAAAAATAAATAAATAAGAATTTTACCCAAATACATATTTCAACAAACTGATAGTCTACTGCCACACTGCTCAGGATGTACTTTCAGGATTTACATATGAAGCTGGAGATGACAACTCATATATGTAATCCCAGATTTTAAGACTGAAACAACAGGTAGATTCAAGGCCAGACTGGGCTATGTAACAATCAGTTCCAGACCAGCTTGGGCTACATAGCAAACCCTACATCACTTTAAAAAAAAAAAAAGACTGACTTATGAAATATTCCATGACAAGATTCTTTAGTTACCTACTATGATCTCAAAACATTTGCAGGCACTCTATGTCAATCACTTTAAATTCTATAATGTTATTTTAATTGTTATGCATAAGAACACACAGCTAGTAGTCATAATAAATTACAGATGTAAACTGTATTAGAGTAACAATTAAAATAATAACCTATAGATAAGAAAAGATGATTTTTAATACCTACCACAAGCTTTAGAAGCAGCCACACAGATTTCTTCTGCAACATACTCTCCAATTGGAAACTTCAGATAGTCTCCTTCAGCTTTCCCAAGAGAATGGTACAGATACACTTGAAGGACTGGATCTATCTGCTTCACAGAATTAGCATTTCCAGGAATATCACCATTCTGATGTACAGGAGATGTGGAGGTTGCCTCCATCTCTGTCATTGTAAGGCAAGCCATTCCCATCTAGAGTCTTTCTCAGAACACTGGCCTATTAGAGAAAACAATAGTTACCCCAAAAAGTGATATTAGTTAAGACAAAACAATAGTTACCCCAAAAGTGATATTAATAAAGACAACCCTCATACACAAAGAAGTCTTATTGACAGCCATGACTCTGTCAAAGTGATTAGCTGACTAAACATTGTATACTACTACACAGAAAGCACAGCACAATAAATATACAGAGCTTCAAGTGGACAATTTTAAAATTCCAGCTGTAAACCTAACAGGGGATATAAATATGTATCACTAACTAAACAACCATGAAACAGAGATGGCTCAGCCATAAAAAGAACTCACTGCTCTTCCAGAGGACCCAGTCTGATTCCCAGCACCCATGTCACAAGTGGCCTACAATCCTCTGTAACTCTAGGTCCAAAGACTTCAGCACCCTCCTCTGCCCTCTGCAGACATCAAGCGTGCATGAGGTGCATGAATACATACATACATACACACACACATGCAGGTAAACACACATACACATAAAATAATCTTTTTAAAAAGCATTAGAATCAGTTACAGACAACAGGAAAGTTCACACATATAAACATTATTTACAATTACCCTGAGAATTGTTTTAGTGGAGGGGAAATTACATTTCAGATGGGAATGATCTGATGAGCCTTATTAGAGACAGTCAGACATCGGATTTAGATGTAGTCCAGGGAAGTGCACTATGCTGAAGAGTGTACTATGAGCGCAACAACTCACCAGGCTACACTAAAACAGTAAGAGGTTACACCCGGTAGGCTGGACAACTGCGGCAAGATTGCCAGCATTTCCTCCTCTGAAAGAGAAGCTCAGCGCCTAACAAAACACTACTTCCCTACTAACGGATAACTATCTAAATCAGTTTCAGAAAACAAGATTCAAGAAGTTACTGTCAGCATGATCTTTATTCTTTTTCCTCTTACCTTCTTTCTACCTGAATTTGTGCAAGAATTTTAGGAGAGTACTCACCTAAAAAATCATGAGGCAATCATGAAAGGCTGAGAGATAACATACTTGGACATGATTAGCAGCTGAACCAGTGTCAGGAACTGTCTACCTCCCACAAGACATCTAGTTGCTTACAAAGAGTACAAGGTTGGTTGATACAGCACAAGGTTAAGGAAAGAAGCAAATGCTACACCAAAGAATTTAAACTTCATACCACAGACAACAAATCAGAAAGATAAGTCACGAAGATAGAAAGCTGCTGCCGCCGCAGTATAGGCAACAGGAGATCACAAATGCAAACAGCATGGGTAGATAATGAGAGGCAGTAGAAACACAAGACTTAATGCTACCCGTGACTAACTGAATGTGGAGGAAGACAGGGGAGTGAAAGAAGTGTGCAGAGTTCAAGCTTAGGAGATCTGTAAAACCACTAACATAAATAGGATGTCGCCCTTTAATACCAGAAGATGAAGAACTAAGTACTGTTTTACGCATTTTTATTTTTCATTGACACTGTAGTTAGATAATTATACCAGAATCTGCCTGGCAGCTAAAATATGAGATTGCCTATTTGGACTCTTTCATGACTGGTGTTAAAAATGTGACAACCTTACCAATATATGTTATCATGGACATAAGGAAAATATTGGTTATAACAGCAAACAATAAACTAGGAGTGGTGGTGCATAGAGACAGAAGGAGGGTCACACAGTGAGAATATATGAGAAAAAGAAAAATAAATAAGTAGAAGTAACCTCCAACAAAACTGTAAAGCATGTGCTATACACAAAGCACTGCTCTAAGTACTACAGATAGAAGGAAAAAATAACTAAGAGAATAATACGCCTGGTCTACATGGGGATGGTAGAGACTCCCTCTCCCTCTGAACATGGACTATAACTTGGCCATAGCATACACCTTTAATGCCAACATTTGGGAGGTAGAGGCAGGAAGATCTCTGCAAGTTCAAAGCCAGATTGATATATATTATATATCAAGTTCCTGGACAGCCAGTAGTGAGAGACCCTGCCTCAAAAAAAAAAAGAGAAATAATTACAATTTGAAACATATTTCTATATACAACTATAAGGAAAAAATTAGAACTAGTCTTTAGTTATAAAAATATACGCCCAGTGAAACTGTATAACCAAAACAAACAAACACCCTAATTGGCAATTGTTAGATAAAAAGTCACAAGCTTTCTGAAGATTAACTGAGTAAATATGCAAAACCTCAAAAGAATTTAAATTTGTTCAAATTTATATGATTAAAAAATACTTTAGTAATTTGTTATGTAGTCTTTGTTAGTTCTACAAGTCAATCAAACACAGCAAAAAGCAGTTCTATAAAGGAAGTTAACAGTAAGTGCTTACTTAGTTTGTTTGAGATCAAAGGAAGATCTCAAACAAACTAACACTGCTACTCAGGAATGAACAATTTAAGCTCAAAGTTGGAAGGAAGGAAAGGAAGGAAATAATTAAGAGCAAACAAAAACAAATGAAACAAACTTTAAAAACAATGGAAAAGATAACAAAGATAAGAGTTGATTTTTGAACAGATACAAGGTCAATTAAAGTAGACTGTTAGTACTAAAGAGTAATTTGCTAAATACATCTGTTTGTGTGCAGTGTCTGTGATCCTATGACTTCCCTCTGGATTCATTTCTTCCTGCTGAAATATATCTTTTAGGAGTTAGTCTCCATGTGTTTTTTTCAATGCCTTTGAAAAAAAATTTCCCTTACTCTGAAACTTCTACCTGCACTGCTCTCTGTGTCGACTGTGGATGGGGCAGTTACCGCCTGCTGTCAACTGAGCCGCCATGTCTTTCCATCGAGCAATTTAAGACTTTTGGTTCTGTTTAATGCAGCAAAGTTTGACAGTTTCTTGGTAATGGTGCTAGCTTATTTTTATTTATCCTGATAAAAAATTTCTGGTATGCTTTTAATCAAAAGCTTCAAGTCCCTACTTTCTATTCCAGACAAATCTAAGCAACCAGGCATTCAAAAGTTACCACTTTGTCATTCTCTCTGATTCCTATTAGCAAAAATCTTTGCTTACTATAGGAGCCTCTCAAGCCACTTCCTATCTCTCAGCTGTTCTTGCTTAGGGTGACAGTTAGGACAATGGTTAGCACGGCAGGACTGTGGCAGCGAGGGAGAAGAAAATGAGCAGGAGCAGGAGGCATACAGGCCTGCTGTGACTGGTGACGGATACCAATGAGCTTGTTTCTGACACTGGTCAGGCTGTACACTTAGAGCTGGGCTACTTCAAATAAAAGTTCATTTTATAACACTTTAAAGCCAGGTGTGATGTCTCATGCTTGTGATCCTAGCACTTAAGAAGCTAAGGCAAGAAGATCACCATGAGTTTGAGGTCAGTTGAGGTTACCTGTTGAATTCCTGGCCAACTGTGGCTACAGAGGCAGATGTTTCAAATAAAAAAAAAGTTTCCTGAAATCAAATGAATTGTTTTATTTTTTAAAGTAACTATCTTTCTTGAAATGTAGTTTGCAAGTACATTTCACCATTCTCCACCTTAATCCTTAGCATACTTCAACACCCACCCACACACAGACACACACAGACACACACACACACACACTGCAGCGGGTGTCACTGCAGTGGCTCTGCTGTGCCCTGCTGTTGTAGTTTTATCTGACAGTGCTGCTGTAGCACCATGTAAACCACATCTCAGCACTGCTATTTAACCTTCTTGAATGGCTTTTGAGGATCAATTCTTGTAGTCACAAACCCTAGAGAAACTAAAACACACACACACAAACACATACACACTGCACTCCACTTCCAAAGTCACAACATAGCACACAAACCTTCAAACAATCAAATTATGGAGAAAATGAGTAAATACTGGGGTGCAGTCCCTCTGCAGGAAACAAACATTAATAACAGAATGGTAAGTTGTAGAAACTGTAAGCTTTGCGATAACCACTTTAAATAAGCTGGACAAAACTGAACTAAGGCATATGTACATATATGAGACCAAAAAGAACACTAAAAGCAAGGTAAACTCAAAATACACTAGTGGGAGGAGATAGGTAGCTCTAAGTTACTGACTGCAAATTCTCTAGTTCTTAAAATGCATGTACTTTCAAGTACTTAATTCTGAATTTACATCTAAGTTATTTCTGATCTATATTTATAGGATTTCCTCCTCATATAAAATGAAATGAACAATGTAGTCATGGTCTGGACCACGCTCATACATGGCACCCAAAACCCTTCAGAAATCATCAGCTCTCCCAAAGTTCTCAGCCTCCCTCTCCAGCTGTCCCTGCCCCTACCCAGCAGCCATCAGTTCAGACTTCTCAGACGTTTATGTTTTTGTTTACTGATTTTTCTTTCATCACTAGATTGAAAGTTTCTTGAAGGTGAGAAGCACAATGTTTCATTAATTATTTCATTCATGGTCCCTGGCACCAAAATGATGTTAAATAAATGAAAATTAAATAGGAGCGATTATGAATTTTAACTATGTATGTACATACACACATACATGTAAAAGCCTCCAATACAATCAATTTTAGAATATAATATCATCCAAATTACTTCTATATTATAGAATTCTAAAACACTTGACTTTTCAAACAAATGACAAAGAGAAAATAACATAACAGATTGGCAAAAGTATGAAATTAGAAGCCAAGAGAACTAAAAATAACTTCTAATCCATTCTTATTGCAAACTAATTATGTTGGATAAGGGAATCTTACCATCCTCATTTCAGTAATTAATAGATCTAAAATTCCTAAAAGCCTGTACTTTTCATTCAGTTAAGGTATAATCTAATATTAAATTCTTAATTGAAGTGCAGCAAAAGTGACAAGGAAAGAATGATCATGATAATTAAAATAGAGAAAGCTTTTAGATATGTCATACAGTTAAAACATGGACTAGACCTTTCCATGTAAGAAAATTTGGAGAGACACGGCTCAGAGTTAAAGAGCTTCCTATTCTTCCAGACAACCCAAGTTTGATTTCTACCTGCCCTGTCTGCTGCAGCTGTAAGTCAAGCTTCAAGGGATCTGAGACCCTCTTATGGCCTTCCAGAGCACCTGTATTCCTGTAGCATTCACACACACACACACACACACACACACACACACACAATAAAGACTGAGTAAAAGAAAATTTAACTAACAAAAAGCACATCATTATTCACAGGAACAGGGGTGTAAAAAAATATAGAAAGAATGTGTACAACACGATCCTGAAACATACAGGTTTCAATCAGAATTGAAAACGAGTTAAATGATCAGCTTATGATTTTTATGTCTCCAGCTGACTAGAATCTGAGCACCTAAAAACACTATAGTAGAGATATAAAGAGAATTTAGTGTTTCTACACAAACTTGGCATATGTGTGTGTTGCAATCAGGAACACACACCATTTTTAATCCAAAAAAAACCCTCTTCTGTTTCACAAGCAAAATAACACAAGAACAAAAAATACTACTACTTTTGAATCATAACAATTAAATGTGTTACTTGCTCAAGAAAATAAATTTTAAGAGAGAATTTAAAAAGACAAACAGCTCTTTCAATAAGTTTTGCTCTAAACTAAATGAATGAAAAGAACAGCAATAACTCACGGAGAATGTGGTGTTATGCAATAATGTACATTGGGAATTTTCATATTTCAGTTTACATGCCAAATTCAGCCAGTTACTCTTTCTGTAATAAGCCTTTACTGGAACACAGCAGGTCAGTTATTTATGGACTGCCTAGGACTGCTTCTGCATTACAAAGGCACCACTGTAGAGTGGCAAAAGAGACAATCTTGCCAACACAGTTTAAACACTATCTGGTCTTTAACAGAAAAACTTTGCCAGCCTAAATTAAATCAGTGATTCTGGAAATGTAGTGGTTCCAGGATCAAAATTACAGTCTCACCTGGAAACATGTAAAAAAGGCAAGAGTTCCACTCCACACCTACTGAGACAGAAACTCTGGAGACCGAGCCCAACAGTATGTATTCCAATGAGTCCTGTATGTAATTAAGGAACATTTCTACAGAAACTGGGAAGAGATGAGGATCCATGTAAAATCTGTCTTGAAATCGAATAAAGACCTAAAAAACCCTCAAGGAGACTGTCAGAACGGACTTAGCCCGAAATGAGGAAAAATGTCACTGAACACTATGAAAGGAGATTCTTCTTGGGTAACACTGGCAAGTCTCATCTACAGCAATACAGATCATACAAACATAAGGCGATTGCTCTATGTAGTTGTAGGAAAATGCAGAGGGTTCAAAAACTGTCTTTTTGACCAGCAAAGTATTATTAACATGAGAAAAGTAGAGGCCTGGTTGCCATGGCAGCAGGGAAGCAATCAGAGATGTCGGCATCTCAGCATCTCCCCTCCGTCCATTAGTCCATGATCTCCAGCAAGCCAAAGCCTGGTAATAAAGGTTTTAACACAAAAGCCTTTGAGGGACACTCATGATCCAAATTACAGCAGTAGTGTAATAGTTTTCGTTTGGGACAAAAAGATTAATTAAAAACATAGTGGTAAGAGACCTATGCAGAATATTTTAAAAAGCTATGAAACGAGTATAGTAACACGTACACAAGAGGAATAATTATAACGTGAGAAACCAGCAGACGTCAGACGGCATTATAAGAAGTACTACGTGAAGCCATTATGAACTGCTACTAGCTTTGAATCAAAAATTTTATCAGAAAAGTCTATACTGGAATCAAGTGAAGATGTTCCCAAACTATCTTCATTTGGGGACTCATAAAAGACTGCAGTTTCTTCATGACGTTTTTAAGCCAAGGAAATGGTAATGTAGGCTCAAACAAGTTGGCATTAATAGTCTTAGGGCTTCGTGTTGCTTGGGGCACCGACAGGCCCGCAGACCTTGGCACCATCCTAAACACTGCCACACTGTCGTTTCTTGTTCCACACTCACTGTCACACACTAAGCTGCTGCTGTTCACACAGTAAACTCTGAAAATACAGCTCTACAAAGACATAGCATTGTAGGAACGGACGGAGCTTCCGAACCCTGAAAATACCCCAAGTAAGCCAGGAAGCCAGAGCTCACTGCTGCTCTAGGCACCTGGTTCGCAGTTCGGGAAACTGAGAACTAAGGGAGCCTAAAAAGGGAAAACAACGTTGTGGAGGAGGAGCGAAAGAAAATTCTCTGCACAGTTATCCACAAGAGGGCAGCAAAATGGGACTTAGGTGGCAAACCCTTCCATACATAGGCTGTAAATACATCAGAAGTAGTTTCCCCTTACTGTAAGGAAGAACTGCCACCGGCAGATCACCAATGCACCATCCAGCTCCTTTACCTGCCCAGCTGCGAGTGGCTAAGACTTTCAAAAAGTGGCCAAATCCCTACTTTGCACGTACCACATCAATCTTCACACCATCGCCTAAGAAAGTAAACTGTCAGTGATACAGCTATTAAAGGTACCGAACACACCATTATTCTAAAATAAGTTCACACATTCAGACCTAACTCGGAAGTTGGTGCTCTTTCCTACTTTGCCAGGAATGGAATCCAGCTTTCAAGAAGAGCCTACTGGGGTGAGGTAGAGAAAAACATCAGGTTTGCTTTCCATGGTCAAGGCACCTTCAAATCGCAAAGGAAATGACACCGAAAGAAACAAATCCAAGCCAGGTGGTGGTTAGTGGCTGCCCACCCCTTTCATCCCCGCACCGGGGAGGCAGAGGCAGGCAGGTCTCCTGGGTTAAGACCAGCCTGGTCTACAGAACTAGTTCCACAACACTCCGTGAAAGCAAAAATAAACCTACGTGCTCATCTAGCCAACACATCCTGCAGCCTTCCTGCACAGGTAAATGCTTCGTAGAACTATTAAGTAGTACTCTCAGGATAATACGTAAGTCCTGGACACATCCAGTCTGCAGATGTAGCACAGCAGAGCACATCTGCACACGACCAAATGATCCTGACACTTGGAATGGGTAGTAAACAGGTGAAGAACATCGAGAAACTGGACCAAGAATTGATGATTCATTTTCAAATCTGCTGGGAACTGTATCAGAATATTTGTAGTAAGCCAACAGCTCACTTATACAAACCTATTATGAAACCAAAAGCAACCTCCGACTCCCTTCTTGCCACTGTGTTTCCCTTCCCTCTGCGACACACTCAGTGGCTCCTATCCTTTCATTCAGAGAAAAGGAGTTTCCCCTGACAGATTAGTAACCAGAAAGCAGACTGCGTAACATTCAACCAACAGAGCAAGGTGAGGCAGGTGAACACGGGAAGCAGTCAATGTGGCAGCAGACACCCAAGCAAAATTATTTTCTCCGCAAAGTCACACTGTTAACCCAACATGGAATGTTTCTTAAAGGATCCAAGAGACACAATAAATACCAATTACTCTCCCACGGCAACAGCAAAAGTTCGGCACTTCCATTTTCGGAGTAAGCAACAATTAGCTCTGCTGTTCTACCTAAGCATCCAGCCGCCCCAGCAGGCACTGGCTCGCAGATCGCAGACACCCTTGTTTTTAACTGCACCGACCACACAGCCCCGAGCTCGCACACCCACCGTCGCGGGAGGGAAAGGAAGGGCCTCTTCTTCTGGGGAGGAAAAACAGTTCACATCTTGTTCCCGTAGCCCGCTTCTGGAACCTAAAAACAGAAGCCGCAGTCACAACCTCAGAAACCCAAGGCAAATAGATGCTCTCCCCCCACCCCACCCCCGAACTGTTTAGATGCCTAGAAAAATTTACAGAAGGATAAGGAAGGATAAGGATCGGGTTCTAGGACACAAGAGGATGCATACATTTATCGGCAGCCAGACACTCCTTCCTAGGCTACTTGGAAACCCGCTTTAAAGTTCCCTGCCAGTAACAGGGGCGAAGTGAAGAGCAGGAGGAGGGATAGCAGGGAGAACCGCTCCCTCCCTCCACCCCCATTCAGCAGCCAGGGTCTGAACCCACCGGCGACACGGGTTGAGCCACACAGGAGCGCCCCGAGGCGCGCAGGGGCTGCTCCTCCGCGACGCGTCGGGCGGGCCGAGGTCTAGGGAGCCCCCGGGCCGGGTGTGAGGGCGAGCGGCCGCCAGGCTGGGCCCTCGGGGGCCCTCCCGCGCGGGCTCGGCCCGCACTCACATCCCGCAGCGGCGGTCCCGACAGCCGCCAGCAACCCTCGCCCCGACGGGCGCCTCCGGAGCCGGAGCCGGAGCCGTGGCCGAGACGCCGAAGCCGCGCGAGCTCGCCCAGAGCCGGGGCCCGCCCAGCCCGTCAGCACGGCGGCGGGAGGCCGTCGGCGGCCGCGGCTGCCCCGTCGCTGCTCTGCCTCTGCTTCCTGCAGCCCACGCCACGCCCACCGCGCGCGGCCGCCGAGCCCGTCCCCGCCCTCCCGGGGCCGCACGCCCCCTCAGCTCGGCTCGCGACGCGGGCTCAGCCGCCCCTGCTCGGCGGGCTCCGTTGCCGGTGCTGCCTCGGGCGGGCGGCCTAGCGCAGCGGACCCGGGCGCCGGCGAGCCAGAGGGGGGCGGGGGGAAAGGGGGCGGAGGATACGCCCCACTGCGCCTGCGCCGCCCGCGGGGCCGCTCCTCCGGGCTGGGCCCGGGCGGGGGGTGAGGAGGGGGAGGGCCGAGGCTACGGGCTCCCGGGAAGCGGTGGAGCTCGTGGAGATTCCCGGGGCAGCCCCGGGCCTGAGCGCAGGAGGAGGAGGAGGAGGTGGAGGAGCGGGATGGGTGCGGGCTGGCGCTGCCTTGGGCGAGCATGCGGCCTCCGCTCCGCAGGCCGAGGAGGCGGCTGGGAATGAGTCAGCCAGGCCGGGAAGGCCCCGATGCACCCGGGCTGATAGTGTAGGCGGCCGCTGCATCCGCGGAGACTTTCCTCTCCGGATCTCGCCGCACCCTTTCTCCTTTCGCTTCCACGCGCCTGCAGCTCGCTGCCATAATCGCTTGACCCAAGGGGACGCGCCACCCTACGCCGGACCCTTGAGACCTGAGCGCTTGACTTCGGGCAGCTACCACCTCTGGGTAGGGGAAAGGGTGGAAGGAGAAGAAAAGGCTCGCGAGGTCCCAAAGAGCCACGTTCATTCATTCAAGAATTTACTGACCACCTGCGAGGCATCAGACGCCCAAGGATAGGAGACGAAAGCAACCTCCATTCTGTGTCCTGCTGAAGCTTGTAGTCTCGTAAAAGCCACAATACACGCTTTAAATCTTCGCCGCGCTGGGCGTGTGATTGCCCGTCACATGTACACACACAGGAAAGTGAGTAGAGATGTTATTTTGGGATGACCAGGAAGGACCTCCTAGAGTGACATTTGAGCAGCAATTTGAAGGGTGAGAATGGCCCCGTCCTGGAACTATCTAGTTACAAGAAAGGAACTAGCAATGACAAGAAGCCTTAGAAGGGAATGTGTTTGGCACTTTTAAAGACTGAAAAAAAATTGTCTAGGGAAAACAGTAAAAGTAAGAGGACAAGGAAGTAGCTGGGGCATTCAGAATAAGACCTTTTTTACTCCTAGCCCTGGGTTTGTCTACCCAAATGCAGCATTCATAATGCCTATGTCACCTTACATACACCGTGCTGTTATTCAGATCTGACATCTAGTGGTCTATTTTCTTTTTCCTTTATTTTTGAGTCAAGGTCTCACTTGCTGGTCTCGAACTCACAGAAATCCTCCTGCCTCTGCCTGGGGAACGCTGGGCTTTAAATAAACGTCACCATAACAAAAAGATAAGGTGGACAAGGAAAGACAGATGACTGTCAATAAGCTTACAGAGTTCAGATCCTCTATCAACCCACACAGAAAAACTAAGAAACGTGTCTGTCCTCAGAGTGAAAGCCGCTCTCAGGAAAGCAGGGCTGAGCCGGTACCAGTCTTGATGTTGCGCCCTTTTTACTCTCTGTACCAGCGATCTTTCCAGCTCTTGGTACGATTCCTAGTAGTGCCTTGGCTAGAGATGTGCTCGGCAAGATAATCTTTTCACAAAGTTCCCCCCATTCTGATAACGATAAGGGAGAGTTCCGAGGAATTGGACAAAATCTTTTATGACATTCAGAACCCTGTGGAGAAACAAATCTGAGGTAGATGATAAGACATGTAAATTTAGGCCTTTTTGCATGGCCAGACTTAAAAGTAAAAATTTGTAACCTGCTGTTCGCTGTGGCTCTGGGTGTAGAGCCAGGGGGCAAGATTCTGCCCTTTCACTGCTCTGGAGTGTGGTAGCAGAGCTGCCTTCCACACCCAAACAGTAACAAGACTGAGTCCACCGTGTTAGACCCGTCCCTGAGTTTAATCTTTCTATAGCCAAGAGGGAGGCTGGGACAAGAAGATTCTGAGTTCAAGGTCAGCTTGAACTGCGTAGCAAAACTTGGTTTCAAACAAACAAAGCAAACCTAGGTTGAAAAATCTATGACTGAGGGTTCCCAGCACCCACATGGTAGCTCACAACCTTCGGTAACTTGGGATCCTCTGGAACTGAACCCAAGGCTTCTTCTGACCTCCTTGGATATCAGGCATACACATGGTACACATACATCCACACAAAACACTCAGACACATAATAAATCTCAGGAAGAAGTTTTGCAATAGCGACCAGGTGGCCCAGATTTCAATCAAGGCTTTTACCAAGACGGTCATTTCAATTTCCTAAACTTCCTGTTTGTCCATATAATGAAGAATATATCTTTCTCACCAGAATATGAGGATTAAGTATAATAGGATCATCATTTTTAAAGAGACATTTTGTAGATTGGAGGGAAAATATTTCAAAGTCCTTAAGCACAGCTATTAAATGCCTGTTGTGGCCAGGGAAGGACCAATTTACATACACCATCAAGCCCAGAGATATGCAAAGCGCTACATTTTATCAGGAATCTAACTCTTTTTTATTGCAATTGCACCTCAAGGAACTGTATAGCAGACTATGCTAAAAGCAGAGTTTAAAATGGAGACAGATTCAGGGATCTGCATTCTTGCTGTATTCTTATTAATTTTTTTTTTTTTTGGTTTTTTGGTTTTTCGAGACAGAGTTTCTCTGTGGTTTTGGAGCCTATCCTGGAACTAGCTCTTGTAGAGATCCGCCTGCCTCTGCCTCCCGAGTGCTGGGATTAAAGGCGTGCGCCACCACCGCCCAGCTTTTTATTAATTTTTAAGCAGAATATAAAGTAATGGATTTCATTATAACTTTTGTTTGTTTGTTTTTCAAGAAGACAGGGTTTCTCCGTAGCTTTGGAGCCTGTCCTGGAACTAGCTCTTGTACACCAGGCTGGCCTAGAACTCACAGAGATCCGCCTACCTCTGCTTCCCAAGTGCTGGGATTAAAAACATGCACCACAACCGCCGGCAAGTCACCACTTCTGACATTTTCTCCTCCCACTCTCCTCTCTCAACCCCTCATCCCAGGCCTTTCCCTCTTCTTAAATAGGGCCTGATTCTGTTTTGATGTCATATTTATTCTATTACCCTTTCCCCCTTTCTTCCCATTCAAGAGCTCTTCCTCTCCTCTTATGTCCCTTCTCCTTTCATCACACACACACACACACACACACACACACACACACACACACATACACATACACACACACACACACACATACACACACACATACACACACGCACATACACACACACACACACGCACATACACACACACACATACACACACACATACACACACACATACACACACACATACACACACACATACACACACACACATACACACACACACACATACACACACACATACACACACGCACATACACACACACACACACACGCACATACACACACACACATACACACACACATACACACACACATACACACACATACATACACACATACACACAC
Organism: Microtus pennsylvanicus; assembly: GCF_037038515.1. Lineage (NCBI taxonomy): Eukaryota > Metazoa > Chordata > Mammalia > Rodentia > Cricetidae > Microtus > Microtus pennsylvanicus. The sequence goes on along the minus strand of NC_134583.1, from coordinate 109,217,264 downwards.
ACACACACACACGTCAGAGGAGAGGACATAGAGGGTATTTGTTGTTCATAGTCTCGCTAACTTCATGTAACAGCAAGCTTTTCGTTTCTGCCCATTTTCCTGCAAATGCCACAGTTTCTCATCAGTGTGTGTGTACCGTGTTCCCATTGTCCACCTACCTGTTGATGGGCATCTGGTCTGGTTCCACTTCCTAGCTATTATAAATAATAGTGCAGCAAAAAACACAGATGTGCAAGTATTTCTGTGGTATGTGCCCAGGAGAGGTACAGCAGGGTTATATGGTAGTTTTATTTTTAGTTTTTTAAGGGACTGTCGGTCACACCGATTTCCATGGTGGCTGCATGAGTTTCCATTTCTGCTAGCCGTGGACAGGAGTTTACCCTACCCCACCCCTCACCAGTGTTTGTTCTTGTCTGTTTTCCTGATGACAGCCTTCTGACTGAGGTGAGATGAGGTCTCCAAGCAATTTTAACTTGCATTTCCCTCATGGTTAAGGATGGTCAACAGTTTTTCAAATATTCAGTGGGCGATTATAGTTGAAAATTTGAAAATTGTATACTCAGTTCATTAGCCAATTGTTTGGCTGAGTTCTTTTGATATTTATTTTTTTTTCAGTTTTTCATATATTTTAGATGTAAACTCCTAATCTGATGTGGGATTTTGGAGTTTATTGTAGTTGCCGGGCCGTGGTGACACTGCCTTTAATCCCAGCACTCAGGAGGCAGAGGCTGGTAGATTTCTGTGAGTTCAAGACCAGTCTGGTCTACAGAGCTAGTGCCAGGACAGGCTTCAAAGCTACACAGAGAAACCCTGCCTCGAAAAACAAAACAAAAGAATGCTAATCAGAATTTTGATGGGAGTTGTGTTGCATTTGTATATACCTCGCAGTAATATAACCATTTCCTCTCTATGAATTCTGACAATCCCTGCGAATGTGAGAGGTCTTTCTGACTTCTGGTGTATTCTTCACTTTCTTTCTTTGGACTCTAAAACATTAAGGTCCTTAGTCTTTAGTTTCTTTTGGCTGGGTGGTTAGGTTTATTTCTGCATTTGTTTTTTTTAAGCTTTGTGAATAGGATTTTCCCCTTGATTTAATAACCTTGGCAAGCTCGATATTGGCATATAGAATAGCTCCACATTTCCGTGTGCTTATTTTGTATCTTGCTTCACTGCTGAAAGTATTTATCAGCTCTAAGTGTTTTCTGGTGGAGTCACTGGGTCTTTTAGGTCATGTTGCCTGCAAAAAGGCCAGACGTGCCTTCTTCCTTCTTCTTCACATCTGCTTTATTCCTCCATCTTGTCTTTTGCTCTCGCTGAGACTTTCTGTGTGGAGTAGGACTCACAAGGGCAGCACCCTGTCTTCTTCCTGATTTTAGAGGCAAAGACATCCGTCTTCTCCATTTAGTGTTGGCCATAGGTTTCTTTTACATAGCCTTCGGTATGTTGAGCTATGTTCCTTCAATTACTAGTTTCTTTGGGGGCTCTGTATCATGAAGGGATATGAAAATTCATCAAAGGATTTTTCTACATCTAATAAAAAGATATTTATGTTCTGCATTTTCTTTACTGATTTGTGTGTATTGAACCAACCTTGCATTCCTGGAATGAAACAAATTTGATCATACGGAATAAACCTAACGTGTATTTATAAAATTAGTTCTTAAGAATGTAAAAATGTTTTTTATTATTTTTATTCATGTGCATATGTATGCCATATGCATGCAAATGCTTGACACAAGATAGGGGCATTATGTTCCTCTGGAAGTATAATTATAGGCAGAACTGCCTGAGCTATTTCTCTAGCTTTAGGTCCTCAAGAATTTTATTGAGGATCTTTACATGTGTGTTCATCATGGAAATTATAGTTTCCTTGTTTGTTCTTGTGTCCTCTCCCGTTTTAGGTACCAGAGTAATACTTGTTTCCTAGTGTTCTTTTCTTTCTTATTATAGAACAACCGGTTTGAGGATATTCGGCACTGGCTTTTCTTGACAGACTTCATTAGTTAATCCTCCCATGCCTGGGTTTTCCTTCATTAGAGACTTAATTTTTGCATTAATCTTGTTGCTTATTATAGATCTCTAGAGTTGATTATATATTCTTGATTTAATTTTAATATGTCATATATGCCTAGGAATTCATCCCTTTTTCTGGATTTTCTGGTTCTTTGCTATTCAAATGTTCAAAGTATTTCTTAATGATCCTCTGGATTTTATTGGATTCTGTTGTAACATTCAGTTTTTCATCTCTAATGTCATTAAATTTGAGTATTCTTTTCTTTTTTTCTTTCTTTTTTTTTTTTTTTTGGTCAACTTGGCTATGGATCTGGCAACTTTGTTTATTTTTCCAGAGAAGCAATTCTTTGTCTGACTGATTTTATGTACTGTTCTTTTAGTCCCCATGTCATTAATTTCCGTTCAGATCTTTATTATTTCTTGCTGTTCACTGCTTTGGGGTTTGGCTTCTCTTGTTTGTTTTTGCGCCCTTCAGATCTCTCGTTTGGTCCTGTGTCTACTGTCACGCTGGTTTTTCTTATGTAAATACTGAGAGCAATAACTCTCCTCTGAGAACTGCCACGACTCTATCTCAAAGATACTGGTAAGTGGTGCTTCATTTTTGCTTGATTTTAAGAATTTTTAAAAACTTCCCTCCCGATTTTTGAATGACCCACTGGTCCTTCATGAAGATAGCGTTCAGCCTCAAGTATTTCTGCCGTTTCTGTGGTTTCTTCTGCTGCTGATTTCCAGTTTCACTGCAGTATGATCTGATGAGGCATGGGAAATAGTTTGATTTTCTTCTGTTTGCTAAGACTTGCTTTCTTGAGGCTGGAGAGATGGCTCAGTGGTTAGGAGTACGGGCTGCTCTTCCAGAGGACTCGGGTTCATGGCAGCTCACGTCTGTAACTCCAGATCCAACACTCTCACTTAGACATACATTCAGGAAAAACACCATTGAACATAAAAGTAAATTACTTTTTAAAAAGAACTTGCTCTCTGGTCTAGAATGAGGTCTGCTTTTGAGAAGGTTTCAAGGGCTGCTGATGTATATTCCATATCTGTTGGATGAAATAGTATATATATATATCTTAAGTCCTTCAATCAATAGTGTAGTTTAACTATAACTTTTCTTTATTAGCTTTTCTTTCAAATGACCTCTGTGAATATGTAATTGGGTCACTGAAATCCCCCCTTGTACTGTGTCAAGATTTATCTAAACTTTTATGTTGACTAGGGTTTGTTTTAAAAAATTGAGCATGCCTACATTCAGTGTGTATATATATATATATATATATATATATATATATATATATATTTGTATCTTCTATATCTTCTTGATGAAGTATTTCCTTCTGTATCGCTTCTGACTAAGTTTGGTTTGGACTCTACTTTATCAGACATCAGAAAAGCCATGACAGCTTGTTTTCAGTTTCCATTCACTTGACTGATTGATTCCCATCCTCAGACTCTCAGTCTGTGGGCGTCTTTTGCTGGAGAGTGATGTTTTGGGGGGACATCAGATGTTTGGAGCTAATGCTTTAACCCAGTCAGTAAGGCTGCATCTCTTTATTGGTAATCTGGGATACTCTGTAATAGGTGGTTACTGAGATGTGTTTATTAATACTTGTAGCTTTGGGATAATCTGTAATAGGTGGTTACTGAGATGTGTTTATTAATCCTTGTAGCTTTGGGATAATCTGTAATAGGTGGTTACTGAGATGTGTTTATTAATCCTTGTAGCTTTGGGTTGTGTTGCCAATTCTGCTTCTCCTCTGCTGATAGTTGGTTTAGTGCCTTGGGCGGGCAAGCTGGATTCCTGTCTGGCTCTTTTTGTTCACTCCTCTCAGTAAATATATTCTTTCCTGTGCTCTCTTGATGTAGACTTTCTTCCCTCCTATGTCTATAATATTTCTTGGGGGTGTTTTTAGCTTTGCTCTGTTTTGCTTTGCATTTTCGACTTGCTAGTCATACGTTTGACTTGTGCTTGCCTTACAGGTCCACTTCTCTAGCAAAGCTAAGAGAGCTTCACTGCAGATAGCAATCGTGGTTGGCAGCCGCTTGCTTTCAGAGCTTGACATATACTGTCCATACTTTGCTTGTCTTCAGATTGTTGCTAAGGGATCTGGTGTTATTAAAACATGTTTGTCTTTGTAGATGACTTGGCATTTTCCCTAAAACCGTCAATATTATTTCTTTTCTTTGTCGTCCTAACATCTTGACGATGTAACAGAATGGCTTTCTGGAATTCTGAAATTCCTCTTGCATTTGGATGTCCATCACTTTCTCTAGATATTTTTTTGGGGGGAGGGAGGTTATGTTATAATTTAATCAACTAGATTCTCCATGTCTTTAGTTTTATATCTCATTTTCCTTTTCCATTTCATGATTTCTTGGGTTTCGACCACTGATATTATCCAGGGTTCTTGCACATTGTGCCGTGCTCATATTTTTCCTTATTGATATTTGGTTGCGGCACTTCCTTGACCTTGTCTTCCATCCATCGTGGATGCTCTTTTCTCTGCTTGGCTAAGTCCTCTAATGATGCTTTCCACTTTGATTTGTTTGTTTCCTGTTTGGTTTTATCCAAATCTCTATTTCCTTGCTTATCTTTCACTGTGTTGTTCAGTTTTCCATCAATATTGTATGTTTTTGGGGGGTACATTTGCTGGTCATTTCCTCTGTTGTGTGTGTTTTCCTCTTCAGGTCCTAATTGAATTCCTTTGATTGTCATCTTTTATGGCATCCATTGCTTTTGGAATCTTTGAAAAATGCACCTGCCATTTTGTCTGCCACAATATGTTTGAATTCAGGGATTGAGGAAAAGTCCTGCTGCTTGATTCTCCATTTATGTTTCTGCATTGTGACTCTTCGTGTCTGTTGGTTTGCATATTTCTTTTAGTTTTATTTAAGGGTCTTCTTAGTCAGCAACCTGTCTTTGAAGTCTCAATCTCCCTAAGGCCAATATAGAAAATAAAACAAACTACTATAATAGAAGGAACATCAAACCACACAGAGTAAGACAATGCTTGAAACTAATAATTAAAACCAATAAATATATCACCAATGTCCATAAAACAAACAAAAATTGCAAAAATGGTGAATGAATGAGTTAACAGAAACAAAGAGGGAAAGGCGGGCAAAGAGCAAAGAAACTGACACAAACTAAATGAATAAAAATAAAAGAAGAAGAGGGGAAGAGTGTATGGAGGGGAAGAGGAAAGAGCAAGGGATGAGAAAAAGTAAAGTGAAATACAGACCACAAAAGCTCAGTACTAAATACATAATGAAAAGGTTAAAAACCAAAACTAGGTAAATGAAAGAAAGGGACTAAAAATGAAGTTTTTAAAAAAACAGAATGAGAAAGACAAATGACCATTAAATGTATAACAGAAAGGAAAAGCGGAGAGGAATAGAAGGCAGAGCATAAAAGAGAAAGAACCTTATAAATAGTGCAAAACAAAGAGAGTGTTTCCCAGTAGTGGCAACAAATCTGTAAACAGCATCGTGTGGACACACAGAAGTCATTTAGAAACAAAACCAATTTTTTGTAAAATATATTTTAAAAAAATACTACGGAAAGTGAAATGAAAAGAAGGGAAAACAGGCCGCTGTGGAGTCGGTGTCCTTCTTTGTCCTTGGAAGCTGGAGGCTGCACTTACGTGCCTGGTATGTGTGTGTGTGTGGGGGGGGTCATTCCTATAGTTCATGCTGTGGTTGCACCTGGACAGGCAAGTGTCCAATGCCCGTCGCAGTAGCTCCCTTCTCCGCATACGGAGGCCTCTGATGGTCGCATTTGGTTTCACAGAGTCTCCCACCCTCCTGGGACTCCCGAGACTGTACGCCCTCCGTGGCTAGTGTTCCAGCAGAGGGTGTCTCCCAGAAGCGGAAGAAAATGAAATCACAGAGATCCTCACAAGCTCAGGACCAGTCAAGGCCCCCTAGTACTGATCTGCTGCAGCAGTGTTAAGATCCCCCTGGAGCTTGAGCTCTCTTCCTCTGCCCGGATGAGTGGCAGACAGGTGACCGGAAGCATGATGCACACACGGTCGTGGGACTATCAGACTCCAGGATTATTCTCCTTTTCATCAACAGAAATCTCTTTCTCTCTCTCTCTCTCTCTCTCTCTCTCTCTCTCTCTCTCTCTCTCTCTCTCTCTCTCTCTGGACATGCCTTTCTCTCCCTGAGCCAAACCTCCTGCCGCCTTCACCCTTGGCTTCTCAGGAAGCAATGTCTCATTCTCCACAACTGCCCCAGAGACTGCCTCACACCCAGAGCCGTGACTGGTTAGTTAGTTAGTCTCCCCCTCCTGGGGCCTTCACTACTCAGGCTTGTAGGGAAGCTCAATGTTAAGCAATAGTTTCCTTCATGGGGTAGTTCCCGGTCCCTGTCCTTTGAGTCACACAGAATGATAGTGTCTCGACTGCTGCGTCGGCCACCAAAAGCCCACATCTGTCTGTGAGGGCTATGAGCTATGGATCTCTTTCCAACAGGGAGACCTCATTCAACTTTTGGATGAGGCTTTCGTTTCCCTTCCCCCGCCAAGCATAGCCACCTGCCTGGGTCTCTGTTGATGCTTCTTTTCTGTAACCTATACTACTTTTGTGGGTCTTCAGGCCCCCTTCTATTCTGTTGGGAGTAGTCTATTTTTCCCCCTTTTGCTAACTCTTCCCTTTCAGTGTATCTAATGGAGACATCTTCTATTCCATGAGCTTACCATACATAACTCCCAACACTTTGATTTTTAAAATGTAAAAAACCAACTGTATCATAGCTAGTTACAATATTACAAGCTTATAATCGCAGCACATGGAACACTGAGGCAGAATAATCATGAACTTGAGGACAGCCTGGACTTTATAGCAACTTCAAAGGCAAGCCTCAACTATATAGTAAGACCCTGTCTCAAAGAGAAAGAGAAAAGGAGAGAGAGAGAGAGAGAGAGAGAGAGAGAGAGAGAGAGAGAGAGAGCACTTAAAGAAAACCGTTGTTGACTAAGATAATGACAATGTTTTTGGTTTTTTGTTTGTTTGTGTGCTTGTTTTGTATTTTGCTGTGCTTTATTTTAGTTGGTTGTGTTGTACTGGTGTGTGTGTGTGTGTGTTTGTGTGTGTGTGTGTGTTGTGAGGCAGAGTCTTCCTGTGTAGCTGGGTTGGAACTTGCTCTGCCTCCAGGGTGCTGAGGTCACAGGGGTGGAGCACCACACCCGGAGGAAACAACCCTCTTAAACGTAGCAAACATTTCAAGACAAAGAAAGATTTGACACCATCTCTGGCTGGTAGACAGACTCATGCAAAGGTCTGAGGAGAGGTCCAAAAAGTATTTCGTTTCTTTCCCAAATAGAGAAAAATGAACCAGTAGCTATGGAAAGAGGCTAATTTATTTCAGACCTAAGATTATGAATCAGGGTGTCTGAATCATGCAAACAGACACCCAAACCACATTTTCTTACTTTAAATCATCCCAATAGCTCCTCTTCAGCACACCCTCCTTCTGACCTTGGTCCTCAAAGCGTTCCATCTTTACACCACAAAGGAAAAGATGACCTGCCCAGCATAACTTTCTTTGCCTTGACATGAACAGAGAGTCAGAGAGTACGTTAGAACCAAACAATTTGCCACTCTGTAAGCTCTTTCGAGGCAGGCTAGTTATTTGACAAAATACACAAAATATCAAGTACAAGTTTGTTCTACTTCCGGCAAATACAACAAGATTTCTTTAAATTCAGTTTTACTATGTACAACAAGCTGGGCTAGAACTCACGAACCCGCGATAACCCCCGCATAGCTGGGATCATGGACGCAGTGTCAGCACCAACAAAAATGGGCTTCAAATGGTGCGAGTTGCCTGTTCACAAATAGGATTTTCTTTTAAAAACAATTCCTTCCAAGATTCACTGTTCAAAACAGAAATTTGGGCAAATATCCAGTACGTAAAGGTGCTTGTCCCCAAGTCTGACCATTGGAATCTCGATGAATCCTTCAAGTTGTCCTCTGTCCTCCATATCTCTTATGATGCAAGGGAATGCAACTCATGTTGCATATATATATATATGTGTGTGTGTGTGTGTGTGTGTGTGTGTGTGTCTATATATGCATAAATAAGTAAATACATATATACTTAAATAACTAACAACATAAAAATAGAAGTTTGTTTTTGTTTCGTTGATATTGCAGAGAGTGTTGATTTCTGAGACTCAATTGCACACATTTTCTCCAAAACCTGGCCTTGTGTGTGTGTGTGTGTGGTTTTTGTGTATTTTTTTTCCAAGATGGAGTTTCTCTGTGTAACAGTCTTTGTAGACCAGGCAGATCTCAGAACTCACAGAGCTCCACCTGCCTCTGCCTCCTGAATGCTGGAACTAAAAGCATGCACACCTGGCTTTTTAAATTTTATTTCATTTTATTTTGTGTATGGGGTTTTGGCCGGCATCTGCATGCAATGGCCATGGAGCACAGAAAAGGCTGTCTGAGCTCCCAGGATTGGAGTCACAGACGGTTGTGGAGCACCATCCGGGTGCTGGGAATTGAACCTGGGAATTTGTTGTTGCAGAACAACAAATGCTCTTAACTGCAGAGCTGTTTTTCCAAGTTCTTCAGCTTCCTTAATTGTTGGCAAGGCTACTAAATATAGGGTTTATTTTATTTATTAATCAATCCCCCTCCTCCTCTGTTTGAGGAGCCCTAGCTGTCCTGGAACTTGCTCTCTAGACCACACTGGCCCTGAACTCATAGAAATATGCCCAAGTACTGGGATTAAAGATCTGTGCCACCAAGCCCAGACAGAAACCTGGTCTTTTCATCTGGAATAGCTAGCCTCTATTGTCTATGTTTGTGAGCCTCTCTGCTTCCCTTGCTTCCAGGGAATTTGGAATTGAGAGTCACAGACCATACATCCCTTTTCTGTTCACCCACAGTGAGGCCCCCTATACTCCGAAGTGAGTGTTGTTTTGATCTTATGCACAGAAGCTGACTGGCAGAGGGAGAAGATGGGGCAGGGATGGGGGGCAGCCCCAAGAGAACACTGGCTCTGGAGCCCCAGATCTCTTCAGTTTAGCTTCTCTTCCCTTTAACGCCTGTAAAACACTTGTTTCATGCAGTAGCTTTATGCCAACTCTCTCTTTTACAGTGGTGTCCGAGAAACTTCTTCCTAAATCACCATCCTTAAAGCAAACGCCGCCCGCCCATTCATCTCAGACCTCTTTCTTCCTCTCTCCATTTGCCTTGGGTGCCTCCTTTCTCTGAAGTCTTGAGACTGTACCTCTACACCTTCGCATCGTGAGAGCTGATAATGGAAGGCAGATGTGGGCCTCTTAGGAGAGGCAGCTGGTGTTGGGGAAGCACTTTCTAGGGGTGCTTACTTTATATTGATTCTGTCTTCCCTGGTTTAATTCTGAGATCCATTACAATGGCACATACCTGAATTTGTTTACCTGAAAGTCGTATTCTTAAAAAACAAAACAAAAACAACAACAACAACAAAAAAGGCTTCATCATTCGGGGCTTTTATGAGATTAGTATAATAAATTTCTGTGAAGCGTTTTAAAGTCCATTGACTCTGTCTTACACAAGAGTTACATATGTTAATAGCCATTATCCAAAACAGACCAAACTTCAGTCAGTCTAGTATGAACTGAATTAGGTTTCCCAATAAAATATGGTGAAGTCCTAACCACTTGTTCCTGTAAATTTGGAAATGCTTATTTGAAAAATATTGTCTCTGCAGATGTAATCAATGAAGACACCGAATTTGCAGGAACACGGGCTATGAGAAATGGAGGAGGGAAACACATCAGCATGACACACCTACACTAAAGAATACCTGGGCGCCATCAGAGGCGGGAAGAAACAAGGACAGAACACCCCCCAGGGACTTCACAGGAAGCTTGACCCTTGCTGACCCCTTAGGTGGCCCAGCCTTTAGAACTCTGAAATAATCAACTTCTTCTGATTTGAGTCAGTCAAGGTGTGGTACCTTCTAGGGCAGTCTGGCGAAGTAATATTCTCCACGGCACTTCTCAAACTGAAGTCCGGACAAGTCTTGGACGTCTTTCTCCCCTGTCTGACATACTAAGTGCTGCCTGAGAACTGTCAGAGCGATCTGCTGGAGAAAGAAAGGTCAGTTTCCGCACGGTCGCTTCTCTTGGCTTGCCGTCGCCTTCACTTGTTACAGGACAGTTGTAAACGACAGTCCTCTGACTGCGGGACTCTTGGTATCACATGTGTCCCGCCCAGATGCCAAGTCAGCTCTTTCGTGACACACAGGAAGCGTGCTCGGAACCAACAACGTTACAGCAAGATCAGCTTTGGTAAAGAGGATGACTGGGGAAAACCGTAAGACAACTTATGAATTCCTGAAGTAGACATGTTTTAAGCCTTACGAAAATTTACTGTTGTATGTCTTCATATCTACTGTCAATATTAAAGGATTTTAATGTACATTCGTTGAGAAAACTACCCTCCTGTTTTAAATTTTTAAGTAAACGTTAAGACATACCACTAGTGGAGAAATGGAAACAGTTGGGAAGATAGATGGTAGACTAGGTATGAACTCCTCTTGGCCTTTCCCGCCCTGTCCATTTCTACCCACCACTGAGCGGAGGTCTAGCCTCTCAAACTCACTGGGCTGCCTCTCAGTCTGCCTTACCAACAGCTGTAGTTTGGAGTCCGGAGCAAAAGTGACATCCTGCGTAGCACTTTCTGTAACCAGCTCTTCATGCTGCATACCTGGCGAACTTTCGTTTCAATCTATATAGTTTGTCTTTTTTGTTTGTTTGTTTGTTTAAACTCTTATCCGGTCTCCAGGAAACAGGTGGCTGATAATTTGCCGAAAGTTCTATTTATGGGCATTTAGCTTTCTAATTTTTTTCACAATTACCAAAATAAATTTGATTAGTATTGTACATATATCTCAAAGCACAAAAATATTTCCCCAAAATACACATTAGGCTCTCTGGACTAAAGGAAATATGTATTTAAGATTTACTGACTATAACAAGACTGACATTTAAAAAAAATCTCATCATAGTAGGTCAATGTCCTTTCAATTATAATCATATCAACTCTGGAGAGTATGAATCTTTAGTTTGAGATAATTTTAATCCTAAATCATATGCATTCTGGTAGTTCAACAGATATTTATTAAGCATATAGAAAACATTCAGGAAAAAAGTTCCGATAAAAACAATTATATAATAGCAAAGTGCATACAGTATGCTGGGTATTGTTTAAAGGATTTATATCTATTTATAAAACGAACAAAAATAGCTCTGTGCCCTCATCATGCTCAGTCATTGGCTATGAAGAGCCTGGCAGGGCTGTGGGAGGAGGGGGGAAAGGCTTTCAGAGCAGATGCTGCCACAGACCCAGCAAGAGACCCGACCCTACAACTCAGAGTAGTTTCTCCTGAGCACAGAACTCCGCAGAAGGCAAAGGAAGTAGAAGACATTAGAAGGGCACAAAACTGACTGTTGATTCGTTTTCATTTTCTGGTCCATCCCCACCCCCATACATAGAGAAGATCATCGCCAACTGACAGAGAACCGGGGTGGGCGGTACGTAGAGATGTTGGCTTTAAAGATAAAAGCGAGGCACAAAGCAGTTATCTGGGGGCTGGGGGTAGAAGTACCAGGCACTCTAGCTGTTTACGAGGCAGAAGAAAAATCGACCCGACAGCAGAAAATTAGCATGACGCTCAGCAACAGCATTGTTGTGGGTTTTCCTCCACCCACACTGGGTTCGGCAACTCAAAGTTCAGAATAAAAAGTTCAACTCAAGCAGGGTTGGAACTTTCCCAGGTGTGAAAGAGGAAGTGAAACCGGGGCAAAAGTTGAGAGCGCACGCAAGGGACCACTACAGGTTAAATATCCATGCCCAAAATGTGTGGGGATTGGAACTGCTGCCGGTTCGGGAATATTTGCCTGTACATAATGACATATCTTGGTGACCATATCTAAGACTAAGTATAAAATTCACCTTTGTTTTAACTAGGACATAATTTTTAAATTACATGTATCTATTTGTGTGTCTTATGTTTTCTAAAAAAAAAAAAAAGGCATAAAAATGACAGGCTGGGAACTGGGACTGGAACACCTGTCCTCACACCGTGCTGATTCTGTCTACACCGTGGGGCATCTGAAGACAGCCATTGCCTGGATAGTCAGTTTTTACAAATCTAGAAAAGAGTAAAACATCGAGTGTTCTTCCTCTATTCCTTAATGCTTTGTATGTCTCAAACAGAAGCATTGTTTGTATGCTATGTTTCTAGACAAGATTATATGATAGGCCAAATATTTGGAACACACTAAGTTAGTTCTCAAAATGTCTAGAACATTAATAAATAATTATTGAGTTGACTTGAGCTACAGCGAGCCCATGTGGCAACCCCAGCTCTTGACAAGGAAGGACAATTCTTTCATCCCACTTTTCTAGTCCCTGGAGGACAAAAAAGGGAAATTCCTCTATTAAATCAGTGATGATAATGGGCACATAAATTATCCAGTCACGGAAATGTAAAATATATTTTCACCCTATTTTATTCCATATTTTGAAGATACGAACCACTTACCAATTAGCCAGTCCCTTGATCAAATACAATCCAGGCTGTATTTATCCACAATAACAATCTTTAAATGGGTCTAGTGAAAAATGAAAGTATTGATAAACATCCATTTAACATAGAAAAGCCATTCTTAGACACACTTGTATGTCACATGTATTTTACAGAGACATCTGCACATCTGTATCAGAGACCTACATGTTTACATGGCAAATCTGAAAATGTTGCCTTCTTAGAGGAATGATTATTTCACATTAATTTGTTACTGGAACTTAAGATTTAATGCATCCCTTAGAGAGATGGGCTCTGAGGCTGGTTTTTTTGTTGTTGGTGGTGGTGGTTTGGGTGTTTTAGGGTTAGGTTTTTTTGTTTTCTAATTTCTTTCCCCCCACAAAACCTCAGGCATTAGCTCCAGTTTTACTTCCCTTTTGGGGGGTGAGGAGGAGGGAGTTCTTTTGGGGTGGCATTTATTTTAAAAGTAGGATTTTTCAAACTTGGTTTCTTGTTAAAAAATCAAGAACTCTGCTGTGGTTTAACCATCAATCTTGTTCACAGTATGATGAGAAGGTAAATAAGATCGAAATAACCTCAAGACAGTATTCACATGTGCAAACGGTATTATTTTCTTTACAAGTCAACAGGTATTTCTTTTTAATTATTTGAGATGATTTGATTGCTCATTGTCTGGAAGATTAGGTCATAGTTCTCAATCAATTTCCTGTCTGTCACATAAACTCCTTTTTCTGTTTTTGTTTGTGGGGTTTTGTTCATTGGTTCCGAGTCTCACTACACATCCCAGGCTACCCTGGAGCTCGTGATCATCTTGCCTCTGCCTCCCAAGTACTGAGATTACAGGGGTATTCCACTACACCCAGCTGTCCTGTGAACTTCTCATCCGGGCTAGTTCTCTATGCAACTGATGCTGGACATGATTATTTGCATGACATTGTTTGACCAATACCATGGTCAATCATGGGTCCAGGTCTTAAATGAGGAATGCAACTTGACTTCTTGAGTTGGATGTTCAGCTGAGAGAAGGTGCCTTTGTTATCTAGGGAGATTCTGAATTTGACCATCTGAAGTAAGCCTGATGGCAACCAGAAGCACCAGGACCAGCCAATCGGTCTTGCAAGACAGAGAAGTTCTAATTCACCTACAAAGCCACAAACTAGGAAAACTAAATGCATATTTCTTGAGCCAATTCTGAAGTTGTAGGTTGCTTGCTCGGTATTAATGCTAACAACAGCTGACTAATTTATGTTTTCTTTTCTTTTTTTTGTTATTGATTACTTTTTTGTTTGTTTGCTTGCTTGCTTTTTTTGGAGATAGAGTTTCTTGGTGTAGCCTTGGATGTCCTGGAACTCATTCTGTACACCAGATTTGCCTTGAACTCATAGAGATCCACCTGCCCCTGCCTCCTGAGAGATAAAATAAGGTCTGAGCCACAACTACCAAGTTAGTTTTCTTTTCTTTTCTTTTAATTGATGTACATCAGTGTGAAAATTAACTGGTAGTTTTAATATAATTCATATATTAACTGTTATTTTTACAATATGTAATGTAGGTGCTTTGCTGGCTCAAATAATCAAATACATTCGAATAGGCAGTGTTACTGGACTAAAATACTAGATAATACTCCATAATGAAGCTGGGGGAAATGTGAAATAAAGGCCTCAACCAAAACATAATTAAATTCTACAACTGTAAGAGCCCGGCAAGAACAGGTGGAGTGAGGAAGAAGGCTTGTATCAAACCAAGCAGTCTACCTCAGGAGATGATGGAGTGTAGTCTCTCACAATTCCCGGCCAGCTCTCAGAGCCTGTGGAGTTTGGCTCTGTAATCAAATGCTCTGGTTTTCTCTATTGAAACTGTTGACATTGATGCTGCCCTGCCTCTCAGGCCTGATGAAGTGGGCAGAGCATCCCAGAGAAGTAAAGGTGGTTTCCTGTTAGCACATATAACCTTCAAAATTCTGTTTCTGGTGAAACTTTCCCCCATCGTTTCTCTCTATTGTTTTTGAAAGAAATATTATTATTATTTTGTTTTGTTTTTGGAGACAGGGTTTCTCTGTAGCTTTTGGAGCCTGTCCAGGAACTAGCTCTTGTAGCCCAGGCTGGCCTTGAACTCACAGAGATCCACCTGCCTCTGCTTCCCGCGTGCTGGGATTAAAGGCATGTGTCACCACCTCCCGGCTGGGGAAAAATAAAATTTTGATTATAACCTGGAGACAATTATTTTTGGAAAGCAAACTTTAGGCTACACTGGTTGGCCAAGGAGGCCGGTTCCCTAGGGAACCCCAGGGAGGCTCCTTCCCAGCACTGGGATTAAGATCACATGCTACTATACCCAGATGATGATGACGATGATGATTACTGTCATCTCCTCTTCCTCCTCCTCTTTCTCCTTCTCCTCTTCTTCTTCCTCTTCTTTTCCCCCTCCTCCTCTTCCTCCTTCTCTTCCTTCTCCTTTTGCCCCTCCCCCTCTTCCCTCTCCTCCTTCTTTTCTTTTAAACTGGGTACTGGGGATTGAACTCAGGTCTTTGGCTTTGCAGGGCGGCCCTTGAGCATTCATTATCTCCCTAGCCCCATATATTTACGTCTTTGAAGCCCTGCTCAACAATAGTATAGAAATAATTTTGTATTTCTGTTAGTCTAGGTTAGTTTGGGGAGTTTAGGCAATAGTCCTATGGTAAGGAAATTAGCTTACATACAATATGTCTTAGTTAGGGTTTCTATTGCTGTGAAGAGACACCATGACCACGGCAACTCTTATAGGGGAAAACATTTAACTGCAGTGGCAGCTTACAGTTTCAGAGGTTTAGTCAATTATCATCATGGCAGGGAGCATGGTAGCATGCAAGCAGACAGGGTGCTGGAGAAGGAGCTGCTACATGTTAATATGCAAGCAATGGGAAGTAGACTGAGTGTCACACTGATCGAAGCTTGCAGAAGAAGAAACCTCAATGCCGCTGTGATGTATTTCCTCCAACAAGGCCACACCTACTTCAACAAGGCCACATCTCCCAATAGTGCCACTCCCTTTGGGGACCATTTTGTTTCAAACTACCACACTATGTTTAGGTTAAAAATGAAACATCAGATTGCTAACTTAATTATAAAATTCTTCCATCCCCTATCATAAGAATAATTCTATACATGCCTTTGCATGCATTGTGTTCTACACAATGTAAGATTTTTTTTTTAATATGACTACCAACTTGTGAGTCTCAATTTTTCTCTTCTTTCTTTCCTTTTTTGTTCGTTGACAGCACAGATCTATCTATGGTACCATTAGGACTGTCTAGATTAGGTACTTTCTCCCAATCAATCTCCCACTGAGCAGCTGAGCCATGATTTAATTAACATTTTCTGTTGCGGAATTTTAGGGTGTGACTAATTTCTCAATATTACAAACAACTCTCTTGTAACAGAGTACACATTTTCATCAGATATTGTTTAATCTCTAGATTATTTCCTTAGTATAAATTCTCAGAAGATTCTATCAGGCAAAAGGGTATGGTACACTGTAAAAACTCTTGCTTAATACTGCTAACTGACGGATATCTTTAATTCTACCGTTAATGTGTGAGAATTGCCAACAAAATTTGAATGTGATTGTGTGTACTGCTTATTTTGTAGGTGAGTGAGTGAAAGAAAAAATGTAACTCATTTTAATTTTTACTCTTTAGATGTTAAGGGCGATATGGAACATTTGCCAATGTAGGTTAAATAGAAGACCTCATTTTTTCAATACCTTGTCGTCTTATCATACTATGATGCTTACAAAATAGCGTTTCATAAGAACTGATCTATTAAAAAATACAGCTGTATGTAGTTCAGCAGCGGTGGGGCACACCTTTAACCCCAGCCCTTGGGAAGCAGAGGCAGGTGGATCTCTGTGAGTTCAAGGCCAGCCTGGTCTACAGAGCGAGTTCCAGGACAAGTTCCAAAGCTACACAGAGAAACCTTGTCTCAGAAAACCATTCAAAACAAACAAACAACAACAATAACAAAAAACAGCCACTGGTGTTATGTGGGTATTTATGAGGATTAACCTATGAATTTGTATATGACTACCCCACAAGATAGGTCTGTTACTTTGAATTTTTTGTTTTACAAAAACAAAGAGTAACTGCAAAAATTTAAAAAAAAAATCCTCAAAACATTTTACCTGCATTTATTTAGCTTGATCCATAAGCATTGAAGGAATAGACTTAGCAAATCACCCAAAAACAATAATAGTACATGGCAGATCAAACTCCATTTGAACACACAGACTGGGTGATTCGAGTAATTCAAGGTCAGAAGCAAGACCTGTGAGGGGACCATGAAGGGAGACGTGCTTTCCCACCACCACCTCCACTTTTGTTTTTGGTTTTGAGAGGCAGGGTTTCTCTGTGCAGCCTTAGCTGTCAAAGAACTCACTCTATAGACTATACTGGCCTCGAACTCACAGCGATCCACCTGCCTCTGCCTACCGGGGAGACATGCTTTTAAAAGAACTTTGAGCCGGGTGGTGGTGGCAGCGTATGCCTTTAATCCCAGCATTCAGGAGGCAGAGGCAGGTGGATCTCTGAGTTTGAGGCCAGCCTGGGCTACAGAGTGAGTTTCCAGGACAACCAAAGCTACACAGAGAAATCCTGTCTCAAAACAAACAAGAACAGAAGCAGGACTTTGAATGTAGAGTTCCACATGCACACAAACTGTCCTGTAGAGCAGTTGTGGGGAACCAGGAACCAAGCAAAGGCAGGCCAGACAGAGTGGGCTGCTGGCATGTTTCTAAAGTCAGTCCAACCTCATTTTCCCTTGAGCAGCTCCCCTTGAACCTGAGAGTCTGGATTCTGAGAATAGGGAACTACATACCTTGCCACAGACAAAAGAGGAAGAAGCGACTGTCTCCTCGGAGGGTGGAGCTGACTGTCCTCAGAATTTTGAAATAGAGGTAATGGTCAGGATCTTCCCACTTCTCTTTCTGCCCTGTTGCCTACCATCCCCTCCAGATCTCAGAGGCTCAACCTCCATGCAGTGCCCCCCACGCCCCATCCCATAGTTTTCAGGAACCTCTTCACTCCCAGCCTTCAAAAACAACAAACTTCTGCTAGAAAGGCCATTTGTTTGGAACAGTCTGTAAATGGCTGACGGCCCCACAAGCTTCCCAGGCAGAAGCCTAGGAAACGATGGCACCTTAAAAACATGCGGTAAACTAAAAGTCAGCTCCTAGATCTTGAGGCATTGTGCTCCAGTGGTAATGCGGAAGTTACACAATGACCAAAAAATTTAAATAACCTGTCTAGAACACTTGACGTGCAGATATTAGTAAATGCAGGTTTTGGTTCTTTCCTCTACAGCCCTCCACAGAAGTCTAGCCATAATTTCCGGCTTCTCTCTGCTCTAGTAACACACAAAGAAAAAAAAAGGTGTTTAATGAGAGGTATTTGCCAGTATAAAATACTTATCATCACATGCTAGGCTAAAATTTGGCAACATCTTACTAGTGGTTTAGCTGGGGAAGTTTAGTTAGGTGACTGTCACTTTGATAACTACATTTGAGGGTTTTCTGATGATGAAGCACTGCCTTATCTTCAAGAGATAATAGACCAGCACCCAAACATGGCTAGTTGTTTACTTATTTAAAGAGGTCCATATCCAAAATATATAAAGAAACCACACAAGTCAATAGCAATCTCCCCCCAATATGATTTAAACACAGGAAATAGACATTACTCAAAAGAATATACAGAAATGATCAACACGTATATGGGGAAGGCCCCTAGAGAATTACAAGCTAAGACCACAAAAGTTATCACCTCACTCTAGTGAGAATGATGATTATCGACGAGAAAAGGCACTAAAGGCTGTGGAGGATGTGGAGAAAAAGGAACCCTTGTGCACTGTTGATTGGGATGTAAATTAGTACAGACATTTGTGAAAAACACCGAGGAGACCCATGAACAAACCTGAAACTAGAAATGTTATATTGACCCAATAATCCTACCACTGGGTATTTTGTTTTTAAAGAAAATGAAGTCAACTCATCAAAGAGACAACCATACTTCTGTACAGTAACACGATCCTATGTAACTACTAAAGGCTCTACACCTCAGAAAACCCCCAATCCTGGGCAAAGAGAACATCTGTCCATCCAGTAACCTGGATGTTAAGGGTGTAGTACTGTCCCCCAAGCTTCCACACTCATGCAGCTGGGAGTGACTCAGGCATCTGAGTGGAAGACAAATTTGGTATTTATTAGCTATTTTTCTATCTATGTACATCACAGACACTGGGCTGTGGCTTTTTGCTGTTGTTGCTATGCCCATGTCTGGTTTGGTATTAGGATAACATTCAACTTTTAGAATGAATTTGGAAGAATTCTTTGCTCTTTGGTTTTCAGGAGTGTTGCATGAGGAGGGTGGCCCTTTGTTTGTCCAGGCACCCGGCTAGCTTACACCTGAAATAACCACACATAAACTGTATTAATTAAATTACTGTTTGGCCCATTCGCTCTAGCCTCTTATTGGCTAACTCTCACATCTTGATTTAACCCATTTCTATTAATCTGTATCACCACAAGGTCGCGGCTTACCCGGAAAGATTCAGTGGCTCCATGGCGGCTCTCTGACTCTGCTGTCTTCCTCCCAGAATTCAGTTCTGTCTCCCCGCCTACCTAAGTTCTGCCCTATAACCAGGCAAGGCCAAAGCAGTTTCTTTACTAACCAATGAAAGCAACACAAATACAGAAGGACCTCCTACACCACGAGAACAATTTGAGAAAATCTGAGTTGTTCCTGAAATGTTTGTTAGGCCAGCAATGAAGACAGCTAGGACATTTTTATTATTGATCCATTCTCATTATTTGACACAGTTTTGTTCTGATTTTCTATTTCTTGACAAATGTTTTTTTAAAAATATTTATTTATTTATTTATTTATTTATTCATTCATTATGGATACAATATTCTGTTTGCATATATGCCTGCTAGAAGAGGACACCAGACCTCATTACAGATGGTTGTGAGCCACCAAGTGGTTGCTGGGAATCGAACTCGGGTCCTTTGGAAGAGCATGCAATGCTCTTAACCGCTGAGCCATCTCTCCAGCCCCTTCTTCACAAATCTTAGTATAGTGTACGTCCCCAGGAATCTGTCCATTTCTTCTGGGTTAGAAAATGTGTTTGCATGCAGGGATGGTACAACATATGAAAATCTGTCATCGTCTCACTAGATGCTGAAAAAACTTCAACAAAGTACAACATCCCTTCATGATAAAAGTCTTGGAGAGAGCAGAGATACAAGGAAAATACCTAAACATAAGAAAGCAAAATAAAGCAAGCTAACAGCCAACATCAAACTAAATAGAAAGAACTCACAGCAATCCCACTGAAATAAAGAACAAGACAAGGTTGTCCACTCTCTCCATATCTATTCAACATAATTCTTAAGGTCCTAGCTAGAGCAATAAGACAACAAAAGAAGATCAAGGGGATACAAATCAGAAAGAAAAAGTCAAACTCTCACTATTTGCTGATGATATGATAGTTTACATAAGCGACCCCAAAATTCTACCAAGGAATTTCTACAACTCATAACTACTTTCAGTAATGAAGCAGGATACAAGATTAACTCAAAGAAATCAGTAGCCCTCCTTTACAAATGATAAATGGGCCAAGAAAGAAATCAGAGAAACAACACCCTTCACAATAGCCACAACAGCATAAAATATCTTGGAGTAATCTAATCAAACAAGCGGAAGACTTGTATGACAAGAACTTTAAAGTTTTGAAGAAAGAAATTGAAAAAGACAACAGAAAGTAGAAAGACCTCCCATGCTCTTGGGTAGGTAGAATTAACATAGTAAAAATGGCAATATTACCAAAAGCAATCTCCAGATTCAATGCAATACCCATCAAAATCCCAGCAAAATTCTTCGCATGGTACTCAACTTCATATGAAAAAGCAAAAAACTCAGGATAGCCAAAACAATCCTGTACAATTAATTAACTTCTGGAGGCATCACAATCTTGACTTCAAACTATACTACAGAGCTATAGTTCCGAAAACAGCCTGGTATTGGCATAAAAACAGACAGAAAGACCAATGGAACTGAATAGAAGACCCGGGTATCAATCCATACACCTATGAACACCTGATTTTTGACAAGGAGAAAAAATTATAAAATGTAGAAAAAAAGCATATTTAACAAATGGTGCTGTCATAAACTAGATATCAACACATAGAAGAATTAAAATAGATTAATATCTATCACCATGCACAAAACTCAAGTCCAAATGGATCAAAGACCTCAAAATAAACCCAGTCACACTGAACTTCATAGAAGAGAAAATGGGAAGTATACTTGAATGCATTGGCACAGGAGATCACTTCCTGAATATAACCCCAGCAGCACAGACACTGAGAGAAACAATTAATAAATGGGACCTCCTGAAACTGAAAAGTTTCTGTAAAGCAAAGGACACAGTCATCAAGACAAAACGACAGCCTACAGAATAGATCTTCACCAACCCCACATCAGACAGAGTGCTGATCTCCAAAATATACGAAGAACTCAAGAAATTGGTCATCAAAAGAACAAATAATCCAATAAAAAATGGAGTACAGACCTAAACAGAGAACTTTCAATAGAGGAATTCAAAATGGCTGAAAGACATTTAAGGAAATGTTCAACATCCTTAGTCAGAGAAATGCAAATCAAAACAACTCTAAGATGACATCTTACACCTGTAAGAATGACCAAGCTCAAAAACACTGGTGACAACTTATGCTGGAGAGGATGTGGAGTAAAGGGAACACTCCTGCATTGTTGGTGGGAGTGCAAACTGGTACAGCCCCTTTGGATATCAGTATGGTGATTTCTCAGAAAATTAGGAAACACCCTTCCTCAAGACCCAGCAATACCACTTTTGGGTATATATCCAAAGGATGCTCAATCGTGCAAGGACATGTGTTCAACTATGTTCATAGTAGCTTTGCTTGTCATAGCCAGAACCTGGAAACAACCTAAATGTCCCTCTACTGAAGAATAGATAAGGAAAATGTGGTACATTTACACAATGGAGTATTATACAGGAGAAAAAAATAATGGTACCTTGAAATTTGCAGGCAAATGAATGGAGCTAGAAAACATCATATTGAGTGAGGTAACACAGAAAGACAATTATCATATGTATTCACTCATAAGTGGTTTTTAGACATACAGCAAAGAAAACCAGCCTACAAATCACAATCTTAGAGAACCTAGACAACAATGAGGACACTAAGAGAAACTTACATAGATCTAATCTACATGGGAAGTAGAAAAAGACAAGATCTGCTGAGTAAATTGGGAGCATGGGGACCATGGGAGAGAGTTGAAGAGGAGGGGAGAGAAAAGGAGGGGAGCAGAGAAAAATGTATAGCTCAATAAAATAAAAAAAAGAAAATGTGTTCGCAGATCACTGTTCAAAATAGTCTTTAATAATCTTTTGAATTCCTGTGATTTGAACTGTGGTAGCTTCTTTTTCCTTTTTGCTATTGTCTTGTTTCTTCATAAAAGCATCTCATCTCATTGAGATTTTATTTTTGTTTTTATTTATTTGTTTGTTTGTTTATGATAGATTCTTGCTCTGTGTGCAGGCTTGAATTCACTGTGTATCTCGGGCTGATCTTGAACTTGCGTCTACTGTTGTGTTTCAACTGTGTTTACAGGCATGCACGACCAACTCTGGCCACTCTGGTCTCTATTGCTTTTCAAAAGTTCTAACAAGTTCCGGCAGCACTTAGGGCCCATCTAATATGCCTCCAGACTAAGCAAATGTCATTGACCGAGTGTGGTTTAAAAGGCCCTAGAAGACTCTGCTGTCACTCAGATTTCTCAGATGCTAGGAGCACTATCCTCTGACAGTCTGTAGGTTCTGCCACCCCTGACCATCCTTATCTAGAACATGCCTTAAACCCTGCCCTTACTTCTGCCCTTTCTTAAACACTTACCCTTAATTCTGGTAGCCATTACCAGAATTACACATTGATTATTCAGGCAACCTCTGCAGGAAACCTTCTTACAAAGCCCAAGTCTGAAAAAGAAGAGGGCTTTGGAGTTTCCTCCCATCTTCTACCCATTCTTCTGACTCACACGCACACAAGTATGCACACACACTTACACACACGCGCGCTCGCATACACGTGCGCACACTCATACACACACAAGCACACACACTCACACACACACACGTGCGCACACACGCTCCTTTAGGCCACACGCATCTTCTTTCCCACTCTCCCTAATTCCATAGCAAACCATTCTCAAAACGAGAAGTCATAAATGTGTTAACATTAAAGCGTAAAGTGGGAATTAGGTTCAAACATCCCTAACATTAACAGGGTTGCTGCCTCGACAGACATACACATTAGATCAAGCTTATATTTATCTCATGCAAAAATGTCATGGCAACAGAGGGGGATCCAGGGCCTTCAGGAAAGTACCGCAGCTAAACCCCTAACCCCTGTACTTTTGAAAGAGGCCGAGAGAAACTCACAGTCGAAAAGTAAAATATTCCTTCACCAACTGCCATCTCCCCGAAAAACTCTGTTTTGAATGCAAAATTATCTTCTTTAAAAATGAAAAGCTCTAAGCATAAGGCTCGGGAGCTTATCTTAGTTACATATTATGTTATATATGTCATGTAGTTAGTTAGCTAACATATAACATTAAAATAACTAAAAATTAAGTCAATTTAATAGTGTGATTTGTGCAATTCTAAGGGAACCACAAACTCAAACTCAATTAAAAAGTTTTTTTTTTCTCTTCTTTTTCTGGGATAGTAATGATTCCAAAACCCAAATAAAAGAAGGCTTCGGCTCCTGTGGGCGATGGGTCGGCTTTCTTGTGGCTGCTGTTTTTGACGCCACTGTTGAATTCACCCAGCTTTTATCTCTTTCTGTTTCGTTTTCCCAGAAATAAAAACTGTTTCCATCCCATTATTTCTACTTTCCAAATTAAATCACACATTAAGTGAATCATCCTTCATGCTTTGCCCCACACCGAAAGCATCCGACCCGCATTTCCCTTCGGACTTTTCCATATCAGAATCTAAAGTAGCACTCGGTCTTGGTTCCTTCTATGGCTCCTGTTTATTTCAATAGCTCACTGATTCCTTCCTTCAGAAAGCACCACAAGAATCCAAGGGTATATCATTACTCCCTTACTTGCGTCCCTTGATACCAACGGGCAAACCTGCTATCACAGTTCCAAAGAAATGAAATTCTGAAGTCATAAAAAGAGTCAGTGAAGGGTTAGAGTGAGGGTCCTGCTCTTGGAGTGTCTGGGTACAGGGTTAGAGTGAGGGTCCTGCTCTTGGAGAGTCTGGGTACAGGGTTAGAGTGAGGGTCCTGCTCTTGGAGTGTCTGGGTGCAACTGTACGCAACAACAGAATGGTGGAGAAGATCACAACTATGTAAAGCGTGTAGGTGACGTATGGATTTCCTTCCAAGTTAAGATCCTATACTCTATTAATTAAAATTACTTTGGGGCAATTTCGTGGTCCTTGTCTTGATGGGCTGCCCCTCTACTGGGGAAATTCTGCGTTGTGAATGGTGTCTTCTAGCTCTTTACAGTAGCTAAGCCTGGGCTCCCTGTGACTGCTACCAACCCAACCCAGAAATGAAGCAGAAAATGGAACCTGAGTGGGTAACTTTAAATACAAGCTGCTAGACTATGGAAGACTTTCCAATAGTTGCCAACGTGGTATATAAAAATGAAATCTGGAACTATCATGGCAGTTTTGAAAAGAAAAACCACAAAGGATCAGAATCGAAAGATGCCAGCAGATCAACAGGAAGTATTGTTTAATGTTACAAGTGAACAGATAGCTGGTCGTGGTGGCGCACGTCAGTAGGATTTGCTGAAGGAGGCAGAGGCAGGAGGATCACGAGTTCAAGACCAGCCTGGGCTACACATAAAAAAAACCCACACACACACAAAAAAAAAAAACCCCAAAGTGAATTGATACATTTTATGTTTACTTGCTTTTTTAACTTAATGGAATGGCTTGTTTTGTTTTGGTGAACCAATGAGGTTTACTGGAGCTACTTAAAGGAATACGGAACAGCACACTCAAACAAAGTTCCTATTATGAAACCCGCACTGATACAGCTCGAGAACAGTGGACATCTAAAGAATATAGCACATCTACGTGTGAAAGAGCATCCCATCTTGGTGGCTCAGTTTGTCAAATTCTCTTTTTCTTTATTAACTTTTTTATTCATTTTACATACCAACCATAGTCTTCCCCTTCCCCTCCTCGAGCTATCCCCAACCCACCCCCCACCCACTCTTGGCGTTTATCCCACTTCCCATGGGGAATCAACAAAGCCTGGCACATCAAGCTGAGGC
The DNA here is from genome assembly GCF_037038515.1 of Microtus pennsylvanicus. Taxonomy (NCBI): domain Eukaryota; kingdom Metazoa; phylum Chordata; class Mammalia; order Rodentia; family Cricetidae; genus Microtus; species Microtus pennsylvanicus. Next base: position 109,192,333 of record NC_134583.1, on the reverse strand, counting down.
AGGACCAAGGGGCTCCCTCATGTATTAAGGCTGAGCAAGGCATCCCACCACAGGGGATAGGGTTCAAAAAACCAGCTCATGCATCAGGGATAGCACCTGGTCCCAATGCCAGGGACCCCCAAACAGACCAACCTACACAGATGTCACCCACATGCAGACTTTCAATTTCAACACATGCCTAGTTCAGTCCCATGCAGGCTCCCCAGCTGGCAATCCAGAGTCTGTGAGCTCCCAGACTCTGTCTCTGTGGGTTTCCCTGTCATGATCTTGACTCGATCTTGCCTTATAATCCTTTCTCCCTCTCTTTAACTGGACTCTCGGAGCTCTGCCTGGTGCCTGGCTGTGGATCTCTGCATCTGCTTCCATCAGTTAGTAGATAAAGATTCTAGGATGATAATTAGGGTCGTCACCAATCTCATTTCAGGGGAAGGCCAGGTCGGGCACCCTCTCCACTATTGCTAGGATTCTTGGGTGGGCGGGGCCAGGGGGTGATCCTTGTGGATTTCTGGGAATTCCCAGGTTTCTCCCTAAGGTCGTTTCTTCTGTATTGGGATGTCCAGGTTCTGGGGGTGCCCTATTTCTCTTTTACGTTGTTGAATGTTTCTCTGCACTGGCGTTTATCCCTCTCTTTCTCCAATTGGTGCAGGCAGCATTACTCGTATTAGCCAGAACCCAGAAACAACCTAGATGCCCCTCAACCGAAGAATGGATAAAGAAAATGTGGTCCATTTACTCAGCTGTGAAAAAAACAATGACATCATGAAATTTGCAGGCAAACGGAGGGAACTAGATAAAAATCATCCTGAGTGAGGTAACCCAGACCAAGAAAGACAAACACGGTACGTACTTACTCATAATTGGATACTAGATGTAAACCAAAGGATAACCAGACTACAGCCCACAGCTGCCGAGAAGTTAGGTAACAAGGAAGACCCTAAGAGGGATGCATGGATAGCCCTGGGAAGAGGAAATAAATGAGATCCTCTGGGTAAACTGTGGGGAGTCAATAAGAGGGAGGATGGGGAGAAGAACGTCAAGGAAGGGAGTGGTCAAGTTGGGAGAAAGGCAGAGTGGGAAAGCAATGAAAAAGATGTCTTATTAGAGAGAGTCAATGGGATGGCATTTTAGTTTAACGGTCTGATGATTTGGTTGGGTTTGGTTACCTGGGAGCCCCAGAAGCAGCACGGAGGCAGAAGGCGAGATAGACGTTCTCAATTTCCCCCACTTGCCAACGCACCATAAGGCCTGTGAAGTTGTTCTATTCAAATCCCCAGCAGGTGTGGATAAGGGAACCATGCCTTCCTTGTCTTGGGTCACCGTGAGCCCCTGATTCTTACCTGCTCCTCAAACCATTGTAAATGGTCCCTGTGATAAAGTACCTTATCGTTGCTCAATCGTAGGACACCATTTGATAAAGTGGCCGGAAGTCATAGTAAAGGCCCAGCAGCTGCAGTTGTAGACAGGGGGTCACATGATCATAGGAATGTAGGAAAATACGTAAATGCCTCGGTTATAGATCATTCCTCACTCTCAGACCTTTGTAACTCATCTGAGAATTAGCTTTCCCTTTAAGAAAGAAAACGAAGGAGCAGGAAAGATGACTCAGCAGTTAAGAGGAGTTGCTGCTCTTGCAGAGGACTGAGGTTTCTGTACCTCCGGGACCAAGGGATCTGATATCCTCATCCGGCCCCTACAGGCAGCAGGCATGCATGCGAGGCACACACATAAATGTAGGCAAATATTCATACACATAAAGCAAAAATAAACGTGTCTTTTAAAAGAGGAAAAAGGAAGATTTGGATCCTGAGGGTTGGAATTAGGCAGGAATGGGGGGTAACTGATGGGAATTTGTTTCTGTTTTGTTTTGGGTTTTTTTTTTTTTGAGACAGGGTTTCTCTGTGGCTTTGGAGCCTGTCCTTGTAGACCAGGCTGGCCTTGAACTCACAGAGAGTGACCTGCCTCTGCCTCCCAAGTGCTGGGATTAAAGGTGTGCGCCACCACCGCCCGCTAATGGGAATTTGTGTCAGAGATTGTGGTGGTTTGAATGTGCCTCCCCCATAGGCTCATAGGGAGTGGCACCATTAGATGTGGCCCTGTTGAAGTATGTGTGACTTTGTTAGTGTGTCACTGGGGGCGAGCTTTCCAGGTTTTAGAAGCTGAAGCCAGGCCCAGTTAACTCACTTTTCTCTTCCTGTTGCCTGCCCGTCACGATGGAGAGCTCTCAGCTCCTGCTCCAACACCATGGCTGCCTGCTTCTCGCCCTGCTTCTCGCCATGTACCGGGCTGAATCTCCGAGCTGTAAACCAGACCCAGGTAAATATTTTCCTTTATAAGGGATGCTGTGGTCATAGTGTCTCTTCACAGCAATAGAAACCCTAAGGCAGCAAGTAAATGTAACCCAGCATTCAGAGGCTGAAGCAGAAGGAACTCAAACTCAAGGCCAACTGTTATGCTTAATCTTGGTCGTGAACCTGATGACGTTTGGAACCAACTAAAACCCGAGCTGCTGGGTCCATTGTCGTAGATTTTCTTAGATTATTTGAGGTCAGAAGACCCACCCTAAATGTGGACCACACCTTCTGGTGGCAGCCCACAGAAAGGGATATGAAAGAAGGAAGTTTTGCTTTCTGCTGGCTCGCCCTCACTCTCACTGGATGTTCCTCTCTCGTGGCAACAGGTGTTAAAGCGAGCTTCTTCAGGATTCCAGTATGGAGAGACGGTTAGCAGCTCCCCAGGAATTCTATAGGACCCTAGTACCAGATCGGGACACCCAGCTTCCTCTCAGGGTGAACACTTGTCCACGTCTCTCTAGGAAGTCTGTCACACAACAGTGTGTGTGTGCGCGCACCCACACACGCGTGCACACGAGCGTGCATGAGAAGGTCAACCTTGGGTCTCATTCCTCAAGGCCCCTCTTACCTTGTTTTTTTGGGACAGCCTCTCTCATTGACCTAGAGAACACCGATAAAATTAACTGGCTGGCCAGTATGCCAGTGACCTCTCCCCATCCCCCTAGCGCTAGGATTACAAGTACACACCGCTACACCTATTTGTTTTTAAATGTGGGTTCTGAGAGATTCCACTCAAAAAGCAAGCACTTTACCAACTGAACTATCTCCCAAATCCCCTTACTCTTGTTTTTTGAAACTTACCATGTAGGCTAGGCTGGCTGGCCAGTGGGCTTCAGGGAGCAACTTGTGCCCACATCCCTGGAGCTGGGACTGTAGAATGTATGCTACCATGCCTGGCTGTTAAAATGTGGGTTCTGGGTCATGGGACCCAGATCTTCATGCCTGTAAAGCAATCACTTTGCGAGCTGAGCTGTTAACCCCACCCCAAAACTGTTTTTGAAACAAGGTCTTACTGGTGGCCCAAGCTGGGTTTGAGCTCACCACAATCCCCTCTGACTTGGCTGTCTGTCTGTCTGCCAAGTGCTAGACTCACAAGCTTGCTCCTCAAGGCTTAACTCCAGCCCCAGCTACTTTGTGCGTTTCTTCAGCCTCTTAAAATACTCCTCCATGCCTTTCACCCAAAGTCTCAGTGAGAGGTTTTGTCATGACATTCTCACATAAAATAGAATGTATTCTGATCATGTTCAGCCCCTATATTGCTCTTTTTTATCCCATTTCTTCCCCTCTTTTGCCCTACTCATTACATATGAGGGGAAAGGTATCATATTTGTCTTTCTGAGGCTGGCTTGTTTCACTTAATGTGATGATTTCCAGTTTCATCAATTTTCCTACAAATAATTTCATTCTTCTTTAAATCAAGCTCCACTGTGCCCATAGGCCACATTTTCCTCCCTCATCCATTAGTGAGCACCCAGGATTATTCTGTATCTTGGCTGTTATATATACGGCATCAATTACACAAATCTGCAGGTATTCCTATAGTAAACTGACTGGGTTTTTTTTTGAGGGGGGATGCTATATACTTAAGCTGGATTATACATTAGTTCTATTTTTTTAATTTTTGGAAGAATCTCTTTTACAATCTCCACAGTACCAGACACATTCTCACCATCACTACGTACATTGTTTCCCCCGGCACCCCCAGACACACATGTCCATGCCAACCTCTGTTGTTTCAAGTTCTTGGTGATGTTCATTCTGAACTCAGAACGAGATAGACCCTCAATGTAGTTTTGATTTGCTTTGCTCTGAATAGCTAAGGATCAAGGGATTAACTACCCAGCAACACACTGATGGCACAGCTTATACTTTAAATCTGTAACATCATCCCTCTCGGTTTCCCTCACTAACACCTGTGAGGAAACATCATAGACATGTTTTACCAAACCCGATGGTGTTATATAAACTCCCCGGAAGGCCCAGCTGTGGGTGGATGCTATTCCACTTGCTACGTCAAGGCTTCCCCTCAGTGCTTTTTCCCCCCTCTGGATATCAAGTTGACTGATAAAGCTGTGCCTAACCCGGTTCCAGAAGATAACAACCTGACAGAAGACAGGTCCTCTCCTGAGCTTCAGTCCAACCATCTTCTTTGCCCCCATCACAGTGTTACCTCTTCAACCTGCCAACTGGGACCACCTGGAGTGGCATCTTCCTTCTTCCTATAGAAGAAAAGAGGGGAGAATTGTGGTGTGGTGGTTTGGATGAGAATGACCCCCAATAGGCTCATATGTTTGCATGCTTAGTCCCAAATAGGTGGACTCTTTAGGAAGATTAGGAGGTGTGGCCTTACTGGAGTGGGTGTGGCCTTGTTGGAGGAGGTGAACAATTGGGGAGGGGCTTTGAAGCTTCAAAAGCTTACACCAGGCCCAGTGGCTCTCAGTCTGTCTGTCTGTCTGCCTGCCTGCCTGCCTGCCTGTCTGCCAGTGCATCAGGATATACGCTCTCAGCCCATCGCTTCCTGCCCATGCATTCTGCCATGACGATAATGGACTAACTCTTTGAAACTGAAAACAAGCCCCCAGTTAAATGCTTTCTTTCTAAAAGCTGCTTTGGTCATGGTGTCTCTTCACAGCAATAGAATTCTAATTAGGACATGTGGGAATGGTTTTCCTGAGAAATGCTGTCTAAAATTTGCCTTTACAAATCAGACTTTCACCCAGCTCGACATCATGTTGGTAATGTGCTTTGAGATCATTTACAACCATGGATTCATTCTGTTTTACATGCTGCGTATTCAACCTGTTCAGAACTGACTGACTTTTAAGGAAAATGTTGTAACCCATCTTACTATTCCTTGGACCCCTCCACACTTGTTCCTTGTATCTTGTTCCACACTTCACCTCTCGGAGTCTTTCATGGCTCCTGCTGTCTGCTGGGCAGAACAATATGACGTGTGCGTGATGGGTGGTAACCAGATCTGAGACCATCTACCTGAAGCAGCAAGGCATAGAAAGCAGAGCCTTCTCTAAACATGTTTGAAGTAACCAGTGGATAGAGATTATCTTGGCATGTTGTTCTGAATTAATAGGACCAGAAGAGCAATCTTCTCCTTTGTGAGACTCCTGTAAAAGATGAATACAGAAGTCCCTCATTCCTTTCTGCCACCATATTTGCTGTGCCGTTCAATATATGGAGAAGACGGCCTTTGTTCAGGACTCAGATTCAAACAGGAGACACTTCTGAATACATCAGGCCCACTCTTGGATAAAAGACATTGAAATAGTCTTCTTTCCTGCATCATTGACACAAATGATGCTTTTTTCATCTTTTTTTTCCATCCATTTATAATTTTTTCTATTGAGAATTGTCTTCTGATTGAATTATTTGGTTTGGGATGTTTCTTTTTTATTTCCAAAAATATTCTGCCTATCAATATCTCTGACACGGATAGCTGGAAAAGATTTTCTTTCTTTCTGTAGGCTGTGTGCTCATCCACTGATTGTCTCCTGCTGTCTGCTGACAGAAACTTTCCAATTTAATGAAATCCAATTTGTCAGTTCTTGCTATTATTTCCTATTCATAAAGTCATTACTTGAGTCTAGGTTTTTTAGTATTTCCCCTGTGCTTTCATCTCGTAGTTTTATTGTTGTTGTTTGGGTGTTTTTGGGGGGACAGGCCAAGAAAATGGCTTGGCCATCTTGAAACTCACTATGCAGACAAGGCTGGATAAAACTCACAGAGATCTGCCTACCTCTGCCTCCCATCACCACACCAGGCCTCACCTAGTAGTTTCAAAGTTTCAGGTTTCACATTAAGGTCATGGAGCCAGTCTTAATATAGTATTGTGCAAGGTGAGAGATTCATATCTAGTTTTGTTTGTCTGTGTGTAGATATCCAATTTTACTGTCACCACTTGTTAAAGTCAGTGTTTTCTCCAAAACATGCTTTTGAACCTTTGTCAAAAATTAGATGACTATAGTGTGTGAATCGACTCTGAGCCCCTAGCACTTCAACCTACATGCCTGGTTTTGTTTCGATACCATGCTTATCTTGTCACTACACTTTTTTTTACAGTATAACTTCAAGTCAGGTGGTGCTGTGATACCTGCAGCCTTGTTCTTCTACTTAGTATTGCTTTTGCTCCTTGTGTTATTTTGTTTGTTTGCTTTCATTTTTTTGTTTTGTTTTGTTTACTTCCACAGGCATTTTAGGGTTGCTTTTCAATTTTTGTGGAGAATGACATTGAGATCTGATGGGGATTAGTATGGATCTATAAATCATTTTTGATGATATGGCTGTTTTCACAGTATTAATTAGACTGAACCATAAACAATAGACAGACTTCTCAGATTCTGTTTCTTTAGTTTCTTAAGTGCTTTATTGTTTACGTTGTAGAGATCTTTACCATATTTAGTTAAGTTTCATGATTAGGATTTTGTTTGTTGTGAGAATTTTTTTTAAAATCATTGCAAATAGGATCATATTATTGACTTCTTTTAGTGAATTCATTGTTGAGTATCATATATTCTTGTAGCTAAAAGTATCATCTAAAAACATCCCTTCGTGAGCTAAGGTTACTTCCATTTTTCTGTTGCATTACAGAAAAAAACCCCATATCTTTTAATATGTTAGTGAGTGATGTGGGATTCCCCTCTGTGATTACCATTAATGAATAATGAAAACTGGCTTGGCCTGATAGGGTAGAACAGAGCTAGGCAGGGAAAACTAAACTGAATGCTAGGAGGAAGAAGGTGGAGTAAGAGAGAAGACATGGAGCCACTGCCAGAGACAGACATGCTGGAACCTTGCTGATAGCCACAAGCCTCAAGGTAAAATATAAAATACTAGAAATGGGTTAATACTAGATGTAAGAGCTAGCTAGCAATTCACTTAAATGAGTGACCAAGCAGTGATTTAAATAATATAGTTTCTGTGTAATTATTTCAGGAGTCTGGGCAGCCAGGAAAACAAACAAGCAGCTTCCTACAACAAGTAAATCCCTGTGGCAGATTATCTAAGAATAAATAATAAGATCTCAACAATTTGGGCAATAATATGAAAACCAGTAGTAGCTAGTTTTCTGATGCTATGATCAAAACACCATAACCAGAAGCAACTTAAGAATCTTCATTCTGACCCATAACTCCAGGGAGTTAGAGTCCACAATGGTGGGGACAGCTCAGCAGCAGGGGAGGGGAGCTAGCCGATCACATTTTGTCTGCACATGAACATCAGAGGAAGCAGAAGCAGGATGGTGTGTGGGATGATCTTTATGCATACTGTGAATATGCATTCCTCTCATTGGTTAATAATAAAAGCTGTTTGACCAATAGGCAGACAGGATAGAGTTAGGCAGAACAATCAAATTGAGAACTCAGATAAGGAAGGGCAGAGTGGAGAGAGATGCCAGCCGGCCACTGAACAAACAGGACATGTAGAAAATGAGGTAACAAGCCTTGAGCCATGTGGCAAAACATTGATAGAAATATGGTTTAATATAAATGTAAGAGTTAGCCAGCAATGAGCCTGAGCTATTAGTCAAGTATTAATAATTAATGTAAGTCACTGAGTGATTATTTGGAAACAACTGTGGGATGGGGTGAGACAGAGAAACCACTGTTTACAGGATGGGCTATAAACTCACAGAAAGGATGAGAAGACACTCAAAGCAAGAGAGTAAAGTACACGTCATAACAATCACTCAAAATATAGCTAATTTGGACTGGAGAGATGGCTCAGAGGTTAAGAGCACTGACTGCTCTTCCAGAGGTCCTGAGTTCAATTCCCAGAAACCACATGGTGGCTCACAGCCATCTGTAATGAGATCTGGTGCCCTCTTCCGGACAGCAAGCATACAGACAGACAGAACACTGTATACATAATAAATAAATAAATAAATAAATAAATCTTTAAAAAATATAGCTAATTTAAGCAAACTGATGATGATAATTTAAGAGTTTATTTATAGTACGGATAATCTTAATTTTAATAGAAAACTACTGATAAAAACATTTACTTTAGTAAATAAAGACACAATTGGTGGAAGTCCTAAGAAATAATGTGAAAAGCAGTATTTCTCTAGGGATCCTGATTATGACAATAAAGAATTAGAAGAAATAAAGTATAAATATAGGCAAGATAAAAAACTTTTAATCCTGTGCTTCCAGAACACCATGTGTCAAAAAGATAAAGTCTTGATAAGAATACTACACACCTAAGTGGTTTATTGCATTGCTTACCGTTTCTTTGAGTAACTTCTTCATGGAGAATCCTCCTGAGTCCACAGGCAAAACACAGTTCTCTCTCCTATGTAACAGATAGTCTATTTAAAAATCTACACAAGACTATAGAACTACTTCATAGAAATTCAGGATTATAAACACTGCTTGGTCAAGGTTTCTGTAAAGCTCAGGCCCAGCTTTGCTCTTAAGGAAGCCACTCTCTAAGAGCAGAGCATTAGTTTCTCTTCTTTGGCAAGGTTTCTGCCTTTCATTCTGCGTGATTACTTGACCAGAGTATAGCTATGAATGTATCTCGGAAATAAATCAATAGAAATACACATCTGGGCGTGGCATCTAATAAACAGAGCAAGCTGTCCAGACATATTGTACACCCCGGACTGACCTCAGAATCATCTGGATAAGAACTGGATGAGAGTACCAGGCAAGCATCCTTGTCTCCCACGGCTTTCAAAGAGCAGCTGAATATGGTGGCACATGTGTCTAATCCCAACACTATGGAGGCTGAGGAACGATTAGGCTGGGGATAGCTAGGCCTACATAGTATGAACCTATCTCTTTTGTCATTTTCTCCATCATTCGCACAAGCCAGCACTAAAATGCCCAGCTGAGATGGTCCAGATGTGAGCTCCTCCGGGGAAGCAGGTCATGTGGTCTGTGTGATACTGGCTTGACGCTCAGTCTTTGCGTGTGCAGCTGCTGCTCCTTCCTGGTTCTCCACCCGCTGGTCTCCACTTCCCCCGAGTCCTCTGCAAGCCTTACTGGCATACCCAGGAGGAACTGTTCTCACCTCCAGAATTTGTCAAGCTGACTGATTCCTGGAAGGGTTGCTTTCCCTCTGTTAGCAGACCTGACAACATCAGCTTTGATCCTAGCCCCGTGAGCATCACAAGGGCACCATGGGAACTCAAGGCACGTGCTTCCTTTCCAAGCAATGCAGATTATAGAATGACACGTAGGAAATCACTTTGCAATTATAAGAGAGGATCAATTCTATTTGCTAGTGATATAAAAACTGGGAAATAACTAAGACATGTGAAAATGCTACCGATAACCTTAAAAATCTATACAAAGAAAATATTTCTTAGCTTGTTATCTCATCCAAATTACAAGCTCAAATTTTTGATTTTCTTTTGGAAAGAATGAGCATATAGTTCATTGATTTGAGCATTTATTGAGTCCATCACTAGGGAGGCCGAGGAAGAAGAATAATACATTTGAAGCCATCCTGGGCTATACACAGGAATACTCAGTCTCAAACGCCATTTACTGATCATATATTAGGCCTGTGTTTTACAATGAAGACACAAGAGCAGAGCTAAGAAAGAGGTTACTGTTTATAGTGACAAAAATAAATATTCCGGCTGGGTGGTGGTGGCGCACGCCTTTAATCCCAGCACTCGGGAGGCAGAGGCAGGAGGATCTCTTGGAGTTCGAGGCCAGCCTGGTCTACAAGAGCTAGTTCCAGGACAGGAACCAAAAATCTATGGAGAAACCCTGTCTCAAAAATAAAAATAAATATTCCGTGTAGATAAAGGGTGTTGTAGAAGCGTAGACCAGTCCCCTAAGTGTGCTACAGGAATGAACTGAATCCCCCAGGAAAGTGACTCCTGGAGAATGAGTAACGGAGGGAGGGGGCATGACTGTAAGCTGTTAGGGAGAAAGGGAGGGGATTTCATCCCTCCTAGGGGCAGGAGGGATGAAACCAATGGGCGGGTGGCCGAGCTAAAGAGGACATGGAACTGAAGAAATGAATAGCTAAACAGTAAGCCAAGGGAGGGAAGAGCATAGAAGACACGTGGGTGCCGGGTTTGGACAGGATGGTACCATTCCCCAAGACGGACAACACAGAAGGAGAATCATTATCAGAGGGGAATATAGCCGTAGGATTAGTTATGCTTCCAAGGGATAGGGAGAAAGAAAAGAACGGGAGAGGAGAGGGGACAGAGGTGGAAGGACCGAAGCCTGATGGTCTAGGAGTATTGACGACTCCCTGGATTACAGACCTGGAGATAACAATTGCCGCGACTAAACTTACGTTTGCCCTTTCTCACTAGCGTGGTATCGATTGCTATTGCACCCCTGTGTTTGGAAACCTGGACCACATGCCACAGTCTTGATTCACTTCACTTGCTTAGGCTAGGAGCATGGCGAACGACAGAGAGCTAAGCTATCCTCTCGGTCTAATTCCCCTGGGATTGCAACTTAATAAAAGGAAGGATGATGTCTCAAAACAATAAAACCCAAACAATCGAGGTGCTGCAGAGATGGCCAGGGGTTATGAGTGTGGCCGGCAGAGAACCCGAGGCTCAGTCACCTGGAACTTCAGCTCCAGAGGATTCAATGCCCAATTCGGATTTTGAGGACCCCTGTACTTAGGTGCATTCATGCCCCACCCCGACACGAAATTACAAAATAGTAAAAATAAAAAACTTTATAAAGGTCAGAAAGGAATCGATTCTTCAAAAACCTTGACGTTGTATCTCAAAGGCCCCCCTACTAGCTAGCTGCCAGTCCTCATTTTAGGATGGATGCGGGGCACACGTCTCACAAACTAGACTCAGGCAGCTCTCAGCAGAGCAGCACACAGGAGACTAATGACCAAGAGAGAAGCAAAGATGATTAGTGAGTAAATCAGCCAAATCAATCAAACCACGCCAACAACTCACGGAAGACCGTCAGGCTTAAGGGAGGAGGAACTGTACCGAGAGGGCGAGCCCCGGGCGTGACTCTGATAGAAGAAAAAGCCTTCAGAACCCTTTAACGAAGTGGGTCCCAGGACACTTGACTCTTGGGGTAAAATGAACAGAAGCGTCAGTGAAGAGCTGTGCACCTTAAAAGAGCTAGGCACACTCCAGAGGTGGTGAAGCTAACTCACAGTTCCACCTAAGACCGAACAGCCAACCGTGGCAGCTAGGACACCAAGACCATTCCCTATCTCAGTGCCACTAACTTGAGGTCCATAGGAAAGGGCTCAGGAGAGACGACAGGGTGCTTCGGGGTGGAAGAAGAACAGCAAAGCTATAGACTGCTGCCGAGACACGAAGACCAAGTGTAAGCAAGCTCAGCGTGCACGGAAGTAGACAGGGGTCCTCTTTAGGGCTCTGCGCGCACACGATCATCAACGGGCCCTCTCGTCCATGCACCACTGCAAACCATGCCTCTTTTGGTAGAAGATACAGATGACTGAAGTCTTTGAAGTCAATGAGTAAACCTTCCCAGGAAATTCGCAGAACATCTCTGAGTAAATAAATATCTGATCTGGCGCAGGCTCAGTCATGCATCTGTGGGCTGGGCAGGGTGGGACGTGCGTGCGCAATTTCTCAGCCTCCGGGGCAAGTCACGGGTCTGTTGTCACTTAGATTTGGCATCAGGGAATTACAACGACGACCTGCTGAGTGTGCTTGTTTTCGTCTTAGGGTGCAGCTAACTGAACTGTGAGAGTCCTTTAAGCCAAGTCTATGGAAAGACCCTTCGGACATTCACTTTGCCAGAGAAAGAGACCTTTGCTGTCTTCCCTTGGGAGAACAGGCAACCATCCTTTCCAAGTTGTGAAAGACAGCCCTCTTCCAAAAAGCACAGGCTCCTAAACAGACCAGGGCCAGGGAGCAGGAGGCCACTTAATTACTTTGATCAGTTTTCCCAGCTGAATGCCTGAAGCTCCTACCCTGGTCAAGAGGAAATCCAGAAGACAAGGTGGGGATGACTGGTAATTGTGTGTCATTAGCAGAGCAAAAAGTCCACGGCATTGCCTGGAGAGCTGGCGAAACGGAGTTTCACCTCAAAAGTGAATTCTGAAGAGCAGTCCTTGCAGATCACCTTACACAGGCACAGAGCAGTTTGTTAGAGAATGTTTTCTTGCTTGACAGAGTTTATTCATCTATTTACTTTTAGTGTATGCTTTGGTCGCTTTGCCCGCATGGACATCTGTGCACTGTGTCATGCGGCACCCCCAGAGGCCAGGAGTGGGCGTCAGATCTCCCCGGAGCTGGAGTTACAGAGGGTCGCAAGTTGTCGTGTGGGTGCTGGGCATTGAACCTGGATCCTCTGCAAATGCAGCCGGAGCACTTATCGCCTGAGCCATTCCCTCCCAGCCCCCTAGAAAATGTTCTCAATCACACTTGTTTTGCATGTACCAAAATGGAAATGAAATTATTTAATTATGTAGTGGCCATCCATAAAAGCAGAGAGTAGAGTAATGTTTTAAATGAATTCAGTGGCCAGAGCTGACTTGACTTCAGTGGATCAAGTTAAGAGTCGTCCAGCAGTTTGACTTGATCTGCAGATAAAGACCTAAAATTAAGGGGAAAGTACACAGACAGCATGTTCCTTTCTATTTCCTCAATTTGTTTCTCTCAACGAAGATTTTAAATAGGATCTGTGAGAGCTTAGCTTATTCTTTCTGGCGATGTATACAAGAGTTAGCAAATGGCATCCCACTTCCTATTTCTCTGTTGCTCACAGGGTAAATTTTTTTTAGTTTTTTTTAAAGTGGTTGAAAAAGTCAACCGAAGGGCTGGGGATACATTTCAGGGGGAGAGACATTGCCCAGCATGTGCGAGGTACCCAGGTTCAACTGTAAGCACCACAACAAGGGTAAAGGTAAGTGATGGGGGCATATTTTGTCATATGTAAAAATTGTGTGAAACTAAAATTTCAAATAAAGTTTTATTGGGACCCAGTTATAGCCATTCATTTACTTGCCTAGAAATACTTTCCTACGACAATGACAAAGTGGCAGGAACTATTACTTTCAAAGTCTAAAATATATACCCAGAAAATATAAACCAGAAAGGTTTGTCAATACCCAGAATGTATTGATGATTGACAGCAAACCTATAATGTCCTTGAAATCACATACCTGAGCAACAGAGTTCCCTCACAGCGGCCACTCATAGAACTCTAGGTTCGAAGGGATCTAGAGGTGGAGTCAGAGTGTACTTCAGGGGAACTTATTATATCCTGCTCCTGCTGAGAGGTTTATACCGTGTGTGTGTGTGTGTGTGTGTGTGTGTGTGTGTGAGAGAGAGAGAGAGAGAGAGAGAGAGAGAGAGAGAGAGAGGTCAACAGCAGGGCTGATGAGCACGCCTCACCATGCATGTGGCAGTCAGAGGGACAATGTGTGGGTAAGTTCTCTCCATCCGCCTTTACCCAAGATTCAGGGATGGACTGAACAAAGAAAAAATGGTCTCAAGGCAAGATCTTTACCCACTGAGCCATCTCACTGGCTGCACTCCTGTCTTTTTTTTAATATTTATTTATTTATTATGTATACAACATTCTGTCTGTGTGTATGCCTGCAGGCCAGAAGAGGGCACCAGACCTCATTACAGATGGTTGTGAGCCACCATGTGGTTGCTGGGAATTGAACTCAGGACCTTTGGAAGAGCAGGCAATGCTCTTAACCACTGAGCCATCTCTCCAGCCCCTGTACTCCTGTCTTTACAGGTGAAAACAGACTTCACTTAAAGATGGTACAAAGTCACAGAATTGCTACTCTTGATACTATTAAAATAAACAAAAATGAGAGAAAAAAATTTAAACCTACTAAATACCCACCCGAACCTGGCAATACCAATCTTTTCTTCACTTGAGGAATTGATTAGCAATGGAGGGAACACCGGCAGCAGCCATGCTGAGGACGGGTGAGTTAGCAGTGACTTAGCTGCTAGAATCTGTGCATGAAAGGAGATGGACCAGTAGGGCTGGGGGGCTCGATACAGTCTGCAGGGACAGGAAGGACTCTCACCTTCCGTGACCCTGTGCTGACTTGCAGAACTGGGGAAGAGAAGGTAGACCTGACGTACTCCATTGCCTGAGGGGAGTGAACTCAAATCTCAGCAAACACAGCGGAGCCCAGCTGCAGCCTGGACTCAGCTCTGCCTAGCTCTCCCCTTCTAGCCATGCTGGTTTGCAGAAAAATGGGGAGACAAGTAGCATTTTACCATTAATAGAGACCAAACGAGAATGGATGAACTACTCCTAGGGAAGGTGGAGGCAATGACAAGGTGGATGGTTAGCGCGACAGAAAATGAGAGAGATGACACAGAGGATAAATAAATAAATAAATAAATAAATAAATAAATAAATAAATAAATAAATAAATTATTATATATTATATAGTAGCATGGTAAGGCTACTAAGAGGAATGAGGATACAGAGAACAAAGAAAAAATCCTTTATAAAGATAACTGGCCTCAGGTCACACATTTGGACCTCAAGGGCTCTTGCTGCAAGATAAGAAAGCTTTACTCTTTAAAGATAGGGAACATTTCCATGGAAGAAAGTTAACGAAGATGGGAAAACTGGAAATCTCAGGAAAGTTGAACATTCCAAGAAAAAAGTCAGAGTTATTTCTAAGAAACCGCTCTCTAGGAGGCCTCTGGAATCTTGCCAAGAAATGCTTTTAGAAATAGTCTTTCAGGCTCAGTAGTGTAACCTGGCAGAATTCCTGCCCAGGATGCGTGGAGACCTGGATCCCATGTTCAGGGTTACTCACTGTAGCACACATCTGAAATCCTCGGGGATGGAGACAGGCAGAGCAGAGGTTCAAGTTCCCTCAGCTGCACAGTCAGTTCAGGGCCAAAGCACCAAGTGGGACCTGTCTGCAAAAACACACACACACACACACACACACACACACACACACACACATCTCTGAGAATCTAAAGCCCTCTTCTGGCCTTTGCAAGCACACACACACACATACACACATACATACACACATATACACACACGTGCGCACGCACACATGCGCGCACACACGCGCACAAACACGTAAATAAATACATAAGAGGTTAAAAAACAGAAGACACCTCAGCTGGGGACGAGGCTCATTTGAAGAGCACTTTGCCTAACATGAGGTCCTAAATTCAATTCTTTGCAATAACAACAAACCCACACTTCCATAAAATTTTGGAGATTAAAAGACATAAATTATTTTTTGTTTCCTTTCACAGTTTTTTTCTTTTGGAGTGTGTTGTACAGTCACCTGAGAGACATGCGCCTTCTTTTCTTCAAGAGAATCTGGTTCCTCAAACATGAAGGTTTGAACAGGCTTAACTTTTCTCAAGCTTAGTTGAAATTTAAAATCACCTAGGAAGATTTAAAACTCCCAACAGCTTATATCCCCCCCCAATAAAGCCCTAATCAGACTATCCAAGGAAGCCAAGTATTAGTATAAAATTCCAACATGTAACACAGAAATTAAAAAAAACAAATTTCTTTACACATTCAAATGTGAGCATCCCTGGACAGATGTCTAATAGCATCCAATTCTAACTTCTGCTTCCTTTTTGTGCTTCTTACTCACTACTTTTAAAGAGATGCTATCTCCTTGCTGACTTGACTCAAGTGGTCCTCCTGCCATAGCCCAGCCTGTGCCTGGCCGTGACCTCAACTTTCTATTCATTTCTATTCTCTCAAGTGTAAGTCAGGTTCACTCTATAGGAGCTGCAGAATCCCTGTTGTGGGGCAGAGGAGGGAGGGATCCTTGTATGATTGTTAGGCAGTCTCTTTTGTCCCAAATCCTTAGGGGCCAGGGGCCATCTCCCCCAAACCTTCCGATTATCAGATAACCAAAGAATCTCTAGATATTGCCAAATGTCCTCTGGTAGGAGACACCCCCAGCTCATTAAGAATCCTGTTTTTCACAAGCCAGTGACCCAAACACAGTTTAGCTCAAAGGACCTAACTGTTTAGGTTTAGGACTGTCAAAGCCTCTTCAGAATCAGAGTGGTACAAACTTCTGTGTTTCATCCCATTCCCTTGTACCTCCACCCTACCCTTATATTAAATAAATTAAGGTTCAGTCCTCAACAGCCAGCAGAGGGCACCTCTAAACCCCAACTGTAAGTTCTAGTTTCTTCTGAGCCCCTGGGGGTAATGATAAGATAAGGGCAAGGGCTAGCTAGCCGCTTGACCCCAAAGTCCTGTGTATTAGAATAGGGGAGTGTGGGCCAGAAGACAGGAGTGTGCCTAAAGATAAGAGATCTGGGGAACTGGCAGGCCCAGTGGTGAAGGATGTGGACCACTGAATTAGAAATTAGTTCTAGAAACTGAGAAGGATCCTAGTTAATGGGAGAACTCAGGTCACTTCTAGTTTCTTGGAAAGGCCGGGAAGCAGTGTGCAATGACATTTAAAATTCTTCTTCCTTTCATATGACCTAACCAACCAAATTAAGCATTAACAGACGGAAGCATGCACTTTTGCTCTCCTAGGAGGCCGAGGCAGAAGGACCACGAGCACAAGGTAAGCCAGGGCTGGACAGGGAGGCAGTGGCACAGAAAACACAAACATAAAACAAACCAAACAAACAAAAAGTAACAAAAAGGCTGTAGCTCAAAGGCAAAGAACTTGTAAGACTCTTGACTTCATCTACTCCTGGAACTGCTCAAAATAAAACATCACTCTCTGAACAGGACTTTAAACTCCTCCCCTCTGTCCCTGACCTGGTCCAGGAGCCCAAAATACCACATTGCAGCTGCCACCATATCTCAAATTATCACTGCCACAGTGTATTGTGCCTTAAGTATATTTGTATCTACAACTTTGTAATGGCATCTTTTGAACATAGACTGAGTTTTTCAAAAGCCAAAATTCCTATTGTGTCTTATGGTCTTTGAAGTATACCTACTTGTTACTTTCAAAGCATATTCAACTCAGTATAAATACCCCTAAAAAGATGATTGACTCTAGCCTGGGATCACAAAACTTCTACCTATACTCTATGTTGAGGGGGGGAGGGTCGCACAAAGTGGGGACAGACCACCAAAGTCTAATAAACCAGAAGCAAGCTTTATTCCAGAAACCAGAATCCAGGGGAAAAAAATAGAAAAAAAAATCTCCATGGGGCACAAAAAGCTTATCAGCTACCTGATACCACAGCCAGAAATGCTTTTTGTAAGGCTGTGGCAAAAGGCCAGTTTTTGAACCCACCTTTTTATAGTAGGGGCACCAAGCATTAGGTCTGAACAAAGGAAGTTTTACAATCTCAAGGTAAAACTCAGATACAGATTGTCTTACTTTATAATCTCCATTAACAGAGTTTTTCAGTTAAACCAGTGTTTGTAATTAATCTATTGTCTTCCCTGGTACTTTTAGGTGGTGTTTACTGAAGCCCTGTGGTCTCCCCTTTGATGCTGCCAGTCTCACATAGCAGGGATAAGGTGTAACCCAGAGGTCATATATCTATTTCCTAACAGTTGACTCAGCTCGTATCCATAGGCTAGCTCTCAGTTTGCAGAGAGATGCTTTGGCCTTGTAAATAGAGTTATAGGCTATAAAGCAAAATAACCCACTGCTAATAGTTAATCTTTGAGCTGCTGAGAAAGCTGCTGACAGTCTGTTCTCATTATCCTAGACTTATAACTTTATATTTTTTATTTCTATATTCCTATTTCTGGAATCTACATTTTTATATTCTTATTCTTGGACCCTTTACTTTAGAGAAAACCCAGGCAGATTGGTCCTACAGCCCTTTTTAAAGCAATCTTAATTCCATACACTTTTATGCTAATTTATTAATGTCATTTGTTTTCATAGACAGCAGTCTTTGGTAAATTACAAACTTTGGACACTTTGACGTAAAATTAGCCTGTATTTGAATGCTGTTGATTCTACCTCTTGAGGTGAAGAAGACAATGGTCACCTTTGACCTAACATTATTTTCCACAGTCATGACTAAGACTAATGACCATACAAGACTTAATGTTTTGAAAAACATCAAGAGTTCCTTAAATCACTAATTTTTTTGTAAGAATGGTACAGAATACAATCATGCTTGATAGTAGATTAGTTCTGTCTACCAGACTTAAAAAAAAAAGATACTGAGGACATAAAGCGCTCTAAACCAAGGATATGGGTGACAGATTTTCGTACCCTGATATTGTCTCTCCATCAATGCAATAAGCCAATCAAGTCGAATTAAAGTCCAGGTTTTAATTTGAGCAAAGCATTTCCAGGTGATCCCAGGGGAAGAGGAGAACCCACAAGGGGAAATCAGAGGTTGAGATTCAGCTTTGAAAAGGAATGAAATTTTGATACATGCTACAGCATGGATCAACAACAAGACTATTATAATTTATGAACTAAACCAGACACAAAGGGCAAATATTATACTTTTGAATAGACAGCAGGCACTCAGTGAACAGATTACTTATATAGACCCAGAAGTATAATAGAGGGTGCCAGTGGCTGGAGGATATTATAATCCAATGCGTACAGAATGTGAAATGGATATTGGGGATGATCACACAGCACAGTGAGTGTACGTATTGTCAATTCATCGCACACTTTAAATGATAACTTTTTAAACACATTAAAAGAAACAAATAAGCAAGCAAGCAAATGCTGGAGCAGAAGTCTTGCAGTCATTGTCAGGGCAACAGGGCTTCCTGACAGAATAAGAGAAAACACTATAGTTACCAATGTGGGTACCACAGAGAAAATGTAAATTTAATTAATAGCTCCCAACATCGGTTGCTATCAAAGAACCAAATGGAATAGAATGCAAGTGAGTACATGGAAATCAAACACATTATCGCCAAAATTAAAAGCTCACTATTGGTCGGAAGAGCTACGTGAAGATAGCTGAATAGTAAACCAGTGAGCTGGCAGATCAAGCAGAAGGATTTTCCCAGGATTCAATGGAAAAAGGCAAGAGGCGGAGGTTTAATGGGAAAGACTCAAGCCATGACAGAAGCATCTACAAGCTATGCTGTTGGTATAACAGGGGTAGAATAGAGAACAGGGAGATGTTATCAAGGGAATTACAGGGGGCGTTTTCCCTGAGCGGAGACTCCAGTCTTTGGGTTAAAAGAAGGGCACATGGAGTATCACTCATGAGGAAGAATACAGTTAGACCCAGGTGAGAGGAGAGAGGTCTGAATTCTAAGGAAAAAAAATCTGAAAGTCTGCAGCAAGGGACTGGGAAAGGAATACTTTTAAAGGCATGAGAGTGAAGTTAACACTGTTTCATCATAGAAGGATGACAGAGGACAATGGAACATTTTGACAGTGCTGAGAAAAATAATTTTGAGCCCATAATTCTATATTTAGCAAGCCATCATTCAAGCCTGTGGGCAAAATTAAACCATGTTTAAACAGTTAGGGCCTTGAAAAGTTAACAGTCTGAACTTTGACTAAAATATTTACCTGCAAACAAGAAGAAAAAGAATGCAAAGCTAATTCATAAACATTCTAGTTACTTGTAAGTCATTGTTGATAGCATACTTGAAAAGCCTAATGCAGGTGCCTCTTAAGAAAAAGAAGGACTTAGGGCTTAGCCCCTGGGTCCTCTCAAGAGTGGCACCCTCAGCCTTAGGCCATCAGACATGGCCTCACTGGGACATAACTTTGTTTGGATAGTTTTCAGTCAACACATAGCTATCTGAGGAGGACATGGAGCCCAATCTTCTTGTCTTAGTCACTGTTCTATTGCTATGAAGAAGCACGTGACCAAGGCAACTTCTGTAAAAGAAAGCATTTAATTGGGGTCTTACAGTTTCAGAAGGCTAGTCCATGATCATTAAGGCGGGAAGCAGGCAGGCGTGGTGGTGAAGTGAGGGCTGAGAGCTTTATATCCTGATCCACGGGCAGCAGATAGAGAAAAAGAGGGAGGGAGTGAGAGAGGGAGGGAGGGAGGGAGGGAGGGAGGGAGGGAGGGGACCGAGGGAGAGAGAGACTGGGTCTGATGTGAGCTTTTGAAAGCTTAAAGTCCATTCCTAGTGACATACCTCCTCCAACAAGGCCACACTTCCCAACCTTTTCCAAACAGTTAATCAGTTAAGGACTAAGCATGCGGGAAATTCTCCTTCAAACCATGATACTTCTCTTCCAGTTTGCACAAGATGGAAATAATAGAGAATGACTAGAAAAATTAAGAGAATTTGAGGCAAAGAACTTTAAATGTGAAAAAAAGACTGCTTCCCACTTGCAAGCTTACTATTAATGTGCTAAACATTTCTAAATGCTGCCTGCATGATATAGATGTGAATAATTTGCATTAGTATAGATTTTGCTTTATTGATAGAGATTTACGGTCAATTTTGTTATATGTATAAATGTTTCTGATGTAACTTTTACTTGATAACTGTTTTGTTATATGTAATTTTGCTATGTTAAAGTTAAAGCCTTCCTTTTTTTGTTTAAACAGAAAAAGGGGAAGTGATGTGGGAGTGTCATATATCAATCTGTTGATTTCATTGGTTAAGCAATAAAGAAATGTTTGGCCCTGTGGGTGGAGTAAACAGAACAGAATGCCGGGAGGAAGAGGAAGTGAGGTCAGACTCCACAGCTCTCCTCTCCGGAGCAGACACTTCAGAGAGAAGCCATGCTACCTGCTCCAGGGAAGACGCACGCTATGAAGCTCCGACCCAGGATGGACTTAGGCTAGAATCTTCCCGGTAAGACCGGTGCTATACAGATGATAAGAAATGGGCTAGTCCAGGTGCGAGAGTTAGCCTAGAAGAGGCTAGATAGGAATGGGCCAAAGCAGTGTTTAAAAGAATACAGTTTCCGTGTAATTATTTCGGGCCATAAACTAGCCGGGCAGGCGGCTGAGGTTTTGGGGACACAGCCCTGCAGCGCCCTTATTACTACACCTGCATTTAGATATGGCTTTATTTATGGAACTTGAATATGTAACTATTTAAATGATAAACATTTCGGTTTATATGTAAATTGAAAGCAACTAAGCAAAATACAAGAAAAAAATCATCATAACAACAATCAAAGGAGTATTTGTGTGTGTTGTATGCATGCTTGTATGTATGTGCATGTGGAGTGTGCATACACCACACACACACACACACACACACTCACACACACACACACACACACCTCAGCACTAGGGTTACAGAGATGGAGGCAAAGAATCAAAGTTTGAGACTAGCCTGGGCTTTTTAAAAAAGTCAAGTCTCTTACATGGCATCTGATTATTCTGTTTCTTTTCACAGTAACTGTTTGCCCTGGCTGTTATTCTTTGTGTTTACATGTGTAATTCAGTGGTTTTCACTATATTCATAGTTACGCAACCACCACCATTTTAGAACATTTCCATCACCACCCCCAAAATAAATTCTGTACCACAAAACCCTCACTTGGTGGCTTTGATGTTGATCGATGAGCATGCTGCTTGGTGACACGGAACTACAAATGTGTGGCTTTCTGTGTCTGTCACACCCCCTGCATTTACTAATGGGACCATTTCATAAAACAAAACAAAACAAAAACTATAAAAAAAACTTTAACAATTTGGTTACCCTAAATTCATTTTGAATTGAATTGAAAAGGCAGGCTAATGGTCTCTCTCTCTCCTCTCTCTCTTTCTCCTCTCTCTCTCTCTCTCTCTCTCTCTCTCTCTCTCTCTCTCTCTCCTCTCTCTCTCTCTCCTCCTCCTCCCTCCCTTCTTTCTTGCTCTACTCTTTTCATTTGAGACTGTATCTCACATAGACCAAATTAGCCTCCAATTCTCTGTGTAGCTGATGTTGGCCTTAAATTCCCCATCCTATCATCTCTACCTCCAGCGCTGGCATTACAGGTGAGTACCACCATGCCTAAAACTTCTTAACTTACTAAAGATAAATTGTGCCTGGCAAGAGAGCTGCAAGTGAAGGTGCTTGCCACCAAACCTGATGTTCTCAGTTCTATTCTGGGACTCACATGGTAGGTATAATGATTGTTCTGTCTCTTTAAGAGACAAGGCACACCCACTCCCTCCCCCATCCACTGAGGCAGCCTGAGCTCTCTCTCTTTCCTGTCCCCTCTCTTGGAGAGGCAGCTTCTGCCTCTTTCCCCACTTCTCCCCTTCCCCCCTTTTTCTCTTCTCTCTCTCTTTCTCTCTCGCCCTCCTCTCTCTCTTTTCTCTCTCTCTTCCCTTTCTCCCCTTTTTCTTCCCCTCCATAACCCTCTGAATAAATATTCAGCCTCACTCTGCATGGCTTGTCTATCCATGTCTCTGTCTCTTGCCTGCCCACCATGTGTCTCCCTGCCTGGGACCAACCACCACTCGGGGATGGGTAGCCCAAGCAGCAGTCTCTGCCTGGGACTGGCTGCTCTCAGGGCCTGCTGCCTGCCACCACATGGCCTGCTACCACCGCTTGGGGACCTACAGCATTTCTGCTGCCTACTGTTGCCGGGGATCCTGCAGCATTTTTAATTTTTCCATAACAGTAAGGAAAAACGGATTCTTGCAAATTATCCCTGATCTCCAAGTGTGAATTATAGCGCACAAGCACCTACCCAGGTATGCACACTACGCACACACACTAGGTGTATATGAATTATGTATGTATGTACATATGCAGGTATGCAGGCATGCATGCATGGACTGTTAGGCATCAGTGGTGCCTAATGAGGTTGATCATGTTTTCCACATATGACATGAGTCAATACATTACAATTAATGATCCCTTTTCTGCTGTCCATACTTTCCTCATTAGTGTTTGATGGCTCTCCTGTTTTCAGTATGAGACAATGCTCCAGGTTTATCCCAAGCACATTGGAAACTATGATCTACTATTCCCTAAGGAACCCAGGTTCCCTTTAGTTGGAAATGGAAACCATGAGACGAACACTAGGGTGTTTACTGCTAAGCAGGCACAACAAGAAAGGGCACACTGACTGCTGGGTGATATTTCCCCTTTAAAGGCTTATTATAGTAAATAATGAATTCACTTTATTATAATTGCATCATAAATAAAAATATCACACAGCTAGTTTAAGGCAGCCACTCAAACACTTGCCCCACCCCAAAGACTGTGTATCTCAGTGAATACACAATTAGGACAGTCGTTCTGAAGCCAGGGAGCTTATCTTAGGGTCTTAATCTTCCATTATCAACTACATTTTCATTTTGTTTTACTTTTTTGAGACAGGGTTTCTCTGTGCTTTGGATTTTCTGGAACTCGCTAACCAAGCTGGCCTCAGACTCACAGAGATCTGCCTGCCTCTGCCTCCCAAGTGCTGGGATTAAAGATGTGTGTCACCACTGCCGGGCTCGTTATCAGCTATATCTTTATACACTATCCAATCATGTAATGTAACAAAATAATGGGAAAACTATGGCAGAGTTAAAACTAGAAAAACAATTAGCTTTATACATCATGACTCTACAACCCAGCCTTCCTCATCACCTAATATTAGCCTTCCTTTCTAAATGTTATACAGCCTCACCTCCGTGTCTACCTTAAGGTTAGGATCTGCAGATAAGGAAGAACATGTGTTTTTGTTTTTGCCTTTCTGAGTTATTGTAACCTTGCTCAATATTATACTTTCGCAGCCTATCTATCTTCATGTTATGCCCAAATCCGCAATCCCCGCAAGCCGACAAGAAAACCAAGGGTCCCATATGTAAAAGCAAAGAGCCTTTATTTTAATCAAGTTTGCAAACTCGGTCTCTCTGCATGTCCAACGTATTGGAATAACCAGAGAGCCCCGAGCTCAATTAGAATTGGGTTTTTATAGTAGTAAAAGTGGAGGTGAGGGGTTTCTGAGGTTCAGGACCCCTGATTGGCTGATACATGTCTAGGGGTGTCCTGGTGAAGTGCCCTGGCAGGTGATCCTATCTACAGCGGTTGGAATGTCAGGGATTTCCTTTGAATAGTCTGCTCTTGGTTGGGGGTTGGGTACTCTCAGCTTGCGGTGTTTTCCTGCTACCAGGTATTGCTTCTTCAGGATAAACTACTGAGAAGGGCCTCTTATTTAAATTTATCAATGGCCAGAGTCCCAGGTGATAATGATTGGAGGTAAAGAACTTCCTTTGGGTGACCTGCCCAGGCTTAGATTGTCATGGCTGGCCCCCACATGCATGCGATTTTCATGGATTAATTTTTCTTTATAGCTGAATAATATCCCATTTTCATATTTACATTGTAAGAGCTCACCGTTTTGAATCCCTTCCATCTTGACTAAAGGTCAGAGAGTTCAAACCTATTCTTGCTCCTCAAGGGCAAACAACAGGATGTTTGACCAAAGGTGTGGTGACTGGATACTTTGTTCCTCAAAGGCCAGACAACAGGATGTATGCCTTTGGGTGTGATTACTAGGAGTTTTGAGATGTAAGGAGGTGGTTACACTGGCTTGTTCTTAGTATCGTGGAAGTCTGTGCCCTCCCCTTTTGATTCGGGTATATAAGGGCTACAGTCTTCACTGGAAGCCTTCCCACCTCTATCTTCTGTCTCTTGTCTATTTCTTTCCTCAACCCACAATCCCCTTCTCAGAAACGTAAGGACAAGTCAGCCAGTCCCAACACCACATTTCCCTTATCTATTCCTCTGTTGGTGGACAGATAAGTTGGCTCTCATAGCAGAAATAACCATGGGTGTGTCAATAGTTCCAAAGTACGGTAAGGAGTTCTCTGGGCATTTTCCCAGGAGTGGAGTAGCTGGACAGTATTGGTTTCAATTTCTTTGAGGATCCTTTGAGGATTCCCTCCTCCCTCCTCTTTTCCCACCACATCTTCCTCAATCCAGCTTTTCTCTCAGCTTAACCACATTCTCTTCATGTTCCATGGGAAAATGCCACCCACAGTCCCCACCTTGTACAACTACATCTTGCAAGTTTATTAATCAAAGGAAAAATTGTAAAGTGTCCCCTTTCCCTTCTAATAGCTTCACATTGATCCAAGGAAGGACCCTAGTTGTTCTTAGTTGGATCTGGTACCCATGCCTGTGGTAAGCAGGCTGTACAGCATCTTGACCAATTGTCCTCTTGGACCACTGAGAATGGAAGCCACCTCCATAGAGCATGGAAGTCTGAGGCTGGTCAAAATCACCGATGTCCACTATGACCAAAATGTGATTTATCAAAACGGGCTAAAACAAAAATCTGAATATGCTACCAACCTCAAATTAAATTTGAGGAAGTTATCTATTATCTATTACAAAAAATAGTACAGTTTGAAGAACTACAGTTCAAAGCCAAGCCTGGTGGCACACGCCTTTAATTCCAGCACTTGGGAGGCAGAGACAGATCTCTGAGTATGAGGCCAGCCTGGTCTACAACAGAGTGAGTTTCAGGGCTACACAGAGAAACCCTGTCCTGAAAAACTAGGGGAAAGAAGGCACAATTCTAGGCTGTTTCATAAAACTGACAAAGAGCAGGTCACTTCTGAGTTGTGTAAGTCACTCCATCGCCACAGAAAGAGAAAGAGTATGCTACCGAACAAAACCCATGCTGCGCCCTCACCAGTGCTGGAGAAGAAGAGCTAGCATGAAGGGAGAAGGCTGCAGGCAAATCTCACGTGTGATTGGAGTCGCAAAAGTTCTTACAGAGACTCTACAAAGTCAAGTCCGATAAGGTACGAAAAAGCCTGGAACAGACTAACACAACTCCACCCAGTGAGATTTATCCTAACAGACTGTGGATACAGTTTACCATACTTGACAGATTAGGTGAGAAAAAAACTATTTAGTTGTGTCAAGAGATTTCATCATATTTTCTACTTTTTAATTTTAAAAGAGACTTGTCTATTTTGTTTTCTGTGTATGAACGTTTCTTTGTACTCATGTTTGGGAACTGTGTGGCTGCAACGCCTACAGGGGCAGGGGAGGTGGGAAGTGACAAACACCGAAGATTCAAGAATGACATGACAGAAAGAAAGTTTCTTACAACCACTCAGAATCCCAAAGGGTGCCAATTCTTAGGAGTCGAGATTGCCACATGAAAATACAATATGGAATATGAAAAATTAATGTTTGAGGTGGAGGTATAAAAGCCTTTATTTTGACACCACTGCGAATGTCATTCCCCACCTGCCACAAATGTGATTTCTTTCTTAAACTTTCTTCTCTTTGGCGAGAGAGATTCTCTCATGAAACCCATTTGCACCCTTAATCTTTTGTATCAAACCTATATTTTGTATACATCTCAAGTCCCCCAGAACACTGGTTCTCAACCTGTGGGTCCCGACTCTCAATCTGGAAATCAAACAACCCTTTCACGGGTGTCGCCTAAGAGCATCGAAAATATCGGATAATTGCATTACAACTCATAACAGCAGAAAAATTGCAGTTATGAAGAGGCAATGAAAATAATTTTATGGAGGCCGGGCGGTGGTGGCGCACGCCTTTAATCCCAGCACTCGGGAGGCAGAGGCAGGCGGATCTCTGTGAGTTCGAGACCAGCCTGGTCTACAAGAGCTAGTTCCAGGATAGGCTCCAAAACGACAGAGAAACCCTGTCTCGAAAAACCAAAAAAAAAAAATAATAATAATTTTATGGTTGGAGGTCACCTCAACATGAAGAACTGCATTAAAGGGTCACAGCACTAGGAAGGTTGAGAGCCACGGCTCTACAGAAAAAGCAATGCTCTCTTTGTATTGCACCCCACATTATCTTGCACACATTGGGTACAGCATGGTCATCCACTCTGATACAACAGAGACTGTGGAACAGGTAAGGGGCTGGAGATTGAGGAGGGGAAAAAGGGACTGTTCTCCCAGCAGACTGGTGGAGACAACGTAAGAGTCTTGTCCTCTCCTTTCCTGGGAAAGCCTCTGTATCCAAAAAGCTTGTATTTCGAAGTCGTTGAGAAAGCAACACTATTAGAGCAGAGTTCTACATATTAATATTTGGCCAACTTCCAGTGAAGACCAGAAAATATCCCCCTTTACAAAACAGTTGAACCATGGGGGCTAATTCTGGTACTTTATTTGATTTTGATTGGACTCCCCCCCCCCACACACACACATTGTGCTGGTTAGTTTTAACTGTCAACTTTAGTTGACAATCTAGAATGGGTTGACCTGAGGAGGATTATCTTGATTGTTACTTGATGTGGGAAGACCCAGCTCATTGTGACACCTTTCCCTAGGTGTGGCAGTGGGGAATGAGAGAGGCGAAAGCTCACTTAGTGCAAGCAAAGATGCATTTGTTCTCTGCTCGCTCTTGGCTGTAGATGTGATGTGACTGGCTTCTCGAGTTCCTGTCTTGACTTCCTCAAAACAGTGGGCTGTATCTTGTCACTCACTGTAAGCCGAACAAACCCTTTTCTCTCCGACATGGCTCTGAGTCTGGGTATTTTATCTCAGTAACAGAAATGAAATTAAAACATCTTCCCTACATTTCCCAAAGGCTCCTTGCTTTTTCTTTGCTCAGATCCCTATGTTGGCCTTTCTTGTCTTCTGTTTTCCTCCCCTAAAACTAGATGGCTCTGCCAGAAGCCAGGGGACTGAGAAGGCCTTCGATTGTGTGTCTAATTCAGTCTTGTCCTCTGAGGTGCAGGAGTAAAACAGAACTGGGGGTAAATTGGCTTCTAAAGGTCTGAGCTCCATGTAGTCATGACGAGGACCAGGACAGTAGTACCAGCTCCCGCAGAGGGTTATTGCATGGATGAAATAAGATTCTGCTGACAACTTGCCTGGTTCACGGTAGACACTTGGCAAGTAACACTCGTTGGGGAACTACGAGAAGCATGGAAAGGAGTAGTAAGGCCTATTCCAGCTTCCCTTTCCAGTCCTCCCCACCCCCATTTTACAATGGGGGGTGGAGGTGGAGGAGAGAAGAGACAAGCAAAGCAACACTATGATTCCAACTGTTTTTTACTTTATTCTGTGGCTCTTGGGATTTAACATAGGGCTTCACACATGCTAGCAAACATTGTGCCACTGAGATACAAACCCTGCTCTGTTTTAGGGTTTCTATTGCTGTGAAGAGACACCACGACCATGACAACTCTTGTAAAGGAGAAACATTTCAATGGGGTTGCTTAGATTTTCAGAGATTCAGTCCATTATCATCATGGCGGGGAGCATGGCCGCAGGCAGGCAGACATGCTGCTGGCTACATCTTTTGTGTGTGTGTGGGGGGGGGGGGGATATGATTATTTTTTTATATTTTTTTAAATTTATTTATTTATTAAGGATTTCTGCCTCCTCCCCGCCACTGCCTCCCATTTCCCTCCCCCTCCCCCGATCAAGTCCCTCTCCCTCATCAGCTTGAAGAGCAATCAGGGTTCCCTGACCTGTGGGAAGTCCAAGGACCGCCCACCTCCATCCAGGTTTAGTAAGGTGAGCATCCAAACTGCCTAGGCTCCCACAAAGCCAGTACGTGCAGTAGGATCAAAAACCACTGCCAATGTTCTTGAGTTCTCAGTAGTCCTCATTGTCCGCTATGTTCAGAGAGTCCGGATTTATCCCATGCTTTTTCAGACTCAGTCCAGCTGGCCTTGGTGAATTCCCGATAGAACATCCCCATTGTCTCAGTGTGTGGGTGTACCCCTCGCGGTCCTGAGTTCCTTGCTCGTGCTCCCTCTCCTTCTGCTCCTGATTTGGACCTTGGGATTTCAGTCCGGTGCTCCAATGTGGGTCTCTGTCTCTGTCTCTTTTCATCGCCTGATGGAGGTTAATATTCAGGAGGATGCCTATATGTTTGTCTTTGGATACACCTTCTTATTTAGCTTCTCTAGGATCGCGAATTATAAGCTCAATGTCCTTTATTTATGGTTAGAAACCAAATATGAGTGAGTACATCCCATGTTCCTCTTTTTGGGTCTGGCTTACCTCACTCAGGATAGTGTTTTCTATTTCCATCAATTTGTACGCAAAATTCAAGAAGTCCTTGTTTTTTACTGCTGAGTAATACTCTAATATGTATATATTCCATACTTTCTTCATCCATTCTTCCATTGAAGGGCATCTAGGTTGTTTCCAGGTTCTGGCTATTACAAACAATGCTGCTATGAACATAGTTGAGCATATACTTGCTGGCTACATCTTGATATACAAGCAACGGGAAATGGTGTGAGACACGGTGTGGTGTGATGAGCATACACGAGACTTCAAAGCCCACCTCCATCATGATGTACCTCCTCCAACAAGGACACATTTACTACACAAGGCCACACCTCCTAATAGTGCCTTACCCTTTAGGGGCATTTCCTTTCAAACCACCGCAGCTACCAAGTTAAAAATCAAGGACAATGTGGAGCTTACTTGGCCATGTAATCCCAGCACCAGAAAGGCTGAGACAGTTCAAGGTGAGCTTGGACTATATAGCTAGACCCTCTTACAAAAAATTCAAGGACTCAGAGACATGATGGCTTTTATTGCAGATGCCCAATTTTATAATTTATTACAGAAATTATCTAAGCAGTAACACTGAATTTGGTGGGGGGAGGGGAGGGAACCTCAAAGAGAAAGTATTCAGGGAAAAAATCTCAACTGAAGCTGACCCACTCAGACTAATCACCCGCTTTCCAAGAGGAGCGGAAACCTGGTAATGTCATTTCTCTCCTGGCCCAGTGACAAGGGATTTCCTCGGTCCCAGAAGATAACAGAGGCTCTTGTTTCTCTCAAACAATAAGTAAACACAACAGACTCCCCAAACTCACAGGAGTTTTGTAGAAAAAAGGCACAAGAAGAGTTTTACCTAATTAGTCAAGTTTCCAGCTATCTTCTAACTATTCCATAAAATATAGAAACAGAAATGCCTGGATACCCGTCCTAGCGGTAAGGGGTTGTGCCTCCCTGGAACGAGCCCCTTTCGGGGTCTCAGTCGTCTGCACGGGTACTGTGTGCTGAATCATTCTCTGATTTGGGGTGGGTGGGGGGCTCAAAAAGGTAAAATATCATTTTACCGCAAACAAGCTTCACCGTTTTGGTTGCTGTTCAGCCCTGATCATATCTGACTCTGATGTGAGTGAATCTCACTGTAAGTCATAAAGAGAGCGCATTCCAGTTACCGCTAGAGCTATTTCATCAGTCTTCCTGTTATTATGAGTCATGGCAGAGAATCCAGTGCTTGCAAGAAGAAACCACAATCCACTAATGAGCTCCCTAAACCTCCGTGCCCAGAACAACAATCAACAATACATCTAATTATTAATTCTTCTTTTAGCATCTGCCATGTCCCTGCATGGCTCTGGCTTTATGGATATATGTATATGTGTGTATACACACACACACACACACACACACACACACACACACACACACACATAGGTACAGGACGCAATGACTGGCCCTGAAGTGTGTAACATGTTGTTTTCTTTATAAAGAAATCAGCATTCTTTTTATAAGTCCTCTGATGCTGAGACTTTAGAGGGAGAAAAAAAGCAATCCAAAATAGCTCAGCTTTCATTTGCCTTTAGAACAATAAATGACATTAGCATTAATATTCAAGTTTCATCAGCCGTAAGCCTCTTAATTTGCTTGACCACAGGCAGTCTAGTCTCTCAGAATCTCTCCTTCAAAGCTGTTTCCTGGAGCCTTCCAAAGCGCCTGTGAATACCCATGAAAGGAGCCATGGATGTGAGATGCTGACCCCACTTGATCCAGCCTCAGAGTGTGACGTGCTTAGGACAGTCTTTCCATTGGCAGCTTTAGTACGCACTAACGGTGCATCCAGGGGTCACAGCATCCTCTTGGTGATGACTATCCATCCATCCACTTTGAAACACAAGAGGTGTGTTGTCTGAACTCACTGATAGGCCAGATCCAAGCCTCTTGTTCTAGGGGCTCCTTAACCACCTTGCAAACCAGGGCCTGACGGTTTCATCTGACTTGCCCGAGCCCAGCCCCGACCCAGCCAAGGTGCTTTGTTCTACCAGCCCACTAAGTGTTAAAGGACAGACACATAATATAGCAGGCATGCTGACAATGGGGGAGGAAGCATTCTTAGGACAAATTAGTAATTTCTCTTGCCAGTTTCCCAATCAAGGGTGATATGTATGATAAGAAGTCTCCTTAATGAAACTTAACAAGAGAAAAAAAAATCACATTGTCTGCAAAATAAATTTACTATAGACAACAATTTTTTTTTTTTTTTTTTTTGGTTTTTCAAGACAGGGTTTCTCTGTAGCTTTGGAGCCTGCCCTGGAACTAGCTCTTATAGACCAGGCTGGTCTCGAACTCACAGAAATCCACCTGCCTTTGCCTCCCGAGTGCTGGGATTAAAGGCATGTGCCACCACCGCCTGGCTTGTTTTGTGTTTAGAGACAGGGTTTCTCTGTGTGACAGAACCCTGGCTATCCTTATAGACTGGCTTGCCTGGAAATCTCAGAGCATGGAGTGCAAGGATTGAAGGCACCCCCCCACACACACACTTTTCATATGTCAAACAGTTTATAACATTTTATGTCAGATTATTATGTACCTAGGGCTAGAAGCAAGCAGCAGTAGAGTGGAAAGGGTCTATTTGAGGGATCTTAAAGTCTCAGGGTAGCAATTTGGCCACAATTCAGTTCCCAAAGTGACGAGGTGCTGAGAAGCTGGAGCGGGAGACGTTACCATTTCTTGGACAGTTTCACCGTTGTAGTAATATGGGCGGCGGCGGGGCTGCGTCCCCAACACCCCACCCTGCTCGGCTAGCTTATGCCCTGAAATAATTACACAGACACTGTATTCTTTTAATCACTGCTTGGCCCTTAGCTCTAGCCCTTACTGGCTAATTCTGATATCCCAATCAACCCATCTCTAATAATCTGTGAGCACCAGTCTTACCGGGAAGATTCTAGGTCAGAGCTTCATGGCGTGTGTCTGCCCGGGATCGGGGCATGGTGTCTCTCTAAAGCGTCTGCTCTGGAGAGGAGAGCTGCGGAGTCTGACCTCACTTCCTCTTCCTCCCGGCATTCTGTTCTGTTTACTCCACCTACCTATGTCCTAACCAATACCATGGGCCAAGGCAGTTCCTTTATTAGCCAATGACCTTCCTCCATCACACCGTGCCGAGCATTATGTCACGGAGTTTACATACCTGTGTCACATGATCCCAACAGGTATGTAGGTAGGTGCTCTCACTACCTCTACCCTGGAGACAGAAAATCTTAGATTAAGGGAGTCCAAGACGTTTTGCTGTAAGATGCTACCCTATAAGCCTCAGGCCCAAGGCTTCCTGCTCCCTTGAGGAAATCAGTCTGGAGTTGGGGTTTTTGATAACTTCTGTTCCTGGAAGACCATTCACCATTCCATTTGTAGAATAGGGATGTGCAACCGCTTTTCAGGGAATGGGAAGAAGTCTCTGAGATACCCATTGCTAGGCCCCAGAAGTAGTCCTACGATTCTGCAGAAGCCAGTTCTGGGATGTGGGCAGTGTGAAGAGGGTCAGCATTGCCACCAGGAGCAGTGGCCATGTGATTTGGGACAGAAAAAGAACGTAACGTTGACGTGGTATCACTGACTGCTGAAAAAGGAAGTTTGTGCATTTTTGGACTTAGTTAAACTCACACACAAACCTTTGTTTAATATTAACCACTTTGGGAAAACAGGAATGATTCATTTTCTGTCTGTTCCTCATTCTTCTGTCTCAGCAGCCAAAATGGTTTTTTTTTTGTACATTGTCAGCTCTTATCATACCGCAATCTCTCAGAACATGCTTTACTCTTTGATTCTTGGAGATTGTCATCTGTCTTTTAATATTTCACAAAAGCAGCTTTGCTCAACGTAATTCCATGAATAAGAAATCAATCTGAGAAGAAATCTACCTAAGCTATCATCTCATGACCATCTCTGCTTGTCCTGACTTCTCAGTATTTAGGCAAAATCCTCAGGAAATGCATGATTTACATGATCTTCAGAGGCTGCGATCTAGTAGTTATACCCTTGTTGGCTCCAATACGAAGTTCTCTTTAAAGACCAGAATGGAATGTATTTTCTAGAGTAAACTGCCACACCCTCCACTCTGCTTATCCATCTCTTCATGCTGATTTGAGGAAAAACTTTTTTTTTTGAGACGGTACCTGCCAAAATTACAGAGACTGTGAGAGTCAGTGGTTAGGTAGCAATGGCTTTCATTAATAGCACTATGGTGAACACCAAGGTGAAATGATAAAGACATCAATAATCTCCAGGGATCCTTCCCTGACAGAAAGAAAAGCGAGGAGGCCTTGGGCAGAAAAGTCAAATAAAATCTCATTGAGTTTCTAAAAGCAGCAGTTGGAAATCAAATACTCGCATCTAAATTTGCCAGAAATCCCGGGAAGCTTGCCAAACACAGATTCTCATAAGTAAATTCTTGGTAGATATTTCAGTTTAGAGGGTCTGGGGTAAGGTTTTCAAATCTACATGCCCTTGCCATTAATTTTAATGATGGATAGCAAACGTACAGAAAACGTAAGCATGTAATGAAACAGCATCAAGAGACACAAATGAGAAACTGATCAGACCAAGATGCAGCAAGCACCCAGAAATCCTTTCCTTTTTTTTTAAATCCAAATGCTGCCCTCCTCCCCCAGGTGCCAACATCGTGGGTGCTAACAGTCTAACCTGGGGTTTATGTTTTCGAATTACATATTAAAAGAATTATACAATTTGGACTTTTCTGTTTCTGCTTTCTTTGCTTAATAGTTTGTGTGTGAAATCTATTTTGTCATGACATCAGCGGTTTATTCATTCCTGTCACCAATCCGATGACAGACACTTAGGTTATATTCAGTTAGGATGGTGTTTTCTTTCTGTCGAATCTGCCACTGAACTAACGTGATTTGAAAGTAGTTGCCATGTAGCCTTTCTTCCCACTGCCCCCACATATCAAACAGTGTCTTACACAGGCAGGAGATCAACAGATAACTGTTGGACTGGAACCAGACTACATTTTCTACCTGTATTAGCAGATGACGGGCAGCGAAGCTATCGTTGCATTTTCCATTATCTGGCGATGCTACAGAAGGGTACCCCAAACAGAATGGTAAAAAGGGAAACACTGACCCATCCCAAACAGTCATTTCTTCTCACTTCATGGAGACCACTCCCCAGATATCCTCAGGTCTGTCCAGGACAAAAAAATCTCTTAGGTCACAGGCTGGCATCACTACAGTCAATTTAACAAGCATTTGCTGAGCCTGTCGAGTTTGGATACTGTTTTAATGATTACAACCAGTTCCAAAAGAAAACTAGGTGATAACCTTTAGAGCCACAACCTTCACAGGAGGCTGCTGCAGCCCAACTGCTCAGGGATTCCAGACAGAATCCCCCTCTCTTCGCCTCCATGGAGGAGACAAATTCTTCAGGGATCCATTCATGTTGGTCCACATTTACAAGTTCAGCTACCCAGAGCTGGTAGTAACAATGTTTTTGATCCCCCTGCCTCTCGCTCATGATTAATTACAGGCACAAACCCAACAGACCCAGTCTTTCTCCTTGCTGGAGATCTGTGAATCGAACCCAGAGATCCCTTTAAGCCGTGAGCCACTTCCCCAGCCTAGAGTGGAAGATTTTTTCCCCTCAAATATACCTTACATTATGCAGTCTTAATCTCAAGCCCAGTAACAAGCAGGTTCCATATAATAATAATGAACTATTTTATCTAAAAGAGGTATATTATAGTCATGAACTAAACTTCCTACCGCTTTTGTAAAATCATTATGTACGAATGTCTAAAGAGTAAGAAAGTCCATTGCCTGTAATGTCACTACTTAGTCTGCCACAGAGGTGAAACGTAGTTGGAAATGCCCAGAGGAGGCCCTGGCTCTTCCTCAGGCTCTACCTGAGCAAACTTGTGGAGATGGGCTGCGGTCTGCCCAGCTTCCAGGACAGTTCCGGCCCATAAGGGGAAACAGGACACTCCACATATCCTAGTAAGAAAGCGACCACACATTCCTCTTGCTGCAATTAGAAAGATGAAGAGATACTGTTCTCCAAGGCTGATTTTTTTCCCCTCCATTTTTCCTTGGAAATTGCCCTTGGTGCTGGTAAGAGTGAATTTCTCTGAGATGAAACACAATTTGAAGTAATAAATAATGGAAAAGTTTGAAGATTACATTTTGTGGTTAGTAATCCCAGCCTTTTCTTCCCGTTGGGGAGCCACTCACGATTTCTGGTTGTTCACCAGGAAGTAGCAGATTTGGGAATTCCGTGGCAAAAATCTGCGTCTATTAACTAGTTCCAGAAACGGGCAGGGCTCCTTTTCCTTCACATCTGTGATAGCGATTACATTCCAAAGTAAACACCGAGAAGTACGGTGGAGCAAGATTTGTGGAGTGTCCAGCATCACACAACTAAATACGACATTACACAAACTATTTCCCCACAGTTTTAACTATTAGTTGGTTTCAGTCTGCGTATATGTGCAACTCCTCGCAAGCCTTGAAGGTTAACCACACTTATTAACAGCCCTGAGACACTGGGAAGGAAGAACACAGCCGACGGCCAGGTGATTGATAGCTCCTGTCTATTGTCAATCTTTTCTCTTAATTTGGGGGGTGGGTTGCATATGCCATGGTGTGTATGTGAAGGTCGGAGGACAACTGAAAGGATTTGTTTCTCTCTCATGGCGACTGGGAATGGAACTCAGGTCACTGGACTCAGCAGCAATCGCTTTTAACTGTTGAGCCTTCTCTCACCCACATCTGTTACTGTTCATTTTAGATTAAATTCTCTTGTTTTCAAGTGTGGAATCTATACACTATGAAGTTCAGAGGATATACATAATACATACACATGCTATATATAGTTATATGTGTATCCATATATGTGAGAATATACCTATCTATATAGAGATAGAGATAGATAGATAGATATAGACTGGAGAAGCACCTAGATTAGCTGAAGGGGTTCCAGGAGGGCAAATGAATAGCAACAATATAAAGAGACAAAGAGAAGACAGAGGATGTTGGCTTCCCTCCCTTCCCTACTCTAGCAAGTGGGGATGAACCCCGATTGACAAGCACTGTGTCATCCTTCCCAGTTTACCACACACTCCATACATTTAGGAGCTTATTGGGCTATCTCAGCACCCTTGGAGAAGAAACATCAGATGTGTATCGAGTGTTGTGTTTAATTGAGTTTTCAGGCTTTGAGGTCATACTACAAGGGTTCAAAACTTGACCACTGCAATCACTTCCTGCTATACAATCCTCCCCTGACCCTTTCTGAGATAGGGTCTCAGTCTGTAGCTCTGGTCAGCATGGAACTCACAGAAATTCTCCTGCTTCAGCCTCTCAGCTGCCGAGATTACATAAGCTACCACACCCAACTCCGTTGTAACCATAAGTCATTAACTTCTCTGTGCCTCATCTTTCTTGTTCATAAAACAGTGGTGATAATAAAATTCCCTACCTCACAGCACTGCTGTGAAGACAAAAATGAGGTAACCCAAGGTCTCAATATAAGTCCTCCCGCAAAATAATCCCTAAGAAGACGTTAGCTATTACTGGTGTTTGGAATTTGCTTATGTGGTTTCTCTATACGGTATCACATCACATGTCACGGTTTAAGCCTGGAATGTCCTCCTTAGGCTGATGCTTTTAGCATGTAGGCTTCTGGTGCTATTTTGAAGATTGTGGAGCCTTTAGGGGAGGGATCTGGCTGGTAGTCGATCGCTAGCAAAGGCATTTGAAGGTTCTTCCTGGGTCGTGGTACAGACACCTTCACTGCATTGCCCTCCTGATGCTACAAATGAAGCCGCCGTGCCTGTCTTCTGTAGAAGAGCAACTGAAATCCATCTGAAACCATGAGCCACAACAAGCCTTTTCCCTGGAAAGTTGTTTCTGTTAGGGATTTGCACACAGCAAAAGTAACTAATGATGTAGCATGAAAAATTCTATGCCCCTAAGGTTATGTGTTCACCCATATCTTCTTTAGGGTCTTGAGTTCTACATTGCAGTCTTTTGTGTTCCTGGAATCTGTTTGGATATGTGCATAAGGAGGGGATCTAACTTTTTTTCTAATAAATGACATAATACACAACACAGAACCTCAGTGTGTTTATTATGTACAGCGCAGCAGGAAGAGTTCGCTAGTCTCTGTAGGCAAACAGTCTGGGCTAGAAACAGTCAGGAGGATGAAGGTGGTAGTTTTGCATGCATTGGTCAGTTGTTTGCAAACGCTCATCCTTGGAACAGGGAAAGGCATTGCCATTCTGAGCCTGACCGGAAGAGGTCTCTGACTCTTCCATTGGCTTGAGGCCTTAGTGTTTGACATGGCCATGTGTCAACAATGGACATTCAGCCAGGGCTTCCTCCTCTAGACACACACAGACACACATACACATGCATGTACACACATACACACACACACACACACCTAGGCTTCCACAGGGACAGCCTCGTCTGTCACCCCTGGTTTCCACTCCATATCTCATCCTCCTGGACTGTCTTCAGGGGCAATAACCCTTCAGGGGCTATCAACCGTGTCATCTGTGAGAGCAAGGCCTTCTTCTGGAATTTCTCATCAGGCCTTGCCCAAGGCTGCTCCCGAGACCTTTCTTTCCTTTGCTCTTTGGAACTGTGCCCATGACTATTTAGCTCCTTTTCTCCATCAGAAGATCTGCTTATAAATCGACTGTCTTATTCACTGCTCTGTTGCTGTGCAGAGACACCATGATGGTGGCAAATCTTAGAAAAAAAATGCAGTTAACTGGGGCTTGCTTACAGTTTCAGAGGTTTAACCCATTTTTGTCTTGGAAGGGAACATGCTTGCATGCAGGCAGGCATGGTGCTGAAGAAGTAGCTGAGAATTCTATACCTGGATCCACAAGCAGGGGGAAGAGAGCCTGGATTGGGCTTCTGAAACCTCACGGCCTCGTGACACGCTTCCTCCAACCAGGCCACGCATCCTAATCCTTCTAAGTAGGGCCACTCCTTGATGACTGAGTATTCAAACCTATGAGCCTGTGGGGACCACTCCTATTCAAACCAGCGCACAGACCATGAACATGTCTCTCAATGCATAAAAGCATTGTACTTCCTGGTTTTTATATTTCTAAGGAGCCTGTCGTGGGCTGAAAAGTTCGACTTGTCATTGGGAACATTGAGAACCGTTATGATGCCATGACGGAAATAAAAATCTGGCTGAGGTCAACTGAGCAGCGAGAGAGAGAAAGAGAGGAGAGAGAGGGGGGGGCGGAGGGAGGGAGGGAGGGAGAGGGAGAGGGAAAGGGAGAGGGAGAGGGAGAGGAAGAGAGAGAGAAATCAGACATTGAACTGGGTTTGGAAACTGAGAAAACATAATAGGAACTATGTCAGGCATTGTTGTGGCATTTGTTTTGGTTTGGTTCACTTCATTAAATCCCAACTTTAAAAATGCCTTTTGACTAGATCAAAAACACTGATGACAACTTATGCTGGAGAGGTTGTAGGGAAACGGGAACACTTCTGCATTGCTGGTGGGAGTGCAAGCTGGTACAACCCCTTTGGATGTCAGTGTGGCAATTTCTCAGAAAATTAGAAAATTCCTCAAGACCCAGTAATACCACTTTTGGGTATTATCCAAAGGATGCTCAATTGTGCCACAAGGACATGTGCTCAACTATGTTCATAGCAGCATTGTTGGTCATAGCCAGAAAAAAATAACGACATCTTGAATTTTGCAGGAAAATGGATAGAGCTAGAAAACATTATTTTGAGTGAGGTAACCCAGACCCAGAAAGACAATTATCACATGTACTCACTCATAGGTTTTTAAACATAAAGCAAAGAAAACCAGCCTATAAACCACAATCCCAGAGAACTTAGACAACAATGCAGACACTAAGAGAGACTTACATAAATATAATCTACATGGGAAGTAGAAAGTATAAAAAGAGAAGATCTCCTGAGTAAATTGGGAGCATGGGGACCTTGGAGGAGGGTTGAAGGGGGAGGGGAGAGGTAGGGAGGGGAGCAGAGAAAAATGTACAGCTCAATAAAAATCAATAAAAATTTTTTAAAATGCCTTTTGGCTTTCCTTACTGAGCTGTATTCATTACCTGTATTTAATATTCGTTGGGAGCCGATGTGCCAGATGCTGACTCGAGAGCTTGGCTACATCTGTGAACGAAGCAGATGACTGGGCTTTCAGGGAACCTGGATCACTGCAGAACCAAACAGAACATACGCAATAAGCCTAACAATAAAATATGGTTTGATTACAAAAATAAGCTGTAAGGGGCTGGTGAGATGGCTCAGTGGCTAAGAGCACTGACTGCTCTTCCGGAGGACCTGGGTTCAATTCCCAGCAACCACATGGCAGCTCGCAGCTGTCTGTAACCCCTGTTCCAGAGAATCTGACGTCGTTATATCAATGTGCATGAAATAAGGTTAAATAAAGTTTTTTTAAAAAAAAATAAGCTGTAAGGTTATCTAATGTGTTTGGAGCCGTAAGTGCTGTGGGAAAAGAAAGAAAGCAAACAGGAGTCTAAGAAATGGGGAAAGAAGTAAACTGAAGTCCTAAGGATCAAACATCTGAGTTTAAATTATGAAAAACACAGTCTTTTATGTTAGAATGACAAAAATAACAAAACGTTAAAAGTTCAAATGTATGGGAAAATGCACCACGTTCATGGAAGGCTCGATATTTTTAATATGTCAATTCTCTTCAAATTTAACAACAGATTCATTCTAATCAAATGAAAACTGTGGCAATCTAGGTTTTTCAAAAGCTAGTAATCCAATTTTAAAATGTATATGCAAGTGAAAATATTCTGGAAAAGTCAACAATATTATGAAGAGGAAAAAAAAAGGTGGAGGACTTTAGTTCCTGAATTCCAAGACTTACTCTCCAATAACACAAGCAGGCACCTGTCAGTTTCCCGCGGGGAACCTGAGATTTCCATGCCTGCTCCCCTCTCACCAAATTACCTTTCATACAGTGACAGGGTCATCAAGGGAACAGCCAGGTCAAACACCTTACAGAAGGTGCAAACTTATAGACACATGTTCATGTTTGGTGACATTCTCCATAGCCGAGGACCAAGCCAAACATCAAGGAAATTCTTGCTCTTGGAAGAAAACAAATGGCCTGCTGGAAATTTATGTTCATTTCTGCTCACCTCAGTATTTTCCAAAATATATGACTCGGGAGTGATGTTTCACGAAAAGGGAAGAGGGGAAGAAAGTAGGGATTGTAAGTACACAAAGATGGCGGGTTTGCATTTGAAACCCTTTGTAAATTACCCAGTGTCCAGTGAAACAATATACTTTCAAAACTATCTCAGGACAAGGGAGAAATGTAAACAAATAAATATATAGTTGTATTTTATATTATATGTTCATGTTATATATTATATATATTTATATATTCTAATTCTAGAGGAAAAACTTAGTCCTTTTCCTTATGGGGGAAGACCTTATTTTTTTTCAGTGACCCAAAGCATCCTTTTAATCAAAAGAACATAGGGCAAGAAGCCAGGGATAGTCGCCCTCTTAACTGGCTGTTGTGGCCTTGAGTAAGGGCCACTTTAATCTTTTAAGTTTGATTTCTTTCTTCCAGCAGCACTAGCAGAAATCCCCCGGTCAGAGCTCCCTGTGGTGGGAGTCAAATATAAACGCGTCTTAAAAACACAGAGCAAGACAGAATTTCAAATACAAATGGAAATTCCCACACTGCCCAGTTAGAAATTCCCTCCAATTTTTCTGCTTCTTGCTCTTTAAGTATTTGAGCACAGTTTGGTTTAAGTGTCCCCCAAAGGCAGAATGTTAAAGGCTCACACTTACTTAGGGCAGGAGTCCTGGAGAGGAAGTGGGGCAAAGTCAGAAGGGATGAAGTCAGCCACAACGTCAGGGAGGAAGGATCTGGTCTGCAGGCTTGCCCGTGGCTGTGTTCACTCAAATGTTCCCTATTAGTCAGGCCTATGGGAATAGCTGATGATTAAAGAACAAACAATGAAAG
This sequence comes from Microtus pennsylvanicus, assembly GCF_037038515.1. Classification (NCBI taxonomy): domain Eukaryota; kingdom Metazoa; phylum Chordata; class Mammalia; order Rodentia; family Cricetidae; genus Microtus; species Microtus pennsylvanicus. The sequence goes on along the minus strand of NC_134583.1, from coordinate 109,151,221 downwards.
CAGGTCTACTAAAAGCTTGATGGGGTGTGCCCGCCTCAAATGTCTTCCATCATACTTTGCCATTTCTCCTTCTATTTTGTCATTGTGAATTCTAATTAAAGAAATTGTCTTAACCCAGAAGTTCTCAGCCCTCCTAATGCGACATGCTTCAATACGGTTCCTCATGCTGTGGTGACTGGCAACCATAAGTTTTTTTTGTTGCTACTTCATAATTGTAATTTTGCTACTGTTATGAGTCATAATGTAAATATCTGGGTTTTTTTCCTGTGGTTTTAGGTGGCCCCTGTGAAAGGGTCATTCGACCCCCGAAGACGTTGTGACCCACAGATTGAGACTACTCTGACTTGAAAAAAGTGGAGATGGTGCCACAGATAGCGAGCCTCAGTCCATGAAACAGGACTTGGAGTCTACCGCATCAATTTTCAGCCAGGGATGTTAGGGACCCAAAGTGCATATGAGAAGTTCCAGGGTCTTCAGAGCAGTTCTAAACGTGTGGGGGTTGCACATCAAACATCCTGCATGTCAGATAGTTACAGTACAATTCATAGCATAGAGGAAAGAGAAGAAACCCTGGTCAAAGGAACAGAAAATATTTTCAACTAAACCATTGAAGAAAATTTTCCTAACCTAAAGAAGGAGGTGCCTATAAAGGTAAAAGAAGTACACAGAACAACAAATAGACTGTACCAGAAAAGAAAGGCCCCTTGCCACATAATAAACAAAACATTAATTATACAGAAAAAAAATATTAAAAGCTGCAAGGGCAAAAATCAAATAACTTATAAAGTCAGACTTAGTAGAATAACACCAGACCTCTCAATTGAGACACCAAAAGCTAGAAGGGCATGGACAGATGTTCTACATATTCTAAGAGACCTCAGATGTCGCTCCAGACCACTCTACCCACCAATACTTTCAAACACAATAGAAGGAGAAAATCAGATATTCTATAATAAAAAACCAAATTTAAGCAATATCTACCTACAAATCCAGCCTACAGAAGGCACTAGAAGGAAACTACCAAACTAATGAGATTAATCACACAATGAAAATACAGGGAATAAACAAGTCCAGAATTTAAATTCCAAATCTAAAGAGGGAAAACACATACACGCATCACAACAACAAAATGATAGGAATCAACAAACACTGCTCATTGGTATCTTCAATATCAGTGTTCTCAAGTCCCCAAGAAAAAGACACAGACTAACAGAATGCATAGGAATACAGGATCCATCCTTCTGTGATGTATCAAAGAAACACACCTGAACATCAAGGATAGCCATCGCCTCACTGTAAAAAGACAGGAAAAAGATATTCCAAGCAAATGGACCCCCAAAAGTAAGCTGATGTAGCCATTTTAATATCTGACAAAATAGACTTTAGACCAAAACTAATCAGAAGAGATAAGAAAGGACACTACATACTCCAAAAACCCACCAAGAGGACATTGCAAATCTCAAATACAAGGGCATTCAAAAAGAAACACTACTACATCTTAAATCACATATTGACCCTCACATACTGGGAGTGGGAGTCTTCAATAGATAGGTCATTCAGACAAAAACCAGAGAAACTAACTGATACTACAAACAAATGTAATCTAACAAATATCTCTGGAACGATTCACCCAAACACAAAAGAATATACCTTCTTCTCAGTACCTTACGGAACTGTCTCCAAAGTTGACCACATACTCAGACATAAAGCAAGTATCAACAGAAACAAGAAAATTGAAATAACTTCCCACATTCTATCTGACACAATGTATTAAAGCTAGATTATCATCAACAATGGAAACACAAACAGCTTACAAACTCATAGGAACAACCAATAGCATTCACAGCATACAGAGGAGAATCCCACATCAAGGATGCTTGACCTAGACAAAAGGGTATTTTGACCTAGGGTGTGGTTACTTAATGTTTCAAGTTATTGAGGAAATTACTTTGTTCTTTGTATTGTGGTAAAGACACCTCCCCCCCTACGCCCCCCCCCCGCCTTTTGGATTAGGATATATAAGAACTTTGAACAATAAACTTGAGGCGGATCTCAGTATTCACTGAATGTCCTCCCAAGTCTATCTTCTGTCTCTCATCTATTTCTTTTCTCAATCTACACTCCCCTCCTCTGGAACGTACTGACCCATCAGGCCAGACCCAACAAATGACCAATTTCCCTTATGAACATACATACTAAAGTACTCAATAAAACACTTGCAAACCAAATCTAAGAACACATCAACAAGATCATCCTCCATGATCAAATAAGCTTCATCCCAGAAATGCAGAATTGGTTCAATATATGAATCTTAGTAAATGTAATCCACCATATAAACAAACTGAAAGACAAAAACCACATGATCATTTCATTAGATGCAGAAAAAGCCTTTGACAAAAATCCAATACCATTTCAAGATAAAACTCCTGGAGAGATTAGTAATACAAGGGACATATCTCAACATAATAAAGGCAGTTTACAGCAAGACCATAGCCAGCATCAAGTTAAATGGAGAAAAATTAAAGTAGTTCTACTAAAATCAGGAACAAGACAAGGCTGTCCACTCTCTCCAACCTGTTCAATACAGTACTCGAAGCCTCAATTAGATCAATAAGACAACTGAAGGAAATGATACGAACAGGAAAAGAAGAAGTCCAATCATCTTTATTTGCAGATTATATAATAACATATATAAGTGACCCTAAAAATTCCATTGGGAAAATCCTACAGTTGATAAACACTCTCAGCAAAGTAGCCAAATACAAAATTATCTCACAAAAATAAGTAGCCCTCATCTATTCCAATGACAACGGGTATGAGAAAGAAATCAGGGAAACACCTTTTATAAAAGCCTCAAATAATATAAAACATCTTGGGGTAACTCTAATCAAGCAAGTAAAGGACTAGTATGATAAAAAGTTTAAGACATTGAAGAAATAAATTGAGGAAGGTAGCAGAAGATTTTTTTTTCCTTTTATTGGCCACTAATCAACCCCAATGGGGGAATCAGTCAGCTCTATCATAGAAATACCATGTGTCTGGATTGATGCATTATCAGCAACCATTCCTATAAATTTGGATATCCTAAATCAAATTGATTTTTATTTTTAGGAAAAGTTTCAAGTGGTGACACTAAATCATCTTTATTTCTTCTTATTTTAGGGGCATGGGCACCTTAATACCATTATAAGAGCTACTAACTTCTGCTTGAGACAAGCAGTCCCAACCCCATGTTATTACAGGGACCAGCAGACACAGTGGCCACGCTGATGCTGTGTACCCTTCATGATCTCTTCATCTTAGTCTCTCAGAACTTTGTCTTACCTCAGCTGGGGCTCCATGACAAGTCAAAGTGGAGGAAGGTAACCACATAGGCTATTTTCATGGCTTAAGCTAAAAGCAATGATAGCAACACCAGTGCCAGTATCAATAACACCAGTAAGCCTTTACCATTTAGGTAAGGAGTTAAACAGGGTCGTTCCCTTGAAATGTGTTGTGACCACACGATGTGATACTTTTATGCTTCCAACCCCCTGGTTTCCTCTTTCTAAACTTCTTCAGTTCATGAGGACATAAGGTAGTAACAGCGATTGAGAGAACATTCTTTATCAATACGTTTCTCTTGAAGACATTAGTGACTTAATTTTTCTAAAATAATCTTTATCAACTATACCAGGAAAGCAACAGTAACACCCTTCAAATTTAGCCTACTTTCTCTTCAAATTAATCCCACTGTATCTGGGAGAATGGATCCCCAGATTCCCATAAGCATGGTTTGTATGCCCCCTCAGATTACCACAGTCATGGTGTATACGCCCCCAGATTAACATAGATGTGGCTTATATGTCCCCAGATTCCCATAGGCATGGTTTGTATGCCTCCAGATTCTGTAGTCATGGCTTGTATGCCTCTAACTTACTGTAGGCATGGCTTGTATGCCCCCAGATTCTGTAGATGTGGTTTGTATGTCTGTTGCATGCAAGAACCATATTCCTAGCTGCTGGCAGGTCTGTCTAATCCTGTGCTCCCTTAGGTTGCTGCTGAGAAATAGAACACTCTACTGTTTACTAGCTATGCTACCTAAACTGCTGATGGATCCCCAGAGAGGACCCCTCTGGTTGTTTCCCCGATACCATGGGTAGAGAGGCAAGGGACTGCCCTTATCAAATTTGGATATACATTGATTATCCTAATCCGTCCCATTATAACACCTGGGACATGCCTGGTAGAGGATGTGTAGAGTTGTCATGTCAAAATTATCAATAACTGTTGCAATGAGGCCACTTATTCATCCCAGCTGCCCAGGACCAAAATAACCACACAGAAACTGTATTAATTAAATCACTGCTTTGCCCGTTAGCTCTAGTTTTTTATTGGCTAACTCTTACATCTTAATTTAACCCATCTCCATTAATCTGTGCATCACCACAAGGTCGTGGCCTACCAGCAAAGTTCCAGCATGTCTGTCTCCAGCAGCTCCATGGCTTCTCTCTAACTCTGCTTTTTTCCTCCCAGCATTCAGTCCAGTTTTCTCCATCTACCTAAGTTCTGCCCTATCAACAGGCCAAGGCAGTTTCTTTATTCATTAATGATAATCATAGCACACAGAAGAGTCTCCCACATAACCTCCCCTTTTCTGTTTAAATAAAAAGGAAGGTTTTTAACTTTAACATAGTAACATTACATATAACAAAATAGTCATCAAGCAAGAATTATAGTTACAATATTTATATCTACTTTATCCTTTATCATAACTAAGGGAATTTTATTTTTATCTATCTATTCTTCAACTCCATCAAAGACTCCAGAAGGATATAATATTACCTAACTAAACAGGAAGTGAATTGTAAGCAACTTCCAAAACTCTAGAATTGATAAAGACCTCTCACTGCCTAGACAGTCACCCAAAGTTTTTCTGTACCATTGGAGCATACACCTTCAGCCTACAGGCCTATAGTATCCAGCAGACTTTTCCATAAAGCAGGAAATTTCAAAGACAGGTTTGCCTGTATTGGCAGTTTGCCAGTCACTTTCTTCTGTATCCTGCAGAGTGTCTGGCAAACTCTTTCATGAAGCAGGGACCTCAAAGGATCATCTCACATTTAGGCAAGTTCATCAGTCTTTTCTCTGTAGATCCTGTGTGTCCAGGCAAAAGCAGTTTCTTGTGCAAATGGCTAACCAGCTCCATAAGGAGCCTCTTTGATGCCCATATTCCTCTTGAAGTAGCTTGGTGTTGCCAGGAGCAGATATGTCTCACGGCAAAGATTCAGCATGTCTGACTCTGGTGGCTCCATGGCATCTCTCTAACTATGCCTTCTTCCTCCCAGCATTCAGTTCCATCTTCCCTGCCTAGTTCTGTTCTTACCTGCCATAGGCTCAAAGCAGTTCTTTATTCATTAACCAATAAGAGAAACATAGACAGAAGGACCTCCCACGCCTTAACCTGTCAAGGTGTCACAGAACAGCTCCAGTCCCTGGCTCCCACACTGAAAGCAAACTGGCTTAGCTGGTCTAAGTGCTTGCCATAAACAAATGCTGAAGCACAGACATTATTTTAAGGATTCTGCATTTCAACATTTTGGGCTACTCTGATGTAATCACTAATAGTGTGCTTTTGTCAGCTAGGAGCCAAAATCCTTTGTGCATCCACGCTAACACATTAAAAGCCAATCATCTGGTTAATATGTGTGTTACCTTGAGCACCAACCACCTAGCTTCTTACCGCTTTAGTAAGGTGAGCAAGAAAGTCATGAAAAGATTCTGAAAGGTCCTGTAATGTCCTTAGAAGATCTGGGTTGGCTCCCTAGGCTCAGACAGATTTGGTGCCACAGTCACCAGACAGCAAGTGACATTTGTCCATAAGTTTGTGGCAGATAGACAAGTTAGTGTTGAAATGGCGGCAATTTACTTTCATTTTCTGTATCTTGTTTCAAAGGGATGCTCCAGCTGAGGAATCTGAGGAGGAAATGCAGGAGCTGGGGGCCCAGATGTCTACCGACATTTGCTTTCCTGTGTCCTTGGAACCAGAACAGCTTGCTGGTGTAGGAGGTTCTTCTGTTCATGTGTTGCTTTCATTGGCTAATGAATAAAAAAGCTTTGGGCCTGATAGGGCAGAACTTAGGTAGGCGGAGAAGACAGAACTGAATTCTGGGAGGAAGAGTCGGAGAGCCACCATGGAGCCGCCAGGGTCAGACATGCTGAATCTTTCCCGGTAAGCCACTGGCACATGGCGATACACAGATTAATAGACATGGGTTAAAGTAAGCTGTAAGAATTAGCCAATAAGAAACTAGAGCTAATGGGCCAAGCAGTGTTTTAATGAATAAAGTTTCTGTGTGATTATTTCGGGTGTAAGCTAGCCGGACATCTTATAAAAGCCTGCACTAAACACTCCCAAAATGTTTCCAAGGTGGTCTTTACCAGGGCCCATGCTTAAAAGCAGCATTAGGAATTTAAATACGTGCACGCTGCTTTCTTCAGGACCTCACCAATCTGGCTCCATGTTTCCACAGCCAGCACATCTGCTTTTGGAAACCATGGGCATGCCAGCATTACTCACTGACAGTTCCTGTAAAGCCCCAGGACTAACCGCATCCTCTGCTTGTTAAGCAGACAGCACTAAAGAGCCAAATAATGATGTGAAGATGATTCTATCCCATTGTTACCCAACCTTGAAAAATCCCCCATCAAGCCACGATCTGGTGAACTGAGTGACTCACCAATCAATGTCTCTGTTTGGATGCCACTTGCCAGAGAAAACAGAACTCAGTCCCCCACAAAAGAATCAGTGTCCACAACGTGAACTTTCAGCAGGGGACACAGGGGACCCAAAGAGGATGGAAGGAGCTCTAAGGATCCAGAGTGTCTCCAGTGCTGAGTTTTGATCAAATGCAACCGCACACAAAGATACTGCACCTTAACGTGCCAAAGATCGGAGTGTTCTTGGGTACAGCGTGTGTTTCTTTCTCAGACAAAGCTGCTGACAACAAAGGGGGGCTCTCAGCAACAGAGACGTGCAAAGGTGGAAAGGCTATAAAAAACCGTTTACTGCACACTGCCCAATCCCATGGCTCTTGCAGCTTAGCTGTCTTCCTTTTACTCTTCCTCACCTTGTTTTCTTTTGGAAAATCCTAGAAGGCTGAGACTGGGGTCAGGCTCTATTATGAGCAAACTTAAGTCCTCTAAGTTAGACCAACAAGTTAAAAATTGTCTATCATTATCATGGCCAAACGCAGTACAAATCTCCAAAGGCCTCTTTACGTGAGAAATTTGGGGCTCTAACCTACTCATGAGCTGGGAGTTTTCCTCAGTGTGCAGTTGGCAAATACTTACTGAGTGCCTACTAGGTGCCCAAGAGCCACCTCTACGCTCACAAAGCATAACACCCATATTTGCATCTTGAATATGACTCAGAAGCAAATACGTGAGTTGCCAGACTTTGTTTGATAACTCTCTCAGTGAGGATGGCTAGTCAAAGTCCCTATGCAGAACACTCAGGTATCAGGAATTGGTGGGTACTCTGCGCCGCACTGGTGTAATAAAGCAAGAGGATCTGGCTAGGATGCAGATCTTATCTGTGATCTCCACCGACTTCCGTATCCCCTAGAAAACAGGAAGTGTGTGTTGTTGTCTCCAGCCCGTCACCAGGCCTCTCTGTAAGCCATTTCTAATCACCTACCTAAATAATCCATGTGGCTCTGATAAGTATTCCCCATGGCTCTTGGTGATCTCTGTTCTGAGACACACAGATCTATACAGTGCATTGTATAGTGTCTAGCAAACAACAAACACTGGCTTGTTCATAGAACAAGCATGCAGTGACGCTGTGGGATAATCCTTCTGTATACTGTGTAAATTACACTGTGATTGGTTTAATAAAGGAGGTGACTGGCCAATCGCTGGATAGGATAAGGTTAGGGGGAAAACCCAACAGAGAATGCTGGGAAGAAGGGTGGAGTCAGAGGAGGAGCAGGCAGATACAGAGAGAAGCAAGAACAGTATGACATACTGAGAAAGTGTCGCAAGCCATGTGGCAAAGTGTAGATAAAAAAAAAAATTATTGGTTAATTGAAAATCTAAGAGTTAGCTAATAACAAGCCTGAGCTATTAGCTGAGCATTTATAATTAATATTAAGCCTATGTGTGGTTATTTGGGAGTAGCTTGTGGGACAGAAACTTCTGCTTATATGGCAATGTGTTCTATTGTGTCTTTTTTGTTTTATAGTTTTTTTTCTATTAGTATTTGCACTGCCAGTTGAGGGGCTTTATTTTCTTTAAGTATGATATCATCTTAGGCCCCATTGTTCACACCTCAGTGTGTTGCTGATAAGTGGTTCAATTGAGCAAATATTTACTGAGCACCTAGTAACCAACTACATGTAAAGCCCCCTGAGAGTTGTGGAGTCCACACAGATAACTAACTTGGACCTTTCCTTCTAAAAGCATCTCTACAGACCCTTTCTGTATACAATATTCTGTCTGTGTGTATGTCTGCAGGCCAGAAGAGGGCACCAGACCTCATTACAGATGGTTGTGAGCCACCATGTGGTTGCCGGGAACTGAACTCAGGACCTTTGGAAGGGTAGGCAATGCTCTTAACCACTGAGCCTTCTCTCCAGTCCCCTACGGACCCTTTCTGATGTCACTGGAACTTTCCTTAATCTTCTTATTAATTTCTTTTCTCTGCTACCCCACTTAGAACCTACTGCTTCTGAGACACACATTTTCTAGATATGTAGATTGTTAAACTTGTGGGGGCTCCAAATGAAACTCCCAGTGAACCCTAGGGTTGTACTTTTCTAGATTGGACCCAAGTATGATCATAAACTTCCTTTGCCAGTGGACATTGCCAACCTGATACAAGCCAGTTAAGGCTGAATTCCCATCACACACTGTAGCTTTCTCTCATGGAATGCCACACTGCTGCGGGAAGCTGGTCATGGAAACAGATATATCTCACTCTGTGTGGGATGAACCAGACAGTAGGTGGACATACCTGTTGAACGTAGCTATGATAGGGAGACAGATCAAAATAACAGTCCGTCCCGGGCTACAGAATCACGCAACATAGTTGTTGCTGAGGTCACTGTTTGGTTGTTTTCCTGTACAGAGACAATGAAACAAGCATTCTTTTTAAGGTCCTCAGTGGGTCCGTTCTGCTAGTGGACAGCACACGGGCCCTTCAGTTCAGCTTCTGATGGTAAAGACTTCTTGGCTCTGGAGCAGCAGTGCTTCCTCCAAATTCTCCGTGCTTAGAATATTATATGGATCTTTTCACTTTCAGACTGTGTCTTTCCCAGGGAGGCAAGTTTCCCCAAGACAGAAAGTAGTTAGAAATATCTTCCAATAATAACCCCAAATTTGGATGGTTGTTGATGTGGGAGGTGATGTATGCTGTGAATATGTTTTACTGCCATTGGTTAATAAATAAAAAAATCTGTCTTGGCCTGTGATAGGGTAGCGTAGAGCTAGGCCAGGAAGACTAAACTAAATGCTGAGAGAAAGAAGGCCGAGTCAAGAGACTTCTTTTTTCATTAATTGATGTTATATACATACATACACAACCTCCTCAGACTGTATAATTTACCTGTATGTATACATTTTCAGGGCTGACCACTTACTACTGAATAACCACGCGGTGTCCTCTTCCCGGAGGTAGACCATTTCTTCGGCTCAGCATGCCTTAAGATGTCTCTAGTTCTTTGTGTAGGGTTGGGGTGTCATGACGGTGTTTCCCCCATCCATGTCAGCATGTCTGTTGTTTTCCTGGTTCAGCTTATGGTTAGGCAGTCACACTGGGGAGACTTTATGGGTGTAGCTTCTGACATTCAAGTAAACTGAAGTCTATTTCCCTGAGGACTAGCTTTTACGGTACCAGAAAGTACCACGCAGGCTTCAGAAGACGGGAAGCAGATAGCGATCCTGCCCAGCCAGGATGCCTGTGACCCACAGCAACAAGCAGGGCGCCATAACCCTAAGGGTGCAGCAGTGGCACTCATGCCTTGGCAGCAACCAATGGGTCTCTAACTGGACTTAAGACCCACTCAACAAGAGGGAGACCACGCCTGGTACCAGAAACCTAGACCACTACCCAGGGCTAGTGAAGTCACGGCTCTTGGAGGAGAACCCACAACCATCACTTTACTAAATCAGCATCATCCCTAATTACATTCTAGACATTTGTCCTTATACCTACAGATAAGTGTAATCCTCCCTGCATGAAGGAAACTTCTCTTTGCAATAGATGGAGACCATTACAGAAAACCACAATCAATCAAAAGGCAGAGTTGTGGAGCCCCGTCCCAATAGACAGATCCACCTACAATGTAAGGCTCGGGGACCCTTGTGGAAGAGAGAGTGGAAAGACTGTAAAAACCAGAGGGCCATGGGGGCGGGGTGGCTGTTAGAATGTTTCTCCTAGGAATGCCCTGATAGAGTCTCACTATGTAGCTCTTGCTGGCCTGGAACTCAAGCTGACCTCAAACGTGAAGAAGTAAAGAGAGCCTCCGGCTGCTACTTCCTGAGAGCTGGGATTAAGGCTGTGTACCCCCACACTGGCCTACGCACAAAATCTTAAACAGATCTTTGACTTTAAACAGCTTCCAATTCTTCATCTATAAAACCAGGAGAAACTTACCTTTAGGGTGACTTTAAGGATCTCTCTGTAAGATTAATTGACATATGTTGGATGCTTGCCAGATTTTTCTGCATTTGCCATGATTCTGGAGTGTTTCCCGCCCCCCAAACCACTGACTGACCTGTGGGAATTCCTGGTGGGAAACTGGTTGAAATTAAGACAATCAGCTTCTTGGATGTGGCAGATTACACGCTGTCTTTATGTGACCCAGTGAAAGACAGGAGACAGGAGTGTGTGTGTGTGTGTAAACACACATATCATATTTAATGTGTATATATACTATACATATTATATACGTATTATATATGAGATATATATATATATGTTTAGCATTATTAGATGCTAAGAGACAGGAACAAAAAAGATCTTCCCTCATTTGAACTTTTGACTTCCAAACCTGGAAGACAATCAAGTATTATAGTTTTAAGGCATCAATGAGGAGCGCTTCTTTAGTAAACCGAGACATCCCCACACCACACAGGCCTCCTGGGCACAGTGGGGACTAGGCTGGCATCCTGTCAGGGTTGTGGTTTTACTTGGGTCAGAGCAGCTATCTCTAGCCACCTTCCACTCCACCTCTACACTCGCACAATTGGTTTTCATTTTGCTCTAAAGAAACTGGAGGCCTGGGTGGAAACTCCGATAGACCAGCCCACAGTCAACACCTGTGGAACTGAGCTCAGAGCCCAGTTGCCAAAGGACTCAGACATCTGAAGAAGACACTATTTGTGACTAGCTGTGAGAAAGGAAAAAGGACACAATGACAGCCACACACTTTGGCAGAGCCTGCAGCAAGGCAGGCACTCAACATTTCTACGGTGTCTGGGCAGCATGTGACAGCCATGCTGAGAACATAGGGACTGTCTTTCTTTCACCCATCAACAGGACCTGGGAGGGCCAGCCGAGAGCACAGAAAGTGGGAGAGTGGAGGACATTCAGGAAGGGCAGCAAACAAACATACAAGTTTTTCCGGGGGTGGGGGGCTGTTTTTGTTTTTTGGTCCCCCAGAGAGCTGCACACAAGACAAGCCCCCAGCAAGGATGTCTGGCCTTGCCAACAAGCTAATAGAAGACAGAGAAGATTGGCACACTACCCACAGGGGTTAAGAGGCACCCATGCTGAGACCAATGCTGTCCAGCTGGAAATAGAGTCTCTGCGAGCTGCAGGAGAGGTCTGGGCGATGAGCTGGCAATTGTTTCCCAGCAGTCCTGCAGAGCTTCCCTTTGGTGAGACCGCGCACAGCCTCATCACTAATCCCTCCAGCTCCAGCCTCCTGCCGAGAGGATGGAGAGGATCTGGGACGCAGCCTCTGACTCAGTGAGAGCAAGCAGCTGCTGGTTGCCCGTACAAGCCTCATCAGTGGACGAGCGTGCAGAGGGGAGGGAGCCGGAGTACCTTCCTCTGAGAAGTAACCCGAGGGCACGTCAGAACAACCAAGCAGCCTCTTTCTGCAGATGCTTGGCACTCCTGGATTTCCCAGCATTCTGGGGGGGGGGGGGGGGGGGAGGGCTGGGATTACTGTTCAATTGAAGCCAGCATCAAGAAGTGCACCAAAATGTGCCCGCCTTTAGGAGAGCCGGGCTTGGATGACCGAGACTGCACAGGCACCACTGGCTGGATTGGGGTCAGGCTGCTCTGTGCTCTATCAGGCTCCTTAGACCACCGGGCACCAGCAGCCACCATTCTCCAGCTGCCCCAACCCTCTCACCCAGTCCTCATCATACCCAGAGTCCAATTCATCCCCCACTCTCTTCACTCATCCTATAGTCTAAGCCATTGGCGTTTAAGAACTGAGTGTGGGAAAGATGAGCATGCTACCCCACAGGCTCATAACGCACCACGTTCTATAACTTCAGACCATTCAGGAGCTCTGAGGCCACCGGAGAGTCCTCCCTGTAAAGGGAAAGACATAAAATTCTGAGTCTGTGATATTTGGCACGGGGGAAACATTGCTCTTAGTTTTGAATATACCACTGAAGGGTGTGCAAAACTTGTTGTGGGTGAGGCAGAAGCCATACCCATGGCCATCCATATCAAACTTGTCACAATGGACGAGGGTCAGCAGCAGCTGCCGGAAAGACACTCACTTCTCTTGAGCATGGGAACAAGTTGGAGAAAAACTGCCCAGGCTGAGGAGACACGACCACCGGCTGGCTAGCTACAGGGTGTGTGGAAATGGCTAGAACAAAGCAGCCTGAAGAGATGGAGGCAGAAGCTGAGGTTCACCACAGGCACTCTGGGCACTTGACAGACATCACCCTGCCACTGTCATGTGGGAAGTGCACTGCTGAGTGACAAAGGTAGGCACAGTAGGCAGGGCCTTCCACAGCCCCTCAGAAAATCCCATCAATGAGATAACAGTCCCCAGGACCCCAGAGACAAAGACTGGTGTCTCAGACTAGAGGATTGCAGCAGAAAGAGGAACTTCTCGCATAAAGATCACCGCAGTGGAGACAGCTCATGGAAAAGGCAAATGGGGACCCGAGTTAAGATCTTCAGCACACAGCGTAAGGTAGGTATGTGTCTGCCACCTCGGCACTGGCAGGAAGAGAGAGGATCCCATGGGCTTTCTGGCCAGCCAGTCTAACTCAAATCATGAGTGCCAGATTCAGTGAGAGTCCCTGTGTGGTGGCTTGAATGAGGATGTCTTAGTTAGGGTTTCTATTGCTGTGAAGAAACACCATGACCTTCAGAGTCTAGACTATTATTGCCATGGTGGGAACCATGGGGACACACAGGCAGACAGGGTACCAGAGAAGAACAAAGAGTTCTACATCTGGATTGGTAGATAGCAGAAAAAGATAGAGAGCCACTGAGCCCAGCTTGGACATTTTAATCCCAAAGCCCACCCCCAAATGACACACTTCCTCCAACAAGGCCACACTTCCTAATGCCACTCCCTAAGCCTTCAAATACATGAGTCTATGGGGGCCATTTTTATTCAAACCAGCCCCTATAGGCTCACATATTTGAATACTGGTCCCAGTCAGTGATCTGTTTGGAAGGATTAGGGGTGTAGTCTTGGAGGAAGTGTGTCACTGAGAGTAGGCTTTGAGGTTTCAAAAGCCCATGTCGTTACCAGGTCATTCTCTCTGCCTTGTGCTTGTGAACTATAAGTTCCCAGATACTGCTTCATTGCCGTGCCTGCTTGCCTTCTGCCATACTCCCCGCCACGATGCTCATGGACCCTAACCCTTTAAAACTGTAGCCCCCCCCCCAAGATATTCTTCTTTAAGTTGCCTTGGTCAGGATGTGTAGTAAGAGACCACTAGTTCATTTCCTGACTGCTCAGACCTGAAATAACCACACAGAAACTGTATTTATTTATTTATTTATTTATTTATTTATTTATTTATTTATATCAGGAGGCTGCTTATTCATCCCGGCCACCCAGAACCAAAATAACCACACAGAAACTATATTATTTAAATCACTGCTTGACCCATTAGCTCTAGATTCTTATTGACTAACGTTTACATCTTAATTTAACCCATTTCTATTAATCTGTGTATTGTCACGTGGCTGTGGCTTACCAGCAAGATTCCATCTGGCATCTGTCTCTGATAGGGTTACATGGCTTCTCACTGACTCCGCCTCCTTTCTCCCAGCATTCAGTTTAGTTTTCCCCACCTAGCTCTGATCTACCCTATCACAGGCCCAAAACAGCTTCTTTATTAACCAGTAGTATTCACAGCATGCAAAGGGGAATCCCACATCCAGGGTGTGTCTTCTCAGCAACAGAAATGTAACCAAGACACTCGGAAAATAAGGTGGAGTGCAGAACAGGAAGACATCTGATGTTGCCCTCTGGCCTCCATACACACAAGCACGGGCATGAACACTCCACTCCCCTACCCCGCCTATGCATATAATACACACGCATGCAGAACAAAGAAAAAGGAAATCCTCGTCATTAGGAAGGACGGATACACAGAGACTTAACTTGTTTGAACTACTGAAAGGAGCAGCCCATCCCTCACCTGCTGAGACTGACACAAAAGACAAGGCAGGGAGGAGCAACCACGCTCTCTCAGCTAGGAAGGAATATGACTAAGCCTCTATGATTTCTATTGCATTCTTAAGTCTTATTTTAATAACTGTAATTATTCTGTTGCTGTGTTTACATTTCTATCTCCCCTGAGTACACTCCATGACTGGTCTAGTACCTTCTGTACAAGGATTTCTCCCCTGTTTCTGATAGCCAACCCATACCTTTTCCTCCGGCTCACACTTTACTTGCCATTTTCACCTCCTCCCATTTCTTCCTTATTTCACTAGATAATTACCGACACCCTTCACTCTCAAGAGTTATGGACTACATATCCCATCAGTACGCTGGTGCCACTGGCTCCGGATCACGACTGGGACACCAGTTCAGTCCACAAATGGCTTCTACTGAAGGTTGACACCCAGATTGGTGCCACATCGTTCGGTCTGCAATTTCAGTCAACTTCCCTCTAAACAGAACTGAAAAGAACTACCATATGACCCATTATACACTTCTGAGAAAAGACCCAAAGAACTCTCAGTCCCACCACAGAGATCCATGCACATTCATATTTATACTATGTTATTAACAGCGTCTAGAAAAGGGAACCGGCCTAGATGACCACCAATGGAAGGATGAAGGAAAAATGATACATAAACCCAACAGTGTCTCATTCAGCCTTACAGAAAAAAAGAAGCGCTTTACAGGAAAATGGGCAGAACGGAAAAGTGCTGTATGAAGTGACATAGCTCAGATTTAGAAAGACACTTGATTCTTGTTTTCTCTAGATATAGATCTGAGCGCTCTCTCTCTCTCTCTCTCTCTCTCTGTGTGTGTGTGTGTGTGTGTGTGTGTGTGTGTGTGTGTGTGTGTGTGTATAGAAGGAGGATAGGTCAGGAAACTAAAAAGGGGACCAAGAGTAGGGAGGAACCAATCTGGCAGGAACACACCAAACAATAGTAGGTAATGGAATGTATATGACCAAAAAAACAGAAATGGAGGGCAAGGAGTGTCTGAAAAAGGGGGCAAGGAGAAGAGGGGTGGGGAGTGAGAAAGGACAGCTAAAGTGCATATAAAATACCACACTGAAGCTCTTTACTCTATACACTAATTTAAAAAAATAATCAAAAGTATCCTCTCCACTATGACTTAGATTCTTAGCTGGGGTCATTCTTGTATTTCCTGGGACTTTCCCTAGTACCTGGTTTCTCGCTAATCCCATGATGGGCTCCCTCTTTCAAAGTATCTCTTTCTTTGCTCTCCCTCTCTGTCCTTCACCCAACTCAACCTTCCCAATCCCCCATGTTCTCCCCCTCCCCAATCCCCCTTCCCCACTCCTCTACTACCCTATATGGGAGTCAATTACTTTCAAATTACCACGCCCAGCTAGGCCTTGTGTTCGCAATCCCCCTGCCTCAGTCACCTGGTGCTGGGATGACAGGCATAACATGAATTTGCACACTATTCACAACAGCAGTGGTTCTTGGCATTTGGATGGAAAATTCCACACAATACACATGGCCTATCCTGCACTCTGCCACACAGAATCCTGGCAAACAGAACAGACAAGTCAGATGGTCCAGAGGGGACTAGAATGGCTGGCCCTCTCCTGTTCGCCTGAGTCCTCCTCCTTTTGCCAAAGCTATTTTTCATATTCTAATGAAGGTTCCTGCTATGCCTTCCTTTCTACCTGAGGGTATTTGCCATGTGTTCTTTCTCTCTTTTCAGGGAAAGGGACGGGGCCCACAGTGATTCAGTTATCCTAGCCTGGGCTGTACAGGGGGTGATTGAATCCTACATGCTCAACAGCACAAAATTCAGGACTGAAAATAGCATCCACTTAGGCAGGAAAGCGCTCCAAGAGTGTACACATACACAGGAGTGACTGCTTCAAGAAGCACCCATGTGAACTCTCCATTTTAGAGAACTCTCTTTGCTGGAGAGCCCATCCAGAGAACAGGCTAACAGCTTCACGACAAGAGCTCATTTTACGTACAAAAGCATCTTTCCAGAAACCCACTCACAAGGCCCAAGCCCTCTTTCCCATTCCCAGAAACCAGGTTCTTTGCCCTGAAAAGCCATATTTTTTCCAAGTTTGGTGGTACAGATCTGTCAACACAGCTACTTAGGATGCCGAGACATGTTCAGAGCCTTCCTGGGTTACAGAGTAGGCTCAAAGACAGCCTGGGCTTAAGAAGTCCCTGTCAGACACACACACATGCACATACGCACGTACACATACATGCATGCACACACATGTGCGCACACACACATACACACGCACATGCACTTACACACACACCACACACACCACACACACACACACACACAAGACTAGAGATGGAGGTCCGTAGTAGAGCACTTGCCCAGCACGCCCAGCTTTGTGTCTCAGTGACATGCTAACAAGGAACACCCAAGTCAAGACTTCTCTAAAACACAGGCATTTGAGGACTCAGATGTGACTTAGGTCAACCATAGACATATAATAGGCCCTCCCTTTCTCCAGGGTCCCTTTCCCCAAGTATTTCTCCCTAACTTCTTTTGACCTCAGCTTGCCAATGACTCAAAGTGGGCTCCAGAAGCACACTGATGAATAGTCAATGAGACTCTCAGAAAACTGGGGTCTTTATAACAATCACACATTTGGAAAAAGAGAAGTCCCATCCTACACACACATCTGAATTTTCTAATTCCTGAAAGCCCAGACAAGGGGATATAGCTTGGGGCCTGATGGGGTAAGTAGCTATTGGTTTGAAACCCAGATACATGGATTGTCGATGTTATAGGTGTGTGTGGGGGGGATAAAGTCTGGCTTTTCCATCTCAAGTCCCTTAGGTTGCTCAGCTTCTCAAAAACATTTCAGTCAAGAACTCATTGTGGTGACACATACCTGTAAATCTAGCACTAGAGAGTCTGAAGCATGAAGATTGTGAGTTCAAGGCCAGCCTGGGCTGCATAGTAAAACCTTGTCTCAAAAAGAAAAAAGAAAATGTAAGATTATTTTTCTAAAACAATACTACTGTGCCAGGAAAACCTAAATTTCCACCTTCAGAATAAAACAATATGTGGCATTGTCTAGTTATAGTTTCTAATGCTGTAATGAAACACCATGACCAAAATCAAGTTGCAGAGGAAAGTGCTTATTTGGTTTACACTTCCACATTGTAGCCCCTTATTGGAGGAAGGGAGGACACAAACAGGGTTTGAAGCTGGGGCGGGTCATGGAAGGGTGCTGCTGATTGGCTTGCTCAGCCTACTTTCCTATAGAACCCAGGACCACCAGCCCAGGGATGAAATGAAATGCTACCCTAATTAGTCTTAATAATAAAAACCCGGAGTCAGATATTGGGGTAAAAGCTGAAAGATCAGAGAAGTAAAGGACCAGCTAGCCACCTCTTACTTCTCCAACTCCTCAGACCAAAGGGCTGAGCTCCTGTCTCTCTCTGCCCTGCTTTCTCACGTCCTCTCTTGGCCCAGCCTTATCACTTCTGGTCTGTGCAGTCCTCCAGACCTCTATGGTTAACTGGTGGCTAGCTCCACTCTCTGACCTCCAGGCAAACTTATTTGTCAGAATGCAAACAAAATATCACTACACAGGGATAACCCCACCCACAAGGGGCTGGACCCTCCCTCTCCAAATACTAGTTAAGGAAATGCCCTACTGCTTGCAGCCCCATCTTATGGAGGCATTGTCTCAATTGAGGATCCCTCCTCTCAGGTAACTAGCTTGTGTCCAGTTGGTGAAACTAGCCAGCACAGACATTAGCGGTTCTCTTTTCAGAACGGGGACAGGTTCGAGCAGTTCGAGGTGGCAAGTTACACAGAGCATTTCAATTGCATGACTACAAACTTTCACAATGTTAATGTACTCACTTCCGGGGTGGGGGCTGCAAAGTGTTCCAGGTCTGTCTATAATAAGCCCATTCCAGGGAAAGCCCAGCATGTCTCCATGGAATACCTTCTTTGTAGCATGAATAATAAAAACTCAGACACAGGTATCAGGGTTCAACCTGAAAACCAGAAAAGCAAAGCAGCCAAGCCAATAGAGAAGTCTTACCTCTACCAAGGCTGGATGACTGCAGACTAAGCAGACTAAGCCTCTCTCCTCCCATTTTATATTCCCTCTAGCACTGGGATTAAAGGCATGCGACTCCCTAGTACTGGGATTAAAGGTGTGAGCCATAACTAACTGGACTTTTTCCTGCAATGGTCTTGTGTAGCTCAGGGTAGCCTTGAACTCACAGAGATCCATCTGCCCTTGTCTCCCAAATCCTGAGATTAATGGTGTGTGCCAACACTGCCTGACCTCAAGTGACTTAGTTTTGCCCTTCTGATCATTAGGCAATCTTAATTTATTAAAACATAAATAACACTATATACCTCTTGGGAATACTAGAGACCCCACATCAAGCCCAGTCTTCTAGTCTAGAACACTGCCACCAGCGAGAGAAAGCAAACCAGCAGGGCAAGCCCCTTGGCCACCATCACTGCACCAGCATCCATGGAGTCTCTTTTCCAGGCTGCAGCCACTTCCTAAATAAGGTGCTATGGCAGAGACTGCTTGTTTGTTCCCGGCTGCACTGACCCTAAATAATCACACAAACTATATTAATTACAACACTGCTTGGCCTATTTAGCTTCTGCATATTTCTAGTTAACTCTTACATCTTAAATCAACCCATCCCTATTAGTCCGTGCATCACCACAAGGTCATGGCCTACTGGCAGGGTTAAACAGACTCCAGCAAGCATCTTTCTCTTTCAGCAGCTACATGGTTTCTCGTTGACTCTGCCCCCCCCCCCATCTATCTGCTTGGAATTCCTGCCTTGCTCTATTCTGCACTGCAATAGACCCAAAGAAGCTTTTTTATTAGCCTATGGTATTCACAGCATACAGAGGGGAATCCTACATCAAGGTGGATGCGCAGATTTTGTTTTGTTTCTTTGAAGATGGGGCAAAGGGGACTTTAAATTCTTAATTGCTGCCTAGTTTTTACTATCAACTTGACATAAGCTAGAGTC
The DNA here is from genome assembly GCF_037038515.1 of Microtus pennsylvanicus. Classification (NCBI taxonomy): domain Eukaryota; kingdom Metazoa; phylum Chordata; class Mammalia; order Rodentia; family Cricetidae; genus Microtus; species Microtus pennsylvanicus. The sequence continues at coordinate 109,131,576 of NC_134583.1, read as the reverse complement.
AACTGAAAGGAGGGAACGTCAGCTGAGAAATGGCTTCCATAAGATTTGGCGGTAGGTAAGTCTGTCGGGCACTTTTTAAGGCAGAGCCACCATGGAGAGCATGAGCTGATGTCTATATGAGGTCCTACCTCCTCCTGGTACACTCTCCACGTGATGCTCCCATATCATGAACTGGTCATGGTCCCTTCTTGGTGTAGGTCACCATCCACACTCTTGTTCCTCTTTCTAGCCCAAGAATACTACTGGCTAAAATGGTCACAAAATTTATTCAGTATCTCTCTGGGCATTAGCCTTCTGGATATAATATTTTTGCTGGTTTTAAGCTGCTAAACTGATATCCATTTATCCAACCAATTCCTTACTATAGTTCTAGAAGATTCTGGATAGGGACAACAAGGGTCAGCAGGAAGTACTGTTGTTGGTTGTTTCTGACTCTTTGATGTAGATGGAAGTTTCTATCCCACCCAGTCCCATAGCCATTCAGTCCCAAATAAACCCAGAGGCTTATATATCAGTTATAAACTGGCTGGCCTATTGCTCAGGTTTATTACTAACTAGTTCTTACAACTTAAATTAACCCATAATTTTCATCTATGTTTAGGGATGTGGCTTGGTACCTTTTCTCAGTAAGGCATTCTCATCTTGCTTCCTCTATGGGTGGCAACTGACTCACTGCCTTTCCTCTACCCAGAATTCTCCAAGTCTGGCTGCCCTGCCTATACTTTCTGCCTGGCTACTGACCGATCAGTAATTATCCCCTATAGCATTTTCAAAAGCCAGAGACTCAATTATTTGTCTAACTTCTGAATTTGGTATCATTCTATTTACTATTGAAGTCAGTCTTTGTAAGAAATCTATGAAGGTTTTCTTTGGGCCTTGTATAACTTTAGTAAGTGACTCAATTTTATTCCCCACTTCTCCAATTCTGCCCCAAGCATCCAAAGCTGCTATATAACATAAAGCCCAGGTGTGGTCATCATATAGAGACTGTCTTTGTATATTTGCATAATCTCCACCTCCAAGAAGTTGTCTTAGGAGATTTCCATACCTCTACCCCCATTTTGTTGTTTAATGGTTTTAGCCTCATCTTTCCACCAGGCCATCCATTGTAGTTGAGGACCAGGCTCTAAGACTGCTATAACCAAGTCTCCCCAGTCTTTTTTTTTAATTAATTATTTATTATGTGTATAATATCCTGCCTATATGTATGCCTGCAGGCCAGAGGAGGGCACCAGACCTCATTACAGATGGCTGTGAGCCACCATGTGGTTGCTGGGAATTGAACTCAGGATCTTTGGAAGAGCAGGCAATGCTCTTAACCACTGAGCCATCTCTCCAGTCTTGAGGGAAAATTGTATCACAAGTTGACCACGAGTTTAACATCTGCTTCGCAAAAGGTGAATGTATGCCATACGAGACTATCACTTCCATGAATCTCCTTAAATATAACATTTCCACAGGATTCCAGTGAGCACTTAAACAGCCTTGGGATATTTGCCATTTGTCAGTTCCTGTAAGGTGATTGGATATATTAAGGCTGGTTGTCTGAAAACCTTAGGCTATTCCTCTCTTGTAGCCGGAGGCCACTTGTTCGTTTTCGGCTGTACAGACCCACAATAATTACACTGAAACTATATTAACTCCAACACCGCTTGGCCAATGACTCTAGTGTAGTCCTAGAGGTGAGGCTAATTGCTACTCTGGCAGAAGCCCACAGTCCACTGGGAGAGAAGGAAAACCTAGCCAGCAGAGCAGTGACTCTGGTCTCTTGTAGCTCTGACCTACGCTGGTGGCTTTTTTTTGTGAATTTGTGTCCCAAAAACTTGCACACCAGATGTAGCACGAATTCTAATTGGTCTTAATAATAAAAACCCGGAATCAGATATTAGGGGGTGAAAGCTGAAAGATCAGAGAAGCAGAGCAGCCACCACTCGAGTTCTTACCTCTACAAAATCCTCAGACCAAAGTGGGCTCCAGGAATCCTGACTGAATGCACTAAGCTCCTGTCTCCTCCCGCACCTTATATTCCTCTCTCCACCCAGTCACATTCCTTCCTGTCTGCACTTCCCAAGTACTGGGATTAAAGCTGTGTGCCACCACTCCTGGCCTCTAAGGTTAACTAATGGCTTAGTTCCACACTTTTTTTTTATATAGCATAAACAAAATATCACCACAAAGGCTCATGAAATGAGTGCTTGAACTTCACTGCCTTCCGCAGTAGGGTTCGTTCATATCTTAATGGGCAAACTGAGGCTCAAAAAGACTCTGTGAAGTGCTCAGATGTAGGCCTCGGCTATTAGATCCAACCTGACTCTTGGATTTGGCTGACTTTTTCTATTACATGTTTCATGAGGCACCAGACTGGCTCAGAAAAAAAACATACTGACTTATGCCGTCTTAGAACTGTACACATAGTTTTCCTCCTGGGTGGAAATGGTTGTTCCCTACTGCTGTCTGGCAAAATGAAGAGGGAGCTTTAGATCTACCTGGCAGTCCTGAGCCAGCCAGGGCTTTCATTCTGCCTTACTGGCCGGAACACACAGAACTTCACTGGGATGCCTGTAGGCCTCCTTTTTAACTCTGTCACCTTGTCACGGGGCAGTCTGACCTCAAGTTGCATGCAGGTGCCATAGCTTATATCCGGTCTGTTAGCTGAGCACATCCAAGGACTAGATGTAAAGATAAGCCCTATGACTCATGTTGACATTAACCTGTTAGATGAAAAACTACTTGGAATATACACCAAGGACTGAACAGCCAAAAAATGATCCCAATCTCAGATCATTGCTTCATAAATGCTTTTTACACTGGTGTGGGGTGAGGCAGATGCTCTGTAGTTGCAGAAGAAACTAAGGGTCTGAAGGATGGCGAGGCAACCCAATCTCAGAAGCCAAAGGCTTCCCTCAAAATGACCTTTAAAAAAGGCTTAAACACCGTCAGGTCACCCCAAATATTAGAAGACATACCCAGCGCTTAATACTGTGAGTTAAACATGGTAAGGCAATTACCAGCATGATGACGTAAGGGGTTGAGGGCATCTGTGAAAACAGGGAGAAGAGGCTGCAGAGGGGCCAGGGCCTCTCCCAGGAACTGCTAAAACTGAGGAGGCTCAAAGAGAAGAGGGAAGGGCTTGGTTTAAATTCCTGAGCATCATCAAACAACACACTAAAATGCTGCCTCACTCCAAACCTCTACAACTTCAGTTTTCCCTTTGAAAATTGACTGGGGAGCCAGACATTTAATTCCTTGACAATCAGTGTCCTTACAAATCCTGTGACCGTGGTTTCCAAGGTTTTTTTTTTTTTTGTATTTTAATTTTTAAAGAAATGTTTATAATTTAACTTTATTTTATGTGCATTGGTGTGAAGGTGTGAGAAACCCTGGAACTGGATTTACAGATGGTAGTGAGCTGTCATGTGGGCGTTGAGAATTGAGCCCAGGTCTTCTGGAAGAACAGACAGTGCTCTTACGCACCAAGCCATCTCTCCAGGCTGCTTTCCAAGGATTTTTACGATTAAGCTGGAAAGCATTTATTTTGCTTTCTGGGTATTTAAATATTTTTGTTCTTTGCAATTTGCCACCAGTATTACCCCCACCAACCACCATTTCCTGCCAACATTCTCATAGTTATAAATCTTAGACATGATGCCTTCATTCCCCAGCGGGTAAAACAGCAGTGACCCACAGAGCTCAAGACAGAGGGAAGCATGTGTCTGGGGAGGGAGTTCCAGGAACCAAACAGCCTCAAGTTGCTTGTCATAACCGAAGTTGGATCCCTTTACATAACAAGACAGGTAGTCACTGCAAAATCCACGGCCTCTAACATCCTTCCGTGAAGACTAACTGAGAGCTTCAGGATGGCCGGGCACACCCAGACACAGCAGCGGGAAACACGACTGCCCTACTTCAAGACCAGCAAGCCGCCCTGCTCCTCTGTCCTAGCCGTGGTGACCAGGTCATCAAGGGGACAGGTAAGAGCACCATGTACTATCACTGGGCTGGGTACTTTCATGTTTAACAAGTACACCATTTCCTCCCAAACTGTAGCAGGGAAAAAAATCACAATCTAACCAATCTTAATAGTTTTTGAATGCGAGGTTTCTTTGAAGGGCTGGAGTTTGTGGAGAGGAATAAAACCTATCCTGAGCTCTCCGGGAAGCCAATGTCAGAATCACCTAGGATGTTTTCCAACAAGTACAGTCAGGACCTGTCCTCCGGGTTGGGTCAGACCGTCTTGACAAGCATAAGACAAATATGACAAGGACCTAGGGCAGTCCTACGCCCAGCACCCCGACAAAATGACAGCTTCTGCTTGAGAAAGGAATGAGTGGCTTATCTGTCAGATGTCAAATACTGATAAATCATTCCGCTCAAAGGACTTCTTAGTTGTGGCCAACCACACATGAAGGCCTGGCCCGCTTCCTGACATTGTCACTGTTAGTCACTTCTGAAGAACAGGCTGGGGTCACCTGAGTGTGTAGTTCTAAGTCCTGGCCTCTTGTCGTTACCTGGATGAGTGGAAAACAATGGAGACGTAGGCTGGGCACAAAGACCATAGAGCTGAATCCCCAATTCCTCAGACCTGCTACAACCACATGCTAAATCCCCAAGTCTCCAACACAGAGGCAACTCTACATCTTCTCACATCCTTGATTAAAGCCCAGTAAATCCACGTATTCAGCCTACCCTGCTCCTACTACATCACCAAAACTTCAGAGTCCCTTTCTCCAGTGGATTCCAGTGACCTTCTGTATTTAAGAGTGGCCTATAATCTCAAAAGATAAACTCGCTGCATAGCTTTGTGTCACCTTAACCAAGGCCAGGATAGTCTAAGAAGAGCAAACTCTGAGTAAGAAAATCTCTTGGATTGACTGGCCTGCGGGCAAGTCTGTGGGGGCACTTTCTAGACTAAGGACTCACATAGGAGGGTCCAGTTCACTGTGAGTGGGGCCACCCATGGGCAAGGTAGTTGGGAGTCCTGTAAGAAAGGAGGCCGAGCAGAGCCAGTAAGCAGTACTCCTCATGGTCTTCAGTGCCTCCAGGTTCCTGCTTGAGTTCCTGCCCTGACTTTATGACTAACAAATGCCCTTTCCTCCCCAAGGTGCCTTTGGTCACAGTGTTTTATCACAGCAATAGAAACCAAACACAACAGGCCAAGATAGCCAAATTCCCATCTGCCCAGACAGAATTCAAACACAGAACTAAGCACTTCCAAAACAACTCCTGGTGAGTAGAGCTAGACCAAGACCAGAGTGGACAGCAAGAGCCGAACGGCTCCAGACAGCAGCCGGCAGATGACTCCTGCCTATAGAAGGGCGCTGCTTTGAGAAACTGAAAAAGGACCAAGGATGGCTGTTTAAATAAACCCTGTGTTTGTGGGGATGCAGCCTTGTGATCATCGTATTCCGGAAGCTGAGGCACTGCAAGTCTGGACTATTTACTAAGATCCTGTCCAAACTGGGGGGTGGGGGAGACCATTCTTTTCAGTATTATATTCACCCCTGCTCCCAGATGTTCCAATTCCAGAAGTAGCTGTCGCAGAGGGCTGGAACTCTCCAGACACTCCAGTGTTTACAGATAGACAGACATGTCCTCCCTGCTGCTTGCGACAATCTGCTGGGGCTCCTACCCGCTCCCTAATACTGAGCAATAGTACTATTTCCAAAGCAATATGAAAAAACAGGAGGTCCCCATCGGAGAAAACCCGGCAGGTTCAAAGCAACACAGCTACTTTGTTCTGTTTGAGCAGGTCTGATTTAAAACACTGGTCTCAAAATATACGGTAGACGCTATTCTAAGATGACCAATCACTAATTCAGAGTGTCATGACTGCCTAACCATAGACAGGAGGGGTGCCCAGGTGGGGCTGCTGAGCCACATACTGTTTCAAGCTAACATTCTCTCCAGCTGGTGTCCCGAGAGGAAGTCAGATGCAGCTTAAATGTCAAGGATTTGACACAGCCTTGCAGGCTCGAAGACGAGGGGTCAAGAGAAAGGGAATGCTGGCAGAGCTCACAGGTTCGAGGTGTTGGCAGCAGCCAGAGGAGAAATGGACATCAGTCCCACACCCTGAAATCTGCACTTATCCCCAGAGCCTTCAAATGAGAGCCCGAGGGGCTGACACCCTGACAACCACCTTGTGAGATGTCCTGTAGGGACGCTAGCCGCACCTGCCACACTGCTGACCTACCAACTCTGGGAGGGTGAGTGAGTATTGTTGTAAACCGTTATGCACCAACAGAACATGACTATAACATGGAAAACTCTGGGCTCAGGGCCTCGCCCAGAATGTCCTGGTGGTGTTCCTCAAGGTCAGATCTCCAGCTCTGCGTCTTCAGGCAGCAGCAAAGGACACTGCCCTTTCAATGAAAAGGAAAGGGTCCTGAGAAAGAAGAGCGAGGCCAAGGCTGCCCTGACTTCCGAAGCCTGTCCCAACAGGGAAAACGCCACTGGTTCCATACCGTGTACACGTCACATATAGAATCTACTGATGGGGGGGGCGGGGATCTGCCACGGTCCTGGGACCCCTGTACATTCTCATCGGTCTCTGCCTAAGTCCCTTCTCAAAACTGTGCAGTAAGCAGTCTTGAGGGTTGAAAGTCTTTTCAGTGGAATAAAAAACAGACTTGCTAAGAAAAAGAAGAGTCCTCAGCATCCGTGTTCCTTGCTTGTGATGCCCCTCTCCTACAGCAGGATTTGGCAGTAGGAAACTTCAGTTGAAATATATTTATGCTGCCTGTTATGCTATAAAGTTCTGTCTGACCCAGGACTTTGATAGCTAGGACTCTGCTGGCTTCCATGAAACAGGAATATTAGCTTAAAGTAGGAAAATCCCAGACCCTGCTTGTGATGGCTTTAAATCAGATCTAAAGTTTTTGCATTATAAACATCAAATAAAAAATCCTTTTGAACTTTCTTATAGAAATAATTTACACGCTAGTGATATTAGAAGAATAAAAACAAAATTTATGCCATACCCGGGATACAGAAAACCTCTAAAGACACCCATAACTGTCCTCCCCCTTCCCAACCTTGCAAACACAGTGTACCAGTTGAAGTTCAGCATGTGCCCACACAACTTGTTCACAAGACAAGAGATAAACAAATGCCCCAGCCCCCGGCATCCTCAGGGTTTGTCACGATCAACAGAGGGCTTCCACACTCACTGCAGCACTAATCCTGCACAAAACCACAGTCCAAAGACACAGGGGTGTTCTGGCAGCATGACTGCTTCCTGAGGGTTCCTCCTCCAGGTGAGTTGGGAGGCTCACGCGTGGACCTCTAAGGAATGCCACTGTCACTGGAGAAGCAGCTGGAGGTCACATGGTAGAGACGTCTTTTATCTGCACATCAGTATTTTCAGTGGTAAATTAGTAATTCAGCCCTCAGTGTTACGAGGCTGTCCTGTCCAGGATGGACACATCTGGACTTGTCCCTTTGGTCCTTCGCAGTTTCTGCTTCGTCCATACACAACGGAGCCTTATGCTGCAACAGTGTCACTTGAGAGTCTTGCTGAGGTTAGAGAAGCCAATACCAACGCAGGTCATCAGCACTTTGTCCCCACCCTTGAGTTCTTCACCGCACGGCTTTGTTTCAATTTTAAACATAACCTGGAAAAAGCTCTTCAAGTGCCGCAAAAATTCTATCCTAAAAGAAAATGAAAACATTCATTTTAAAAGAAACTCTGCCCTCTTAAAAGCCAAGATTTTAATTTTTGAGAATAAGAAGACTGAAACTAAAAATATCTAATCAAAACTGCTTCAATAATATTCAAAGGCTGCCAGCTTCCCAAGAGGACTAGAGCAGCCTGCAGAGACACATGACCCAGCAAGGTTAAGTTGGCTGGAAACAGAGGCTAAAGGTTAGTGCAGACACCCAGCCGCTTGGTTCCACATGCTTGTTAGAGGGGACATAAATATGGAGGTAACTTTGAGTGGTCCGTACAACATTTACCTCCACGAGTCACAGCTTCATAGGGTAAAAAAGACGAACAGAGACTATTTCTGAGACTGAATTCCAGAACTGCCTTCCACTGTCTCAACGATATTTCCTGAGTGTCTCTATTAGCTACGGGCACTGGTACTAGGGCTCCTGCAGTCAAATGAAAGGATGAACAAAGAAATGCTTCCCCGTGACAGTTTCCATCTGCTGGCATACACTAGATAAGTAAGTTCAGTTTTAACAACAGTTACAGAATTTTAAATAAAGCAACAGAGGAGAAGGGAGGCTGCGGATGTGGCTTGTGGAAGAGCCCTCGCCTAGCAGAGGGAACAGCTGTATTTGTGCACAGTTAGCAGGAGACAAATGGAAAAGAAGGCACCAGGGAGGAGCTCACAGTGAACACTGTCAAAGATTCATGAGGCTCTTTCTTACCATTCCTGTAAGAGAAAGAACAGCGTTCCTGTCAAGGGGACCTGAGGCAGCAGTTTTTCAGGTGGGCTGCAGGACCTCAAACAGCAGCCCTGATAAGCTCAGTATGACCTGGCTCACCTGGAACATTCACCAAATACATAGGAGGTTCCTAGGAGTTGGAGGAAGTGTCCTCCTGGAAAAACCTAGACTCACAGCACATGCAAACGCATGCTCTCCTCCTTCCTTTACTCTGTGCTGTCAGAGCAAAGGGCCAGGAATCTACTACTCCAAGCATCCCTGCTGGGTCTCATCAAGCAAGCTGAAGAAACACCGCTAAGAGAAACACCTGTTCATCTGCAATAAAGCGAGACGCCGCCTGTGGGGTGCTGCTTCCTGACCCAGCCAACCTCCCTAGCAGCCACTCAGTTCTAAGTGCACATGGATTGCCCGAGGAACTTAAAAAATACTGATTCTGGATGTGCACATCGGTGGAACAGAACTGAGGGTCAAGAAACAAACCCTCAAATTTAAGGCCAAGTTAACAGCTTGATCAGGAAAAAATTACATAAATGATATGGGAATCACTGATTATTCACAAGCAAAGAATTGTGCCTATCTCTTCCTCCCATCACACACAAAAATGAACTCAACACAAGCAAAGAATTGTGCCTACCTCTTCCTCCCATCACACACAAAAATGAACTCAAGCACTTCAAAGGCCTCGGTAAGAGCTGAAACCATAGGGTAAACCTTATTACTGTTAGATACTGAGCAGTTTAACAACCGCTGCCAGAAACACCAAAATCACAGCAGTAAGAGAAAAGATAAAGAATCACTACAATTGAGGAAAGCAATTAAAACGACAGGCAAAAGATCCAAGTAGAATCCCCTTAAAGAAAATTAAGCAGCAAGCACATGAAATGAGGCTCTGGATCTCCTGCCATTCGGGAAATGAAAAGGCAAAACCGCTAGAAGAAACCACCTCATGCTCAGCTGGACGGCAGCACTAAGAAAGCCACACGGTCACAAGCGTGGTGGAGCGGGAACAATGTACTTCACGGGCTCTGAGAGCAATGTAAAGACACTGCCCCTCAAAGTGAAGCAGGAGTTAGGTATGACCCACCACCTAGACGCACGCCTGAGAGAGTGAACAGCCGCACACACAAACATCTGTAACAGCACTGTTCATAAGAGCCGAAAGCAGGAACAACCCAATGGCCACCCACTGATGAGAGAATAAATGTGTCAAATTCAATGGGATGTTACCCAGCTTTCTAAATAAAGTGCTATGGTACATAGATGCTACAACATGGACAAGATTTGAAAACCGTGCTAAGTCAAAGGTGGTCACGAAGTACCACACACACATTATATGACTTGTTTTCTATGAAATGATCAAAATAAAAACCCTATTTCTGCAGGTTTAGTGGTACATGTCTTTAATTCCAAAACTTGGGAGGCAGCGGTAGGCGGATCTATATGAGTGTGAGGCCACCCTGGTCTACAGAGATCCGGGACAGCAAGGGCTAAGCAGAAAAACACTGCCTTGAGAAAGCAAAACAACTACATCAAACCTCCATTACTGAGGCAGAGAGCTGGAAGAGTGGGCAGAGTGGGCAGAGACCACAAATGTGTACAGGGTTTCTTTCCGGGTGATAAAAATGTTCTAAAATTAGACTGTGGTTATTCAACTCTATGAGCATACTAAAAACTGTTAAACTGTACACTGTAAATGGGTAGACTGTATGGCCATGTAAATTATACTAAGATATGGCTGTTTAAATAAATACAAATTTATATGAGATTTTAAAAAAATGTACTGATCCTGGGTCTTAGCCCTTGTCAATTATGTATGAAAGTAAGGATAAAGCCTGCTGTGGTAATGAGCCTCCCCTGCTTCTGATCCCATCACAGCAGGGGAAAGACACCAAGAGACTAGAGGGGGGCTGAACAACTCACCCCATCTGAGCTACCTGGCATGTCACAAGAAAGGAACCAATCACTAAGCTACCTGGTATAACCAGAGCTCAGGGAAAATCTACTTTGCTGTCCCTCCATCAAAAGACACAGGCTTCATCTTCATAATCCAAGCCCACTGTTAACTCTTCCATGGAGCCTTTCTCAGCAGTAACACCCATCTGCGTGATTGTTCCCTCCATGTGGACTTCAGTGTTCCCTGCTTACGAACTACTTGTTATTGTCACAACTGTGCCGACCCCTGCACACGTCATCTACGGTGCATACACGACACTCTCTGTGCTACTGAAGGGACTGAATAACAAAGTACCAAAGAGAACTGAAGAGTTAGGTAGGAGTAACTGAGAAATGACTTCAACATTCTTGGTCACTAAAGGAAGTCAGTTCTCCCCCTGCTGGCTTTCTGGTCTTACTGACCATGGGAAACATTTTTTTTTTCTTTTTCCATCCCCTTTCTCTATCCATCGCACCACCTTCCTCTCTTAGAGGAAAAAGACAAAGACATGACCCCACAGATAAATAAGCCCCATCTGTGGCCAAACTTCCAGCAGGCAACAGCACGTAAAACAGCAGGCCCACCCTCCCTCCTCTTCTGCACGCCAAGGGGAAGCTTGTCCCTCACTGCTGTGGTATACCAACACGGGCCTGAGGCAGGCATCCCTCTGGGTCTCTCCCAGCTACTTCACTCTGAATCATTCGACTGTGCTCAAAAAACCAGACGCCCTCACAAGCTGGCAGAACTCCTGAGGACTTCAGCTTGTTTGGTTCTTGGAGGGTGGGCGGGATGCAGAACTGAGTGTGTGGGCCTGTGTGTGTGCAGCCCTGAGGGATTTGTAGCTTCTGGAACAGTTGAGAAAAGCAAAGGCTGTTTGGGCTTTCTACATGGTCTTCTGCCAACTGTTGAAGCTGTCTGAGGAAGGCTATACCGGATGGGATTGAGGTATGTGTAAGAATGGCCTTCTCTCATCTCCAGCCTCCTCCCCACAGCTTCTGTAGCTGGGGTATTCAAAAGCAAAACTGAAGTTGAAAAATAACCAGGGATGGTATTAAATCCAAACAGCTTCCTTAACAAAGGGAAAACTGACCTTAGAGCAAGGAGCAGCTTTTCTTATAGGTCAGCCAATCCAGGCAACTGTAGTTTTGTATAACTTTTAAATGAAGAATCTTAATTCTTCACTTGACAACTGGATCTATGACTTGCAGTGTTATTTTTTCCCCCAGAACTAAGTGATTCAGTGTCAAAACAAACAAGACTTTTCTATGAAAGACTCCAGTCTATCTGACAAGCAGGTTTCAGAGACTTCTGGAAACAGAGATAATTGTCTCTGTAGATTTCCAAAGGTTGGTTGTTCCCACTGCCACTGTCAACAGGTAAGGACCATCTGCCCAGAGAATCCCAACAAGCAGGACCGGACAGGTTCAGACACGGCCCCTCTAAGTGCCCTGGGAAGCACAAGGAGAGGGAGCAGCGACAGGTTGGCCACTCGCTAGAGACTCAGCAGAAAATCCTGCCTCCTGCTCCACCAATCCAGCAGGTTTCTCGAACCTGGATGGGGGTTAGAGTTAGCTTCAGCGACATGTTAGGTGTAAGGGTTCTCCCTGAGCCTGAGGGACAAGATCTGAGAGGAGGAAAGACTGCTTCCCATGGTCCCCTGCAGTCAGTACACGGAAGCTTTTGCGATCAGTGGTGTGTTTGATGCCAACAACATTTAAGCTCTACTCAGAGAATGACGTCATTAAACTCGGTTAGAGGCAACAGGAAACAGAACCAGGCTGGCTGCACTGCTAGCCAACCACTCTGCACAAGCAGCTGCCATTTTATCTTACTGTAATGCAAACAGATTGAGATTTAAGAAGTATGACAGGACGTTGCAGGGGCTCCCAGCAGGCAGCAAAGCCAATAATCAGGAGACTGTCACACAGGTGTGCTTAGCCACATGCGCAAGAAGCCCTGAGCAGCTGAGGTTTAAAAAGGCTTTTGCACCTCAGCACTCCCATAACTAAAGGAAAGAAGTCATTATTACAGTTTAAAGGGGGCATGGTCTAAGGTGTGGCAGAAGCTGGAGACAGTGGACGGGATCCCAGCTTACGTGAGCTAACAGTGGGAAGAGAAGCAGCACCCCAATACAACTGTCCCAGTCCGAACCCCACTTGCTTTCTGTGTGACCTCGGCAAGTGACATGTCTTATCATCTAAGACGATGCTCACAATGGCACCTTCCTTGTCAACTCACACAGGGTTAGGCTGAAAACTACATGAGTTAAAAGATGTAAAAAGACATCTTTCTGTCTAGCACAAGAGACACCATGCCTGGTCCTGGAAACCCACTCAACTATCCAGGGCTAATGAAGTTGTGGGTCTTGGAGGAGAACCGATAACCACCACTTTTCTAAACCAGCATTAATTCCTAACTACATCCTAAATATTTGTCCTGTACTCAGAGGTAAGTATAGTCTTCACACATCAAGGGAATTTCTCTTTGCAGCAGATGGAGACCATTACAGAAAACCATGACGAATCAAAGCGCAGAGTTGTGGAACCCAGTCCCAGCTGATAGATATGACTAAAATTCTAGTACCTACCTAACGCTTGGGAAACGTTTTAGAGGGGGGTTGGGAGAGTAGATTTTAAGAGCCAAAGGAGATTCTATCTTCTAGAAATGTTAGAAGCTACACCCATAGAGTCTCACCAACACGGCTGCCTAAGCATGAGCTGGACAAGGAGAAGAACAGACACGGTAAAGCGGAAGAGCGTGGGGAGGCCCCTAAGGCCTCAGCCCCGTACAAAGACTACAGATAACTACGGAACGCTGAGAACAGGAGAAATAGTCTTCCCCAGGGAAGGGCGCATCCAATACCAATACCAATGGTCAGCCCTGAAGACAGATATACAAGTAACATTATACAGACTGAACAGAGTACATTTACGTATTTAGGAATAGTGTGTACACATTTATGTATGTAACAATTCATGGAAAAAGAGGCCATGAATAAAGAGAGCAAAGAAGGGTATATGGGAGAGTTTGGAGGCAGGAAAGGGAAATGATGTAATTCTACTACAATCTCAAAAAAATAAAGGAAGAAGTAGTTTTAAAAAAAATTATCGGAAGGTTGAGGCTCTCTGGCTGAGTGGCAGAGCACTTGCTTGGCTGAACAGCATATAGTACCGGGTTTGCTCTCTAGTACCAGAAACAGAAAAGAATAAAAATAAAAACCAATCAAACAAGTGCTCTACTCACAGTAAACACTATGTCTGTTAAGCAAACATTCCCTGCACGATTCTGGGGAGGAATAAATAAGAACGCACAGTTTGTAAAGGAGTATGACTAGGAGTCAGCTGCAATCTTAAAAGTAAAAGATTTAGAGACAGCTCGGTAGCTAATGGACAGCTGATTTTACCTCCTGGTGCCCAAAGTGCCATGATGGGGGAACGAACTGGATAAGGGGGGTCCAGGCAGGATGAGCTCCTCAGGTGGTGCCATGAATGCTGCTAACACCCAAACATCCACGTTATTGACAGAGGTTGGGAGATGCTCAACATAGGCCTCCCTGGGGGCTGCGTGGCACAGACAGAACTTAAGTCCAGACAGGTCGGACTCCAAGGCCTATGCACAGACTGCCAAAGCCCAGCTCTGACCTTCTGTCTCGATTTCTGAGCGTTCTAAGACACCTGATGATTGATTGATCATATATATATATATATATATATGTATTTGTTGATGTTACTTCAACTCCTAGATAAAGTATAATTTCTCCCTAAACTATAAACTAAGCTTGTGGGTACAGGGTAGAAATACTGTCACCAACTGGAAGCCAGCAATATTCAAATTCAAAAGAGATTTCCTTCACAAGTCTATTATATCCAATAATATTTATTCTACTGAGAAAAACTGTCGGGCCTCAAAAAGTTCAAACTTCTAGACTTTTCAAACATGTAGACTATTTTTCTCAAATAGTACAGAGGGATGGAAATAGCAACCTCCTCTAGCAATAGGGAGAACAGGGCAGGGAGGGACACAGCTCCCCTGACTTCACAACAAGGGCCTAAACACAGAGAGAAAACATTCTTAGTCCTGGTGCTCAGAGAACTCTCAACAGAGGAATCTAAAATGGCTGAAAGACACTTAAGGAAATGCTCAATATCCTTAGCCATCAGAGAAAGGCAAATCAAAACAACTCTGAGATTCCTGTAAGAATGGCCAAGATCAAAAACAAGGATAACAACTTATGCTGGAGAGGTTGTGGGGAAAAGGAAACACTTCTGCATTGCTGGTAGGAGTGCAAGCTGGTACAGTCCTTTTGGATATCAGTGTGGTGATTTCTCAGAAAATTAGGAAACAACCTTCCTCAAGACTCAGTAATAATACTTTTGGGTATATATCCAAAGGATGCTCAATCGTGCCACAAGGGCATGTGCTCAACTATAGTAGCTCAACATAGCAGAATTGTTTGTCACAGCCAGAATCTGGTAACAACCTAAATGCCCTCCAACCAAAGAATGGATAAGGAAAAATGTGGCACATTTACACAATGGAGTACTACACATCAGAAAAAAAATAACGATGTCGCCGGGCGGTGGTGGCGCACGCCTTTAATCCCAGCACTCGGGAGGCAGAGGCAGGCGGATCTCTGTGAGTTCGAGACCAGCCTGGTCTACAGAGTTAGTTCCAGGACAGGCTCCAAAGCCACAGAGAAACCCTGTCTCGAAAAACCAAAAACAAAACAAACAAACAAACAAAAAAACGATGTCTTGAATTTTGCAGGCAAATGGATGAAGCTAGAAAACAGTAACTCAGAACCAGAAAGACAATTATCACATGTACTCACTCATAAGTGGTTTTTAAAAATAAAGCAAAGAAAACCAGCCCACAAAACACAATCCTAGAGAACCTAGACAACAATAAGGACCCTAAGAGAGACATACATGGATCTAATCTACACGGAAAGTAGAAAAAGACAAGATCTCCTGAGTAAACTGGGAGCATGGGGAGCTATGGGAGAGGGTTGAAGGGGAGGGCAGAGGAAGGGAGGGGAACAGAGAAAAAAATAAAATCAATATTTCTCAAGAAAAAAAAAAGATGTCACTTAATAAAATCAATATTTCTCAAGAAAAAAAAAAGATGTCACTTAAGACACTACTACTGTGAATCAAACACACACAAACTGCCAGAAGAAATATACATTTTTTTTTCCCAAATGAATTCTCTTCTTTCTGTTTTCCTTGAGGAAAGCGAGGTTCAAAAACTGTATTACTATGACTTTAATGGCACAATAAAATGCACATGGTACTCCGTATCCCCACGATGAGTCATGGAGCCTGTCCCATTAACAGATACAGGCAATTATGCCTGTAAGGGCCCATACTCACCTTCATCTTTCTGAGATGCTAGAACTTCCCACAAGATTAAGGACAAAAGGGTCCCAAGCACAGAATGTCTTTTCTTATCATAACTCCCTTTCCTTCGTCTGTGCTTGCTTACACCTTAAGTGCTTGGGGCAGGTGGGGTATGCGTGTGGGGGGAGGGTTTGTGGGGCACTTTCCCACCCTGTGAAAAGCCCCTGGGAGGAGCACGTGGCCATGCCCCAGGCCCAAATCTTCAGGCACAGAATGCTCCCATCTGGTCTACTCTTTTAAATCTCCACTCAGAGCAGACTACTGTTTTCCCAGGAGCTGCAGTAATTTTAGGTTTCTGGAAGAAGAAAGAAAATCTGAAGGATTATATGGTGAAGGACATAGTGAGGATGGAACAGTCACATCCTAGCTGTCTCCAGGGAGGCTGCAGACATTAAGACCCCAGAGCCAAACCGAATCACTCCCCAGAAACAACTTCTTAAAAAAACCTTCAATAAAACAAAAAGATAAAACATACATTCCATGTTCACATGATGTTCTGCCAAGGCCCAAGCCCTGGATCACATACATTAGGACAGTGCCTCTTGCTGTCTCCAGGAGAGCCACAAGGCCTCCACTGCCCTGGGGCAGAAGCTGAACACAGCACTGGCCAGCTAAGAAGCTGACAGCCCCAGCATGCTCACACAACCACCAGCTGCTTCGTGCAGCCCTGATGGGAGGCGAATCCTGCACCAGGGGTGCTGTGCTCACCTCCTATCCCCTCTCTGAATGCCCCAGCGCCATTCTCTTTGAGCAATGCTAACTACTAGAGTTAGCGTGCCACTCAGATTGCTCAACTCTAGGTTTCCTGGCCTGTGAAACACTTTACACATATTATCAGTGTGGCTTTTCAGGTCCTGCTCACCAGTCTCCCCTGCTGCTAAAACAGTGTATTCTCTCTCATCTTCTGTTCCAAAAAACTTACACTGCCAACTCGAAAAGTAAAAGAATCTCTTTCAAGCTTCCAGTTCCCAAAGCGCCGCCCCCAACGTGATGGCACCACCATTCTTCAGTTATCACAGTACTGTACCTTTCAGACATACAGCATCGGTACCATGATAACCGAAAAAGGACAGTTCAGTCTCAGATCTACCTGCAACCCCAATTTACCACCCTAGCTGACCACACAGCTATCTTTAAGTCTGTAAGCATGTACACGTGTACGTGTACACACACACACACACACACACACACACACACACACACACACACTCACACACACACGCCTGTTTCTAAACCTGATCATTTATTCCTGACTAGAAATGTTTCTTTCGCTTTGAGCTCTGTAAGTTGAGTCTTCTGGCTAGCTACTATTCTTGGAGTGTGCAAATTTTTATACCTTAGCAGTTAATTTCTGCTAATATCCACCTGATACTGCCTAAACTCACCTCTGTAACTTCCCAGCTGGTTTGGTAACATTCCTACGAATTTCTCTCTTCCAGCCAGCTAATAAGTTATATCACTGGAAAAATGGCCCATTTGCCACAGTAAGAACGCTATCGAAAAGATGGGACTGGAAAAACTTCATAGCTACATAAAAGTTTATCTTGAGAATATTAACATAACATCAAGCACAGACACAAGACCTGCCCAATATATATCTGATACAGCTGTCACGGAAGAAGGGAAGGCACAAACCCATGGACTAAATAGACACCAGCCGGCAAGCAGTCACAAGTGTGGCTGGTTAAAGATCAACACAAGCAGGCACACTGCTGTGGTCACAGGCTACACACTGCACACCTTGTCATTCTGTTGGTCAGAAAATCAAACTGAACAGAACAATGAGGCCAAATGAAAAGAGCTTACGTGTAGGGGGAGAGTGGTCCCAGCAGCACTTTGGAAACGTCCTGCTGTCCAAGGGTCATGAGCAGCAGAACTAGACTTTGGTTGGTCGAGTCCACACATCCGCCCTGTAAACACAAACACTCTAATGATTAGTCATAGTACAAACCAGAAAAGGGGACCCAACAGGTAGAGAGAGGAGCAGAGACACTCAGAATACCAGAGGTTCCAGAATAGTGGACTGAAGTGCAAACACTCGTAGGTAGTTGGCCTTCTGAAAACCCATCCCGCTCAAGTTAATAAAGAACAAGAATCATTTTTCATTTCATTCAGTGAACTTTTAGGACAATAGCTCCTTTTCCATGCAAAACAGGAAATCTGATGAACAAAACTAATTGGTTCACGGCTCTTGTTCCATTTTCCTGAGCCTGACTAAAATTAAACTTTTCTCTTCCGCCTGCTTCCTAGACCGAGCTGCTATTGCACCATCCTCAGCTGACTTGGATTAGGTACTGAAGAGATCTTAATACAGTAAATATGCCAGGGTCCATGTACAGGATACCATGGAAGGAGGGGTGGTGGCGGGCTACAAGATGTGAGGGCACAGACACGGGTGTTACTTGCCCAACAACAGAAGCAGGCATTTGAAATGGCCTGGAGGGATAGGCAGGCCTGGGAAAGAAGAGAAGAGCAGCATGGTGGAATGGCTCACAGCCAATGGGAAGCGGCCAGGCTCTACAGAGACACATGTACTCTCAGGATAAAGAGGGGTGAGCAGTACCTGAGGTGGGGCTTTTCTAACTGCTCACAAATACCATTGTATTCCAGGAAGGTAAGCAGTCAGAGTAGGGGCTCTGCTCACAGACAGAAAGAGACCAAGCCCAAGTTTGGAGGGAGAAACACAGACTCAGAGAGGGAGGCTGAGGAGGATGTGGGAAAGACAGCCCCTGTGAAGACAAGGAGAGCAGCTCCCATGGGAGTGTGAAGTGAGGTGAGGCGGAAAGAAAGAAAGCAGGGCAGTGGACAGAACAGGACAGAACCAGCAGGGCATGGTAACCCACGGGCAAAAGGAGCTGGGTCAGAGACTCACAATTCTGATTTAAAAAAAAAAGAGCATCTTCAGATGGGAGGGTTTTTATCACCCATATGTCACACCACAGACGTACAGAGAATTGGTCAAAAAGCAGTGTATTTTCATCCTTTTACTAAAGACTAGAGACAATCACACAAAGTTTTCTTAGTGACTAAAACAAATTTGGCTGAGGAACAATAATGGCTTTTAAAAGATCTCAATAAAAGATAAGAATCCAATATCTAATCCAGGATGTATGTTTTCCTCCTGGAACTGGTCGGCCATGTTTTTACTCCAGGGCTCGAGTCTGCTATTAATGAGATATGAAACCCAAACTCCAGCTGTGTCCATGGACTCCTGCTGAGCTTCTCTGGAACACAAGGTTTTTCATTCTCTCACGGTCTACTAGAAAGGAACAGAAGTGTCCCCACAGTCAGAGAGGACAAATCAGCCACGAGGTCAGGAAATGAAGACCTATACAAGCCAACAAGTACTTTAGAGACAGACAGACAGCTATCACCATACCTTTCCCCAACCCAACATACAGACAGAACATTTAATGAAACCATGATTGAGTAACTGGTGAATCGGTGGCTCCATTACTTACCCACAAATATCTAATCATCACTTGTCTTTCAAAACCAATGCTAAATCTGTCATCAAAAATGAGCTGATGTGGCAAAACAAAACAAAACAAAACCCCTGCACCAGACCTGGCTACACAAGATTCCTGACAGGCCTTGTCTTGAGGAGGCCCTCACTTCCTGCCTCCCCTGCTCCCAGAAGCAAGCACAAGGCTATGCCATGCTCTTCAGGAGACTCTCCCAGCTTTAATTAGGTTACAAACAGCCACTAAGGACCAGTGCTTACTTAATTCTGAAGCAATTCAGTCCCCTTGATGCCACTGTGAGAATGCCGACATTCTGTCACATGACCACTGAGCAGGTTTCAATGCCAGGCTTGGCTCAGGTGAGCAACTGCAATGTTAAACAATCCTCTACTGTGTGGTCATTCTGCGGACTGTACCCATAACGTGCTCCCTTAGAAACATATTTTCCTTTTCCAGCATCTTCTCTTCCCCCACAACCTCCTTCACCTCAGACATGGCAGAGTGAAATGTGTGCTCACTTATGATTGTGTTTATTGTGCCTGTGATCAACAGTTTGTGGCCACGAAGAATGCAGTCAACCTGCGCTGCATCTACCCGGAGAACGGCAGGTGGAAAATGGTAACTGGCTGAAGTCTTTCCCACTGCCCAGTTCTCACACAGCCTCCTCCACGCTGCGACAGCCTCGGTCTTCTCTAGATGGTCTTCAGTACTCTAGAAATACTGCAAATTATCCACGAAAATCCAGATTTCTACCTTGACAAATCTGAAGGTGAGTCCATAAGAATGTTTGGTGCATGCGCATGGGAAGGGGGGGCATAAAAAGAGAATACCCCCAGGGCTAAAGAGGTGGCATGGTGGTTAAGAACACTTGCTACTCTTGCAGAGAACCAAGATTAACCATAATACCCACACAGTGGCTCAGAGTTGTGTGTTGCAGGGGATCTGACAACTTCTTCTGGCCTCTGCAGGCACAGGTATGCGTGTGATACACATATATACACACAGGCAGGACACTCATGCACATAAAATAAAAACAGATGAGGATAGAGAGAGGGAGAGAGAGAGAATGAGAAGTCAGTGTGCCGGTCTCCATCTCACTTCATTCTCCTGCTTCTGTGTCCTACTGAACTTCACTCACTTTTCTGACTGCTCCATTTCTCTCCTGTCTCCATTAAAACCTATTTGTTCTACGTCCCAACAGATCTCTGCTCATGGACTAATTCAATGAACCCCTCAAACTAGTGCATTCTAAACACCTAGTGCACAAGCACAGGTTAGCTCGCTAGTGTATGTGCTTAGAAGGAATAAAGAGGGCTATAAAGACATCCGCTCCCTTCTTCAGACTGCTCCTTTCCCCGCATCTGCAGAGGCAGGGGCATACCCTGTAGATTTCTTCAAGCAGCAGCTTCGCACAGTTCCTGCCGAGGTCCTCAGGAAGAACTGCTGCTCCCTGGCCCTGGGGATTAGAGGCCAGTTCAGCGCTCAGGAAGGTACCGTTGGTAGTCTCTGCCACCAGTGACAGTCCAAAGCCTGGAGACCTAGTGATTCAAAGGCAGACACTGAGTAAGTAAAGGCACACATGGCAGCAGACAGCGACGGGTATGCCTTCTTCATTCAAGAAATAAGACTACCGAGGCGCACAAAGCAGAACCAAGGCAAGAGACAAGTTTGCATTTCCAGTTAGTCTTCTAATCTCGTACTTTCTCCCTCCCTGCCCTTTGCAAAGACTCTCAATGTGTTTATAACGATCACAGAATATGATGTCAACAGGCTTCTAGGTACCGAGCATGCACCAGGGCTATTTCAGTCTTGTTGAGAAGTTACCACTGCCCTCATTTCACGAATGAGAATATGCTGGGAATAAGCAGCCTGAACCAGGTCCACTCTGTTCAAAAGTGACAAAGGCAAGTCTCAAATGCAGGCCCTACAGATTCCAGAGTCTAAGGAAGTTCTCCAGTGTCCATTCGACCCTCAACTACAGAGCCCATTCAGAACTTACTACAACCATCTGCCTTCAAGCCTAAGAAATACTAGATGTTTCCATAATGACAAGCATGAAACCAGAAAAGGCAAAGGAGTTCCACCTTTGCACTTTTGTCTGGAGACAGCACTAACTATAGTCAATGAGCTGGCATTGTGGTCTCTGCCATGGTTTCTACAATATAACAGCTAAAACCTAATCGTCTTGTCCAGGACCACAGCTGGCTTACTCATGCATCCAATAAGCAAGCACCTGAGGGAAGCTTCCACAGCCAGGAACTGGAAGTATGCTGGGTAAGCACCTAAGATCCTGTCCTCACAAAACAATGACAACCAATTTAGCCAGAAGAATGGAAAATAAATAACCAGCCCGTAAACAAGAAAAAGAAGCACCTCTCCACAAATCTGCCGGATTTGATGCTGAAATGAACTTTGTCCATTGCAAAGTAAATACACCCCTCAAAAAGCTTTCTCAATGGCACAGTCCATACACAATTGCAACAGTGCTGTCTCTTTTAACACTGCTCAACGCTGTTCTCCAAATGTTTTCTATATCCAGAACACTGGCCAAAATGATTCCAGAAAAACTAGAAGGATAATTATGTTTATTTCATTTTTCTTTTTATGTAGCCCCCAGCTGGCCTCAAACTCACGATCCTGCTGTCTCAGCCTGCAAGGAGGACTAGGATTACAGACATGCACCACCAAAGCTGGCTAATGATGCTCTGCACGCACGGTAGTGACTGCCTACGTGGAAGAATTCTATTGCCCAGTTTCTAACTTCTTGAAAACAATTATCTACTTAGTCAGAGGTTTGTACCACCTACCAAAGCCAAGGTTCCAGAGCATCTGACTCATATTTAACAAACATCACTCATCACTAGAGACACGTATAAAATTCTAGTGCGACATACAAGACGCTTTTGAGTCACAAGGCAAACCTGCACATCTAGCATGGAGGCAGTGCGCATACGGTCATTTATTACTTTTTTTTTTAAGTAATGACTGTGTAAGTCACAATGTACTACACTGGGCCAATGTGCATGGTGGTCTAAGTACTAACAGCTGTTACTAAGAGGTGCTAGCTCCCAGGGCTCCAGGCCTTGAACACCACATTGTAATGACCCTTCCTCCTTGTGTGGCTCCATCACTTGATCAGATTGGTGCAATCCAGACATGATTTAACAATGATTTATGACCAGTAACTTGGAATTTAAAGACTAAACATAAATGAAAATCGCATATTGCTTTTATACATAACTTTCTAATGGACTTTGAAGCTAATGAACATCACGTCCATACCCGGATCTATATGTAAGGCCGCTACTCTATACCAGGTCAGGTGGGCCAGTGACACTAGAAAACACTATACTATAGCTGGTGGCAGGCAGCACGGCCTCCAGGCCTGCACTGTTTCCCTCCTGCCCACTCCAGTAAAGCGAGAGATCTGAGAACAGACTATCCTGGAACACTCAGCTTCGCTACCACTATCTTTCCCCAGCCCTCCCAATGCCCTCCAAAATAGAACTGACCCATCGATTCCAGACCTACAGGTAAGGTAGAAGGCAGGAAGAAAAGGCCAACATTAGGAGTTACCATTTCTATCGTATGCACTGAGTGCTAGACACATTGATAGAACACACACACTCTCTTTAAATATAACGTTTACAGTTATCCTGGGATACATCATTACACTCAATGTGTAAATGAAGAATGTTCTGGTGGTTGAGTAACAAAAGGTATGGAAGTGTCAATGACCTTTCCACCCCCAGGGGGAAGGGCCAGCTCTGTGTACACATCCTTCCAGCCCTGACCTCTGACACCATCACTTTCCACTGGGCTGTGTGAAAGCCAGACTGCTCACTCACACTCATCCCCCCTTCTTCACCTCAGACAGCTGTGAGGGGCTGCCCCTTAGAAGAAAAGCAACTTCTTAACCCAAGTAGACAATTGTAGAATCCATGTTTTTATTTTCGGGAGAGAAACCTGAAAACTTTAGATTCAAACCAATAAAATGAGAAGTGAAAAAAAATAAAAATAAAAACCAGAAAGGAGTGGTGCAGCCTTCTCCATTGGAAACCTCTTTTAAAGTGCACTCACTTGCCAGAGTTAACGCCTTTCATGTGGTCTGTGTAAATATAGATGTCGGGTATGAACTTGTTGAGGATGCTCCTGGCAGAGTCCACAATCCGGTTTGCCATCTGAGGGGATACGCGCACTGAGTACCTGCAGCCCTGGGTTAAGGAAGTCATGATACTTGGGTGACGGAGCAGAGGGAAGCAGGTTAGAAGGCTAGGGGGTTTATGTCATGCTGGGACTTATGATTCCATTGTCATCCAACTATTATTATTTAGCTTAATAGTTCCATCATTCAATATTTCATTATTATAAAAAATGGTTAAAAGCCA
Source organism: Microtus pennsylvanicus (assembly GCF_037038515.1). Lineage (NCBI taxonomy): Eukaryota > Metazoa > Chordata > Mammalia > Rodentia > Cricetidae > Microtus > Microtus pennsylvanicus. The sequence goes on along the minus strand of NC_134583.1, from coordinate 109,108,001 downwards.
AGATGAAAAAGAATCTAGACTCCTATAATGGAAAGTATAAAGTCAAGTCAGATGGTGGTAGTGCACACCTTTGATCCCAGCACTCGGGAGGCAGAGGCAAGAGGATATCTTGAGTTGAAAGCCAGTCTGGTCTACAGAGTGAACTCCAGGACAGCCAGGATTACACAGAGAATCCTGTCTTGAAAAACCAAATATATCTGTTTGTTAAAAGTCAGCTCCCACAGCCCAACCCTGACTTCCGCACAACCCTTTCTCTGTAACTGTTCCACTCTACAGTGTGACGATGTCTGCTTCTTCAAACCACAGCCAGGCTCCCTGTGGAGACCAGAGGACACTCTGGGATCTTTGTGTAGCCAGACTGCTATAAGAAGCCTCTCTAGGAACATAAGGTCAGGCCAGATACCAGAGTGGGGTGGCCCTGGGTCAATCCCAGCCCACTGCCCAGGATGTCAACAGAGGGGACAGAGAGGCAGAAAGTGAAAGTCCAAGGAGTCTGCTGTTTGAAAGACCACAGGTTTTCCAATAAAATTTTCTATTACTTAAGAGTTAGTTACTGCATCTGTGAGGACAGAGGGGCCTCTACTTGCTGTTCTCTGGAGAAAACTACTACCCTACTTCCTACAAGGAACCCCAGAAATGGAGGAAGAAATTAGCAGAAAGGGTCAGTGCTTGAGGATGTGGACCCATAACCCCAAATTAAAACTTTGTAACAGAGACAGACTCTCCCTGACCCTGCTTCCAAGGTGTGGTGCATCCTCTCTAGAGCTGATGTATAGATACAGGTGCAGGACTAAGCAATGAGAACGAAAACACGCTGTCTTCCCACCACCATGATAATCCATATGGACTCCAGCACAGTGTCATCTGCCCATTCCCATAAAGCTGTTCAATAATTACTATTAACAGACACTCAATTTTCATTAGAACTAAGAAACAAATGCTGGCATGGGGCCTGGCCTGTCGCCAGCTCCTCTCCTTGTCTGGGTCCGAACACTGCTAAAGAGCAACCTCCTGGATCCTGCTGTCCAGCCTCCCCAGCCTGCTCACCTATCTCCATCCACGCTGTCTTCACCTCAACTGCCTTCCGTCACTCTTCAGTCCACAGACGCCTCCTGCGTGCAGCCCTCCAGCCAGCACCAGACTCGAATGTACCACGTTTCCCTTCAGACACATCTTGTCCTTACTGCATGAGGGCAGGGGCTTTACTGCCGCATCCCACACAACTCTCCACAGTTCCACTTTTGTACTCAGAAACACTCAATAAATATTTGACTTGACTCAAAGGACAAATCCAAAATGGGGAAAGAGCAGAAAAAGGGATTTTTCAGTACACAAAGAGCCCAGTTTCATCACCATGTCTCTGTCCAGAATGCACTTTGGACAGTTTAGACAAACACTTTAGATCTCACAGTCTCTGGACTGAGAGGGTGCCATCTTTTTGGAATCTGAGTCTACCCACTCTCCCTAGGACAGCTCAGATGTCCCCACCCCGAGACAACCCCAGAGCACTCACGGATCCCAAAGCTCTTTCACATACATATCTCCTTATTCTATGCTCAAGTCAACCCTGTGACGGGGCCTTACTACAGGATACTTGGGATGTACAACCAAGAGACCCTTGCTCAGAGCTAAAGAGATCTGACTACAGAAAAACAAAAACAAATCAGCGTCCTCTTACCCCTCACAAGACAGGGAAAACAGAGGACAAGCGGAGGCTGTGTTTGTGCTGTACTGCACGTACATACATGTGTGAAAAAAAAAAAAAGACCAAAAGACTCAAACTAGCTTCTCTACTGACAGGAGAAACAGTCAGATTGTGCCACAAATCCCAACCTCCCCGGCTCTGCCTGTCTTCCCAACCCAGCAGGCTCTCCTGCCTGCCCCGAGCTTCTGTACCTAACTCCTCCACACTGAACCATGAGCTCCGGATCAGCAGCATGAAACAGAGAGCCAGTGGCCTCTCTCCTGTCAGAGTGGGCGGAAGGCAGCCAATAAAAGGGGACTACTCTAAGTCACAGCTGCAGCCACCAGCAGCTCCTTCCCAGGACCTGTCTCCTTAGTCACGGGCCTCAAAGAGGGAAAAGCAGCACTGGGGGTTGGGAGTAGGGGGATGAGGCGGTACCAGTTAAAACCACAGATCTCCCAATGTGAGAACAAGGAGGCGCTCAGTCCAAGCCAAACCAGCCCACAGAAGCAAAACCCACAAAATTAACTACAGCTTTTCCTCAGGTTCTGAAACAGCAAGGTAGAGAAGCAAGCCTGCATTGCTTTGAGCGGCCTGGTAAATGACAGTTTGGATAACTGGGGGCTAGAGAGTTTGGTCTAGACAGGAATGTGACCCAGGGTGCCAGGAGTGCTTCCATGGGCGGATCTGTGCCAGGTTAGGAGTTCTGTCCGCTTCACTCAGGAGGGAGGGACGTGGCACCTCACAAGTTATCTCCTGCCTCAGATTCCACATGGGGAAGGTTCAAAGGACATTAGTAGGGAAAGTCAGGGAGGACAAAGTTTCACCCTTACCACTTCCTGAGACAAAACACCAACAGTTTTCTTCCATTCGATCCCTCGTCCTTTAAAGCACATACACTTATGTCTGCCGGGCCTGACCTTCAATCTCAGGCTTCCAATCCCTTGACCTCTGCCTTCTCCAGAAAGTGTGGGTTCTGCCACCTTACTAAGTGATGCCCATCCTGGCAACTGCTTCATCCTGCCTCTCCACCTTCATCTTGTGCTAACCCCCCCCCCCCCCCCGCCAGGTGCTCCATCCCTGGAAGAAACAGGCCTCCTTGCTCATCAGCATCTCCTGCCAGGCTGCCATCATGAAAAAAATCTCAACCTCATCTGAACCCTTGCGGCTGTCACCTTCAGTCACACCCCACACTGTGACAGCACACCCTTGCCATTCCTGTCACACTTTTATTCCAACCCCATCTCTGTCCCGTCTTTGGCCTCAATTCAGCATACCTCAATTTGAAAACTCACCCCAACCCTTCCTACCCACCTCCACAAAGTTCTACCTTGAACAAACCCTGCTGCGTGCTCGTAAATGTGAACACGCACCTTATGAATCTACCAACAGCGTACCTACACCCGCAGTCCTTACACTGCACATGCCTACCTCAGTTAACTTCGTGACAGCCCATGTGGTAGACAGAACAGGTCTGGTGCAGGAGTCAACCAACGGAAGGGTGAGCAGCAGCAAGCAGGAGAACCACTAAGTCCCGCCCCTGGGACCCGAATCATCTTGTCACTTTGCCCCAGAGTCCCCTCCCCTAAATTCACTTTTTCCAGCCTACAGAACGCTCAAATCACGAACAACCTTTCTAGTTTGTTTCTGCAGCAGTGCTCATGTGTGTGCTCACATGTGGAGGCCAGAGGACAACCCCAGGAACACCACCACATTCCCCCTTTACCTTAACCTGAAACTTATCCAAAACTCCCTTCCAATCCCATCCATACCAGGAGCTGACCAGACTCATTAACCCTGGGCTACTTATTAGGACAGGCTGGTTGGCTAGCAAGCCCTGGGTACTGTGGAATATTATTTTAAGATGTGTTACATTTGTTCATGCTGTGGAACATTTGTTTTAGTGAAGCAAAGATGTGCTGCATTATTTATGTTGCATTGGTCCAACTCTGTGAAGCTGTGTTACTTTGCCTGTCTAAAACACCAGGTTGCTCTCTCTAACAAAGAGCTGAACGGCCAGTACCTAGGCCAGAGAAAGGATGGGCGGGGCTGGCAGGCAGAGAGAATAAAAAGAAGGAGATATCAGGGAAGAGAGATCTAGGAGTGAGAAAAGAAGGAGACTTCAGGGACCAGTCACCAGCTACAGAGCAAGTCACAGAGTAAGACTCAATGTATTTATTTGTGAGCTGGGTGGTGGGCCTCCCGTAAGAGCAATGAACCAAAAAAGTGAAATAACCAACTACATCCAGTGATCCCGTATCTGCTTTCCCAGTAGCAGAGCTATACACAGGCCACTACAACAGCTGGGGACCCAAACTCAGGTCATGTTTGCAAGGCAAGCGCTTTACAGCCCAAGCCATTTGCCTAGGCACAACCTGTCTTCAAAAGGAAGTGTATTCTGCATGCTCTCTTCACCGAGCCCTCCCCTCATCTTTCCAGTGGACATTCTACACAGAACAACTCTAACTCAGCTGCTTCCCTGTCCCCCCACAGCCCAGAACAGGTCATGTGTCTTCCACCTCCATCACCTCTAAAGAAAAGCTCTTTCCAGGCCTTCAGTTTTTCCCTGCCAAGACGGACTCCTCAGCGCCTTAGCGGGTGCTGGCTTGGGCTTCCAGGAGGTCCAGTCTTTACTTTCCAGTTCTGCAGGCCTCCTGGGGTTCCAGTCTCCTCTCTGCCTTCTTCATGACTGCTGACTTCAAAGCATTCTCTTCTGGCCCTCATCTTGCCCCAGAGCTACAGACCCTCAATTCCAATGTCCTTCCGAGACTTGTTTTACTGGAGCCATCAAATCAGCATGTGTAACACCGAACTCACCCTCGCCCCATTCCACCCTGCTGTAGCCACTGTCATAGCAACACCCCTACTGCAAGCCTCGGTGAGAAGCACCAAAGCCCTTCCCAATGATCCCGATCCTCTTCCGTGTGTGCCATGTGCTCTCCCTCTACGGCCTCAGTAGCAGCCCTCGCCCATCTTTGCTGTAGGGCACAGTACTTCTGTCACCACTACCACTAAGTGGCTGCCATTAGGTGATTTTCCTCCACAGCCATACTCTCCAAATATTCCACCCAAGTTCTAACATGACCACTGAAGGTGTCCTCCTAATATGCAAATTTGTTCTCCAGATGAAAATCACTTTTAAATAAAGACCAACCGCTGAAAATGGCCCTCAGTTCTTCACCGGCTCCTGCTCAATTCCTACCCCACTGTGTGCATCAACGGCCACTGATCACCCAAGTCCTGCTGGCCCGCATTACTAGCCATGCCCCAGAGTGCCACTTCCTCTGCAAAGGCTCCCTTTTCTCACTGAAGCAGCCCCTTTATTGCCCTACCTACTTCACAAGCCTCCATCCTCTAAGACTCTTTCAAATGTCCCTGCTTTTCTCCAGGAAAAAAACGTAGAGGTTAAAAGCCTGGGGTTACTGACAAGGTTTAAATCCCAGATGTGCCAATTAGCTAAGTGACATTATTAGCAAAACAAAGCCTTTATACCACAGTTTCCCTTATCTGCAAAGCAGGATACAGTTAACTGAAACATTCTGAAGTTTAACACTGAGGTGCATAAAGTGATCTTCCCCCAAAGGACACAGAAGAAGCACTTCACAACAGAACAGAGTGCTATGATTCCAGCCTCTCCAAAATCCTCCATTGGATTTTGTCCACTCCATTGTCCTGGATCCCCAGCTTTTATGAGATTGTTGTCTAAGATGCAAACAGTGGAAACAAGTGGAGTTGTTCACTCCACGAGGCAAGAAAAGACTTAGGATCCAACACAAAGGATACGCCATCCCTCTGATTCGCTTGATTTTCCCTGGGTCTGTGAGCTGAACGGGCTTCAGGACCTTCCTTACAGGGCATGAGAAAAGCACTTCACCTCCTCCGCCAGGAGGCATTCCCCGTCGCAAGATCTGCACAAAACAATGAGGGGGACACAGGACAGTGTAGACACAGAAAACGACACCAAACCCAGGAAGGTTAAATCATCCCCACTGTGCTTTGAAGACACCAAGGATTCTCAGGACCTCTGGGACACAAATTATACCAGGGTGACTCAGACAAAAGAGGCAAAGGGAAAGACTCCATGTAGTTCTAGTCCTCGGCTAATCAAGAGCTGTGGTGTGGTGTGAAGGGCTCAGTACATGTAAAGTGTTTATAACAGCACCTACTGCAGAGTAAGTATCATGTGCCACTGGCTACTGGTGCCATTGCCATTATTAAAGGGTGCCGTTATTTATTAAAGGTCTCTTAGTTCAAGGTTCGAAGCATCACTCCTGTAAACCATTATGATATATGATGATTTGAAATGTGGCATGTTTCTTCCAAATAGTGAAATAAAAAAAAAATATCTTAGGTATATACAGCCAGCAGCTCACACATTCTTACCTTTAGCTCAAATGACTCTCCATCAATCCCAAACTGTTTCAACAGAGGGAGTGCTGTTGCTTTAAGAACATCAACCTACAAGTTATTTCAAATAAGAATTTTTAATTAAATTTTGAACGTGTACATAAGAATTCAAGAAGCAAACAAAACTCAAGAGACAGCTATGACTCACACAGAAAACAAACTGGGATCTCTGTTCATTTTCATAGATATCATCACATGGCATTATTTATTAGTTTATTAATAAATATTATTGTAACATTAATACATTAATCTTTTCCCAATACTTATGCATACTCTTTTTAACACTTAGAGCCATTGTCTCTCCAGGTCAGAGTGAACCAAATGAACTCCTCAATGTTGAGCCCTAAGAATTCTGATACAGGTGCTCACCGCACATGTGAGGGCTTAGGCGGAATATGAAGCCTAATTACAAAAGCACCGACAGTTCGCAGCAGGACTTTGCCAATTATTGTTATCTGATCCATATCCAAAGGGCCTGGGGAGGCTGCACTATGAGAGGAGGCAAGGGTGGTAGCAGAAGAAACCAGAAGCCCTAGTTCTGGTCCCAAGCTCAGCCTCTGATGAGCTACATGATCCCGGTCAAAAATATCACAGCAATTTAAATTCCCTTCCCTAAGACATGTGTCAAGCCTTGCTATCTCCACGACGCCACAGTCTAACAGGCTGATTCAATACAGTTATCTTCCAAGTGGTCAGAAGGAGAAAGATGTAGAAGGCCTAGGAACACATTTAGAATGGACCAGGTGTGCAGGAACAGAATCCAGCAAATTTATTAAAGGTTTGCTAATTTAATTAAATGTTAATGCTAAACACATCCACAAATATAAGAGGCACGCATTCACTTAACAAGGGAGACATCATAAGAAACATGTGCTTGTGGGAAACTATATAGTGCCCTTATGCAAACCTAAACACTAGTCTATTCCAGAGTTTCCCTAAAACCCAGTGACTGGTTTCCCTTCCTGCAGTAACTCTCCCTAATTGCCCTATCTTGACAGTCTCCTCCAAAACTTAAGTTGAAATTTGTCATTGTAACACTTACAGGCCCTTTTAGACACTTTAGTAAATCAGATGCAGCCTTCACTAACAGACAATGGTCAGTATCAGGAAAGTGGCTTATTTCTCTTTGAAACAAAGTTGTGATACAAGGTTAGGTTTGGTTCAATTTCTCACATGTCCCTCTACCACATTACAAAGTGAGCCATCTCTTGAACTTCCCAGCTTCCAGAGAGAAGAAAGTTTTTAATTTACCAGCTACCTAGTCCCACGTACTTTGTAGTAGCAAAGCCCATCGGAATGAGACAGACTCTCCACGCTGCACACCTCTGTCAGGGCCAGCTTCTGCCCTCCAGTTTCTAGCTACATACCCCAAGAGAATGAGGAAGAATTAATTACTCATGAAATCCATTCTTTGTGCAGAGAGCAGTGCCACAGGTGAAGAGAGTAGAGAAGATGCCTGAGGCTCCAGGCTGAAGAAGTTACTCTTTCCCCAAATCAGGCACCTCTGTTTTAGTCTAGTCAGGTAACAAGGTCATTATCATTATAGCTGGCAAAAATAAAGCATCCCCTATGAGAACCGATTTGCTTAAGCAGGCTGTGTAAAGGTTAAAGCACTGTTTCTGGGGAAATTAATTCATCAACTGATTGTTCTTACTAATACATGAAGTGTTTTTTAAATCTTGTATAGATCAGTGTTTATGAGCATTAGCAGTTATAGAATGGGTATGAAACCGAGGGAGGGCACAGTGCGTTTACCATTATTTGAGACACTTTACCTACCGACACTCTTACAGTGCCAGTACCGCCTGTCCTATTTAGCCAAGGGAACCATTTCCTAGACTTTCCGGACAATGGGGAGACAGGCAAGAAGCACTGACTTACAATTCTCCACAGGTGACAGAGCACCCTCACCCACAGCTGAAAACGGCAGATTGTGCCCTGTAGTCAGCGTCCTGTGAAGAGTCCACATAGCTGAGTTTCCAGGAACTGAGGAATAAGTCCTCAACTGCCCAGAAACACATTACATAATGGGACCATAGGGGGAACCTGGGTAAGCATGAACAGTCACCATTAACTAACTGTTCCTTTCCAGTCAGGAGACTCGCAGCACCCTGCAGCTGCCCTCAGAAGACAGCGTGGCCTGTATCTACAGAGACGACAGATGCCTCTTGGTGACGACTGCATGCTGTCTGCTGTATGAAACCTCTTCCGGACAGCAAGGGGTCCTAAAGTGTGGACTCCTTCCCTCCCCACAAGACAATAACACAATCTGTGTGACAACTGTGCTAAGCAAAATAAAAATTTTTGTTAGGTATTAAACCACTTCCCTCCTATCTATGGGAAAATTAACATGTTTAGGGAGAAGCTTGCTATTTCCCACAACTACCAACACTCATACGTTCCTCTGCCACCCTCATGTCCACTCTGCCTGAAACTTAAGTGAAAAGTCCTTGAGTTAATGGTCGAGGCCCAGATATTACAGGATTGTACGGTGGCAGAGCCCAGATGTCATTTCCTGCCCTCTAGCCTCAGTGCTCACATGGGCCTTACCCAGACTCCCACACTGCAGCCAGCGGAGCCATGCTTCATGTCAAGATGAGACAGCAAGCATCTGCTTTGCAGGTCCATAGACACAACAGAGAAAGGCACCTGAATGTTAGCCATCATCTCCATCTTGATGATCACGGGTCTTGACCCAGCTGGGTCTTGGAGTAAGTTAACCAACTCTGCATCTCAAGTCAAACGGCAAGAGAAATGCCCGCGAAAACAAAACCGTACTTACAAAAGACTCTCTTCTAAGAAACTGGGCTGTGACAACGGACAAAACAAAAATCACACTATGGTTTGACATCAATACTCACCGAAGGGTCAACCTGGTCATTGGTCACTCCTCGCAGGACGATTTTTAATGGGTGCTTCATAAATGGAGCCAGGCAAAGCAGAGCCTCGAGGTAATAGCCAATGCCACGGAGAACACTGCAGTCGTGCTCCACAGACCCACCATACAGGAGGCCAGGCTGGTAATACAAGGTTGTTCCTTAAACCCAGAGGGAGAAAAGAACAAACGATGCAGCAGAAACAAAATTAATTATCAAGACAACAAGCACAGTGACTTCCGAGGGGAATCTGATCCAAGGCCTCCAGGAACCTCAAATGTCATTCCTGAGAGGCCACAGCCTATGTCAAGAGCTGACTCACCAGCTCCTAGGCTCTCAACAATAATGAACTGTGGATGCACTTTAATATCAGTAATATACGAACTCCTCCCTACACCATGTAAGCTGCCACAGTCACAGGGAGCACAGCAGGCTCCTGACAGACACCATGCTTCCAGTACACTCAGATGCTGGCTGCATCCATCTGTGGACCAATGTCTCAGCGCACCAATGGATTACATCCTACACACACCCCTCAAATGAGGTCTATCCCTCACCCCGTTACCAAACACAGTACGCACATAACCCAGGTCCTTGAGATACTGAATATCATTAGTGGTAGCTATTTTAATATTAGTTAGTGAAATATCTCAACTTATTTTGTCAGTGGACCCTCATCATTACTCTAGTTCAGTTTTTCACATATTCATGCAATTCAAAAATATTCACACAGCATTTATCAAGGGAAGCACAGCTAGAAAGGGGCAGGTGGACATATCATCCGGGGCCAGTTCTCCATTAGGTGTGGCTGAATGCAGACAGAGGTCAACACATCTACATGGTACAGTGACACCTGTGACTCCAAATTTGCCTTCTTCCTTAAGAGAGTGAGCATCCAGGAAAGGTTAAGAAGCCTTTATGGAATGTAGGTGGATAGTTCTTGGTGTCAACCAGTGTCTGCCCTACTTCCTACTCAATGTGGACAATGGTTCTAGAAACAAAAAAGGAAAAACCATCAAGGAACTCAAATGCAATCAAGAGGGGATAGTTAAATAATGACTACCCATCTATACAATAAAGTACTAAACCGTAACCCACAATAACACAGAGAGCCCAGCACGGTCCCGCTGAACTGTGACACGACTACTGATCCGGGATGTCCTTCTGTATCTGTGTTGCTTTTATTGGATAATGAATAAAGCGGTTTCAGCCAATGAGTTAGCAGAGTAAAGCCAGGTAGGAAATCCCAACAGAGATATATAGAGTAGGCAGAGTCACAGATGCCATGTAGCTGCCAAAGAGGGATACTGGAACCTTACCATAGGCCACAGCCTCAGAGTGGCCTATGAAATTGGGTTATTTTAAGATGTAAGAGCTAGCTAGGAATACACCTGAGCTATTGGCCAAACAGTATTATAATTAATATAGCTTTTGTGTGATTATTCAGATCTGAGCGGCTGGGAAACAAACGTGCATACTTCACTTACAGACTACCTAAAGGAAAAGTCTAGAAGAGGAAGGAGCTGAAGGGATTGTCAAATTTCTTGAAATTTATTTATATAAATTTGAATCAAATTTTTAAAATAAAGACTTCAGTACCTACAATACAGAATATCTGGGAGTTTGCTGTAAAAATTCAACATGATTGTACATACTAAATTCAAAATGCTTACACATATGGCAAGTATATGCAAAACTGAATGCTCGCTTTTGTCTGAAATAGTTACTTGTCCATTACTCTAAATCAAGTGTATTTCCCTTATTTCTTTTCTTCCAGTGTTAAGAATTGGACCTAGGACCTTAAGCAAGGTAGGCATGCACTGTACCACTAACCTACAGCCTTAGTTCTATTATGCCTCTTAAGAATTGGGAGATTTCATACATTTATGCTTATATTTATGGTATAATTGTATGTGTATGCATATATATGTATGTATGTATGTAAGTATACCATAAACATGCTGGGTCTTTCCATTTGAAACTAATATATTAATGATTCAGCGTAATGAACTTTTCTTACAATCTCCACTTAGCACTCTCTTGGGTTAGTTTCAAAGGTCCTCTCTAAACATTCATGATGATGATAACGGAAAATGGTTAGTAAAGTGGTTTCAACATAATCCAGCATTTATACCATTCAAAAGAGAAGCAGAGGAATGCCTATGTAGTACACGTAAGGGCTTTTAGGAACAGAGGGAAGACGCTTACCCGTTTGGTTGATTTCAATTCGAGAACCATTGGTTAATTTGTCCAACAGTCTTATAAAGCTTGCTTCAAAATCTGTGAGAGGAAAAAAAAGATAAAATCTTCCGTCAGGCACCATTTCTAGAGAACACGTCTCATCCAGGTCCTGAGAAGAGGAGCCTTTGCTTCTGGTGTCACATCTGAGTTCCTTCTGGAACTGGCTGACACCTCAATCATGGGTTGAGGGACCTGAGGCATGAAAGGGCACTGACGAGAACAATTCAGCTCTCACATCCAACAGCAAATATGGGTGTATATATATACACACCCAGCAAGCACTCTATCAATCTAATAGGATGCTCCTTTTACCCACGTAGAACCTATAAAAAAAAAAAAAAAGCCTGGTATGACAGCACACAACTTTAACCCCTGCACTTGAGAGGCTAAGACAAGAGGATCAGAGTTCAAGGCCAGCTTTATCCACACAATGAGCTCCAAGGCGACATATAGTGAGACTCTGCCTCAAAACTATCCAACCTGTAAAGAACCTTAAGGGGGCACACCAAATATGGTGGTTTAAAGGAGAAATGTCCCTCATATCCATACTCTTGGGCATTTGGACATTTGGACACTTATAGCCCTTTTTGGCAAGGTTTAAGAGGTTTGGCCATGTTGGAGGAAATACATCACTGGAGAAGGGCTTTAAGGGTTCAAATACCTGTACCATTTCTAGTTCATGCTCTCTACTTCCAGCTCAGTTCAACGTGTGAGCTCTCAGCTTTCTGCCCTAGTCACCATGTCTGCTGCATGCTGCCATGCCTCCCATGACAAGAGGCTCTCACCACTCTGGAACTGTTAAGCCCAAACACTCTGACTTGCTCTGGCCACGCTGCTTTATCATGATGGTTGAAAAGTAATTAGTGTGCCAAAGAAGAAAGAGCAGAAAGCACAGAACGTCTTAAAACCACGTTGTCCTTTCTCCAGAATGTCTAGGAAAAGATTAAGTAGAGGCCACCTTCAGTTTCACAGATGAGGAATTCCCTTTTTCCCCTCTCCCTTTCTGATCTACAGCTATCTGGATAGTTCAGTTCGGGGGAGTTGTTGTTGTTTTGTTTTTTACTGAAGATATTTGAAGGTCTGGGGAGGTGGCTCAGTAGGTGAAGTGCTTGCTCTAGCAAGCACCAGGTTCAGGTCTGTTTGTGCAAATGGTGAGAACCCACCTGTAATCCCAGAGTGTGCAAGATGGAAACAGGTCACCAGAGCAAGCAAGCTAGAATAGCCAAACAGTGAGCTCTGGATTCAACTAAGAGCTCTGCCTCTAACTATATGTAAGGGGAAGGGTGAGTCAGGAAGACTCCTAATGTCAACCACTGGCCTTCACATGCAAACAAATGTACACCCATACATTGCAAAACTAAGTAATTTTTTAAAATTGTACTTGAACATAAAGTATTATTACCATCTATTTTCAAATACATAAAAGAATGTTAATGAATGGATTTCTATTGATAAGGGTGGGTAGATTTAATTTTATATAAAATGTTTACATTTTATGCTCAAATTTTCTTTAATTTCTTTCTAAGCATTTATTTTTATTTCGTGTGTATGGGTGGCTTTGACAGCATGTATGTAGATGAGCCAGGTTTGTGTTGTATCCCCTTGGAGCCAGAAGAGGATGTCAGATCACCTGGAACTAGAGTTAAAGACAGTTGTGAGCCGCCATGTGGGTGCTCAGAACCAAACACCGTTCTCTGTAAGAGCAGCAAGTCCCCTTAACTGCTGATCCGTCAGCCTAGCATCTCAATTTTGCTTTTATTATCTAAAACCAAGTAACTTGTCAAAAGCCAGGCACAACGAGTTCACACCTGCAATTCCAGCACTTGGGAGGCTGAGGCAGGAGGACTGCTGTGAGGTTGGAGTCAGCCTAGGTGCAGAGTGAGTTCCAGGCCAGCCAACTCCTCGGTGAGACCAAACAAAGCCACCAGCAGAGTGGAAGACAGGACGAACTTTCTCCCTGACTCTCCTCTAATTTAACCTCCTAGACAGACTCCACCCCTATAAGGAACCAGCATCCCAGAAGTCACATGAACTGATCCCAAAAGGAGAGCAGGTCGTAGATCTCAGCAGCTCCCTTCGCCCTGCCCTGCTACTCCACGTGGCCCCACAGCGCCTCACATAGCAGATTCTGCAATTATACAAAGAGCACCAAACCAAAAGTCAGAAAGACACCATTAAATCTTAAAACAAACAAAAATGGTGACCACAACTTATTGGTATTACTGGAGGTTTACTTTCAACCATACATTGCCATTTAATCTTCATTATCACAAGGCAATGGCGTCATTACCACTTCAAAGAAAAAATAGGCTGAAACCCAAGACTGCCAACTAGCCTAACCTGTTCAAATGACAGCAACCACAGAGCCAGGATTTGAGCCTGTCTGTCTGCCAAAGACTATGTCCTTAACCACATCATGACGAGGTTGCCCCTCTACTTAACACCTGACAACCAAGCCTTTCCCCTAGGAAACCTGAACTTGTACTTCAGAAGGAAGGATCTGCAAGCAGTTGAATGGTCTCAGTCAGCACTCCCTTCCAATAAGAACAGAATAGACGACAGTAGACACCAACCCACCAGTGGTTTAAGTTTCCAGTCTTTGTTTCTGTTTTTCAAGACAGGGTTTCTTTGTGTGACTCTAGCTGTCCTGTAGAGCAGGCTGGCCTTGAACTGGAACTTCCAAGTGCTGGGATTAAAGGAGTGTGCCACCATGCCAGCTTAATTTTTCAGTTTTAATTACTACCAATCAGGCCTGTGAAATCTCAGAAGATAAAGGCAATGCCACCAAGGCTGATGACTTGAGTTTGATCCCTGGGCCCCACCCACATGGTGGAGGGAGAGGACCAACAAGTTGTCCTCTGACCGCCACATGCACACATACAAAATAAATATTTAAGTTTTTAAAAAATTACTACCAGTCAATGACAGTGAAATTATTAAATGGAAAGGTCTAGAAAAATCCCACATTTTTCTAGCATGCAGAAGCCATATTGTCTACCTACCCATTGGTATAGTAAGTCACCTCAGCTATCATTACATCCACAGCTGCAGTACCATAGCACTTTGTCCAAGGCTTCCCTATCTTAACCAACGATGACCCTGAAGCACAAGGACAGTGATGCTAGCAATGTGCTTATGCCTAGGGGAAGCACATGCATACCACAAAAATCATGCATAGAGAAAAAATATTTAGCAAGGAATAGTGGTGCGTGCTGGCAATCCTAGAATTAGAGAGATTGAGGCAGGAGGATCAAGAGTTCGAGTTCAGTGTGGAATACACAACAAACACCCGGAGCTACACAGTGAGACCCTGTCTAAAATAAGAACAAAACTATGCAAAATTAGAATTCAATACTACGTGTGTGGGTCAGGCATCAACAGGGATGGGAGGCTTGGCGGGGGATGGGGCATATCTTAGAACAAATGTCTCAAGGAGAATTCAAGAATCTTTCGATTCAGTTTTATATGTATATGCAATAAGTTCTTCTACAGGTAGCATCACAAAAACTTGAAAGTGAAGGATGGAATTGGTTACTTCTATAGAACACTCTATTTCTAAAAACAGGCGCAATTTGTATTACAATGCCACTTCCTAGTTAGGTTTATAGTAAATGCAAAGTACTTCAAAAATAAGTAAGCGTTTGATTTGCCCAAGCTTTCTAGAGAAGAGGCTTTCACGAATGAAGCCTAAAATTAAAGGTTCCTTAGATCTTATAGATTAAGAAAAAGAAGGAAGAGAAGGAAAAAAATAGAGTGGCGGGGGGAGGGGGAGGAAGGGAGGGACTTGAAAATCATTTTGTTTTGCAATCCACGGGTGCCCTTAACCATGACCTCAGTCAGAAGCGATCACTTGGCAGGAACATGAGTAGGAAGAGAATGGCACCTCAAAAGACCTTCAGGCAGGATCATCCCAGGTCACTGCAAACACGCTTCAGAAAGCCAGACTCGAGCTAGTTCCAGTCTTCCCAGCAGTGAAGATACAGCTCCATCATCTGGTGCAGAAGATCAAATTCCCTAACAGCGGAGTCAATTCCCCAGGCACATAAGCAGAGGCGCCCAGGAGTGTTCCCCATTCACCTCCCTGCCTGGAATCTTCCCTTTGGATCACTCCTTGATGTCTAAAACTTTAGGTGGCTGAAAACCTTAGAGGAAACATTTCAAATCCAAGCACAATGCCACTGCACTGTGTGGGAATACACAGCATAACTCAGGGCAAGATGTGGCCACCATCAGAGACACACCAGTGCACAGATACTGACTAGGTTCTACTTCTTTATCTGGGTGGGGGTCACACGGTTCATGGTATAATCTCTTAAGCACTCTTTTATGTCTTAAAGTATTTCTCGGGTTCTTTTAAATGTTTTAAATTTACCACGTGTGTGTGCATGTGTGCATGTACGCCCTGGTGTGTGAAGAGCAGAGGAAACTGTTGAGTCGGGTCTCTCCATAGCTTTATGAGTATTCTAGGGGAGAGGGCTTGGGTCGCCAGACTTGCTCCACAAACAGTTCTGCCCACTGAGCCATCTTGAAGACCCAGGTTTGCACTTTATAAACAAGGGTCATGCACATCCTCATCTGTGGCCGAAGGACTAGGACTTTAAGACTAATCTGAGATACACTGACAACCCTTGTCTCAAAAAATAAAATAAACAAAAGGTAAAAAGAAGGAGCTAATTCCCCCAGTCCCTTTCTGTTTTATCTCCAGACAGTGTCTCAATATATATACACACAGACCCTAGCTACTATGGAATTTGCTGTGTAGACCAGGCTGGCCTCAAACACAGAGATCCACCTGAAAGGAGCACATGTCAATGAACTGTACTTAACAGCTTCAATTCAAAGGTATTCGAACCCAAGTGTCTGCAGAGAGCAGGCTGGCTAGCTCACAGCATGTTCACAGCACACTGCAGCCTTGAAACCCAAGACACCTCTGATATACTCTACTAGCATGAGTCACCTCCAAGGTACAACAAGGAAAGCCCTAAACCATGCAGATGACTATGCAGAAACGGGGGCGGGGAGGGGGGGATTAGGAGACAGACTCTATTCCTTTCTTCTCCCTAAACTTTGAATCATGTGCATGGTTTTTTGTTTTTGTTTTTTGATTTTGATTTTTCAAGACAGGGTTTCTCCTGTCCTGGAACTAGCTGTAGACCAGGCTGGCCTCAAACTCACAGAGATCCGCCTGCCTCTGCCTCCCGAGTGCTAGGATTAAAGGTGTGCTATGCATGTTTTTTTTAATGCATAAAATTTCACATAAAATCCAAATACTTTTTCACATAATTTAAAAGTTTAAAAATGATTTCATCTAAATTTTCAGTTATGAAGAATGTTTTAAAGCCTCACCTGCAGGATGTGATTATAATCTCAGAACTCAGGAGGCTGAGGCAGGAAGAAGAGTTCCAAGTCAGCCTGGGCTACACGATAAAGATGTTTCTTTTAAAAATGGGAAGAGAAAAAAATAAGGTTTAAAGGAATATTCAACTGCACAAAGAAATCTTCAAACTATATTAAAAGAAGGGTTAAAAGGAACATATTCAATGTGATTTCAAGTTCTTTAGAAAATAACGGGAAAACAAGACAATAAATGGTTAAGTAAAGTTAGGAAGAAACTACAAACACACACTCAATTCTCAGTTAAGAGATGTATATGATTACTTAGAAAAAATATTTCCTTTATACATGAGATAACATTTTATAATTTCTTTTTTTTT
Source organism: Microtus pennsylvanicus (assembly GCF_037038515.1). NCBI lineage: Eukaryota > Metazoa > Chordata > Mammalia > Rodentia > Cricetidae > Microtus > Microtus pennsylvanicus. Next base: position 109,091,079 of record NC_134583.1, on the reverse strand, counting down.
TTTTTTTTTTTGGTTTTTCGAGATAGGGTTTCTCTGTGGCTTTGGAGCCTGTCCTGGAACTAGCTATGTAGACCAGGCTGGTCTCGAACTCACAGAGATCCGCCTGCCTCTGCCTCCCGAGTGCTGGGATTAAAGGCGTGCGCCACCACCGCCCGGCACACATTTTATAATTTCTTGACCTGCAAAATTCTTAAAGAAAATGACATTTTCCCTAGATTGTAAACAGACAAAGGAAAAGCTACAGAACAAAACAGAATATCCTCAACAGAGACACAAATCAGGAAAGCAGATGGAGTGTTTGCTATAGCAAAAGTTACCACTCGAAAATTTTATAAATTAGAAGAAGGAAAAGCAAGAAACAAGATGAACTGAGAGCTCTGAAATGGGAAAGAAGAGCTGGAGAGATGGCTCAACAGTTAAGAGCAAGGACTGCTCCCACAGAGGACCTGGGTTCAATTCCCAACCCCACCTGGCAGCTCATAGCTGTCTGTGACTCCAGGTCCAGGGAATCCAATGCCCTCTTCTGGCCTCCCTAGGTAGCAGGCATGCATACAAAACAACCATAATACACTCAGAAAAAAAAAAAAACATTTTCAACATCAACATCAAAAAGAAATGGTTAAGAAAATACAGCACTATTGAAAAATCTGGGAAATGGGGGATGTTCTGTGGTCTACGAATTAAGGTGTGCAATCCACACCAATTATTTACATTTTGACCAATAAGAATAATTTCCCCAAAGTACTATTACTTTTATAACATAAAGATGAAACCACAACTTTTGTCTCACACATGCAAATTTTGTGTGTATTTTTATTTTCTTATATGAAAACCAAAGAAATAAAATAAAGAAAAGCCAGATAAATAAAATAAGATAAAATGAAAGAACTAAACCCAACAGCCCTGGTTCTGGATGCTGGGGATCACACTCACGCTGTCATGCTCACAAGCACTTCACCAGGAAGCTAGCGCCAAGCTCCCCGAGGACTGAGAGCTTTTACAACAAACCAGTCTCCATCACTACACTTCTAATGAAGCTAGCACCCAAAACAAAACAGAAGACATAAAAAGATACAAAGCAAAGAGAAGGAGAAAAGGTACCAATATTGAAGAACAGTGGTGAAGGCCTTGGACACTTTTCAACATTCAAAGTTGCATCTTCCAAAGTACAAAAAAGAACATATAAAGAGGGCTCCAGCAAGACAATAACGAACATTAATTTTCAAAAATAAGTTAAAGTACAAGCTAATCTCATTTAATGAAAGCAGATCAAAACCCCCAAATAACACCTAAGTAAAGAGATGCACAAACATCATCTGTATTTTTAAAGTTACCTATTGGGACTAAGGATGCATCTTAGCTTGGCGGGAAATGTCTCTTTTCTAGTAGAAAGAAACGCTGTCGATGAAACACAAGAACATCTAGGTCACCACAGCACTGATCACACAAATAGCCTAGTGTGAAAAGAACCTGACAAAATTCAGATCTATTCATTCCGTTTTGAAAGGTATGGTGAGTTTACTAATTTTAACAAAAGGGTTATTTCTAAAATAGAAGCCTTAGTTCAAGAACAGAGAAATCTTCCACAGCCATGGGGAAATCAGCGTAAAAACACCTAGGCGGTGCTGAGTTCTGAATGTAATAGATTTTTCCTCTATATATTATATATCTATATTTAGTTTGCAAATTAAGTAAGAGACCAACAATAATGACTCATAAAACAATGATTTCAAGAAAATACTGAAAGTTCCATGAATGTGCTATCTCTCAAAATGTCTTCCTTTCTGACAGTGCATTGTTCACGTGATATGGCCGTGGAGTGGCACAGGTCTGGGCTGGAAGGGGTACCTGGACACAAGTATTATGATACCTTTGTCACTGAATGTGGGAGCGGGGTCACAGCTGTTACCCAAGTCAAGTCCACCCACCCAATAAGCCACTTAAAAGAGCCAAATTAGCCAGGTGCTTGTGGTGCACATCTTTAATGCCAGCACTTGGAGGCAGAGGCAGGTGGATCTCTGTGAGTTTGAGACCAACCCTTTCTAATGTGAGTTTCAGCACAGCCAGGGCTACACAGTGAAACCCTGCCTCAAAAAACAAAACTGAGCAAAAGGAGTCAAATTAAAAGGGACAGCAGAAAAGGAGATTTATTCATGTGGCTACATTGGGAAAAGGGGTAAAATGAGATCAAAATTTAGAGGGCCAAGGCTATGCACAGCTAAGCATTCTTGGCCAAGGTGTGTCCCAACTAACACTGACCTACCACTGTATAGACTTTTATCAACGAAAGTCTACCAACAACAGCAAAATATACATTTGTTCTAAGTGACCACAAAAGTAATACCAAAATAGACTTAAAATTTAACAAATTTAAGAGTTGAAATCATAGTGATAGCCTCATACCATAATAAAGTCAAAATCAGTATCACAAAGAAAGCAAGAAATAATCCAAACACTAGGAAATCAAACATGTTAATGAATAGGTCATGCTAATGAAATCCATAGGCCAAAGGAAGTCTCAAAGGAAAAATTTTAAATCACACTAAACTGAAAGAAAACAAAAATATAACATACCAAAATGTGTGGGATACAGCTAAAGTACTATTGTATGGTACAAAATGTGTGGGATACAGCTAAAGTACTATTGTTATGTACATTTTTGTGTACTACATGCTTTTATTAGAAAAAGAGACATCTTTCTCAAAACTCCACCTCAAGAAGCTAGGGGGAAAAAAGCAAATCAAACCCAAAACTGGAGAATGAAATAAAAATACAAGCAGAAATTAAATTAAAGCAAGAGAAACTCACTGAAATTAAGACCTAGTCCACCCCCTCCCCCGTTTCTACAACCATAGATGCGGGGCGGGGGGGGGGGGGGGGGGGAGGGGTGAGTGTTGAAGACCAGAACCTCAAATATTCAGGGCAAATGCTCCATAACTGAGCTATATCCAGAAATCTCAAGAATACACACAAACAATTATATTTTAAAATGGGCAATGGCATGAAAAGACATTTCACAGAAAACATTAGGTATATGGTGGCATATGCAAATTAATACAATGAAAAATGACTACATAATAAGCATGGCCCATAATGACTAAAATAAAAGCATTTCAATTGCCAGTGAGAAACATTGCTGATGAGAATATAAAATGGTGCCCAGACTGAAAGAACCTGGCATCGCCTTAAAAGAATGAAAGAGGAAACTAGCATGCAACCAGAAAAAAAAAAGACTGAGTCTTCATAAAATCTAGTCTACATGGGACTAGAGCGATGGCTCAGTGGTTAAGAGCACTGGCTGCTCTTCCGGGGACTTTGGTTCAATTCCTAGCACCCACATAAATATTCACAACCATTTGTAACTCCAGTTCCAGATCGGATGCCCTTTTCTGCCCTCCGAGGGCACCAGGCATGCATGCAATACACAGACATACATGCAGAAAAGAAAAATACCCACATGTGAGAACAAAAAAACAAACAAACAAAAAACAAACCCTACCATCTTTCAACTGTGTAGAATAGTTGAAAATTAGGAGTGAGCCAGATGTTCTTCAAAAGTAATTTTAAAATGAGAACAAGAGAGGAATACTTTCATTTCATTTTTGTACTAAGGAATTTTTGTTTGGTTTTTTGTTTTTCAAGACAGGGTTTTTCTGTAAAACAGTCCTGCGATCCCGGAACTTGCTCTTGTAGACCTGGCTGGCCTTGAACTCGAGATGAAGCCTGCCTCTGCTCCTGGAGTGCTCGGGTTAAAGGTGTGCGCCACCACTGCCCATTTTAGGGATTTTTAAAAAAGTATCAAACTTGATAAAAAAACTTAATGGTCATGCTACAATCCACAAGCTGTATGCTGCCAAGGATAATGAATACAACCCAACAAACTCAAAAACATCATGATTTTTGTTTTTAGTAACTCAATTCTAATAAAGATTCTAAGATATGAACTTTGCATATAACACTGTTGTATCAAAAAGAAACCCCTGAGAGGTTGTTGCTGAATGAAGTATGTACCCTGTATACTCTATAATTTCATTCATAAACCTTTTTTATATATTTTGTTTTTTTGATTTTTCAAGACAGACTTTCTCTGTAACAGCTCTGGCTGTCCAGGAATTTGCTTTGTAGACCAGGCTGGCCTTGAACTCACAAGAGTCCTACCTCCTGAGTTTTAGGACTAAAGGCTTACATCACCACACCAGTTTATATAACAGTTCTGAACGACGAAATTGGGAAGAGAGAATAGAGTAGAAGGAATGAGAGAAGGGAGACAAATAGATGTGAGCACAAAGGGGCAACCAGCAACTTTCCCCTTTCCCTCTGATTTGTTAGTTTCCTGGGGGAGGGGCAGCATGACAGGACAGGTAGGTAAGGAGAAGAATACACTCTCAAGTGTACAGTACAGTGAACCGGGAGCCAGGAGGATAAATCTCACGAGGAAGGATGTGGGTATCATTCAAGGCAGTAAAAATATTCTTTGTAAGAAGCCGAAGGAGTCTCAGTGGCTTCAGGGGAAGGCAGGATTGTCTTCTCAAACGGTTTCACAGCACTCAAGTGTGGAGAAGGGAGAATGGTAGCCATTCCACTGACTGGGAATTGCCTACCTCGTGTAGATTATGTCAGCGAGGCAGGGCTGCGGAGGCAGAGGTTTGATTACCAAGTACTGCACAGCAGCTAGGCCTCAGACCCTTCCATCTATACTAATGACTACACTGGCAAGGGCCCCGTGGGGCAGAGAAACATCTCAAGGCTGGTCATCTTCTGCGGACAGTCTGTTGAGATCAAAGCTTCTGTGTGACAAGTCAGCTTCACTTTGTACAGGAGGTGCTGTCGGCCACGGTGCTGCCCAGGTGCTGCCAAGGCCAACGGCAAAAGTTCAGCTAGCTGCCACCATGAACCTCAGGTGTGACGGCCACTGGGCAGCTTCTGACCAAACCAAAGCCATCCAGTTGACTGTCCCACCACTTGTCATGATGTTCTTTGGTTCCAAGTCTCAGTGAACCATGTAATCAGCATGAAGGAATCGAAGTCTTTTAAAAACTGGGGCGTTATTAGCTCCTTGATGGGTCTCAGCTGGCAAGACCGATGGGGTTCCTAGACCAGTCAACTATGCCTCAGATCTTGGTCTATGTGCCTCAGAAACCCCACCTCATGAACAGTACAGGGGTGGGGGGAAGCCCCCTCTAGTTCTCATCCATTAAGAATTCTCATAACTCCCCCCCCACCCTTTTTTAATTGGTGGTAGTAGAGAATCTCACACTCTTGAGGTCCAAAGTAGCTACTGTGTGAATGACTGGCCTGTCCCACAAGCTCTGATACCAAATTCAGACCCTGGTTCATATGAAGGGGTGTCATTCTCATACCAGGCCAAAAGCTCTGGGGTGGTCTGTATGGACAGATGAAAACCAGGTAGTAAGAGGAAGTTTTACAGCCGTGAAGACATTCTATAGCTCCCCATGTCAGTGCGCATACCCTGGTTGTGATACTATCGGTATGACGGTTTGAACAGATGGTCTTAGGAAAGTAGTACAAGAATCTTCTATTTATTACAATTGTTAATGAACCTACAATGATCTCAAAAAGAAAGATTTAGTTAAAAAAAAAAACAAGATGGTGCATACTCCCAACCAAATACAGTTCTTAGAGCATCTAAGCAAGAACAGAAAACAGGCCGTTCAGATTCTTGACATGTTTGGTCTGTCTTGTTTGGGGCAGCCAAAGATCACCACCTAGGAGCACATATTAACAACCAACAGAAGCACTAATTAACAGGACAACATGCAACCTCTACATGTCATTATCTGTCATCCGGCTCACTCCAATCCTGTTCTCTATTAACAATTCCAATGATCAAATCATAATGAAAAGAAATATATAGGTTCGTCTTCCTTTTAGAAGCTCTTGTTTACAAGCAGCCATCCCCTATATATGTCCGCTTATCAAAAACTGTTTTCCCTCTCAAAGAACTGCATGTAGCATTTCCTCGGCACATCTTAAAGGGTTCTTTTGATTAAAACTGTTTAACCTTCCCACTTCAGAATGTCTGCTCAAGCCATGTATAGCATTCCCACCGGCCCAAGTAACTCTTCTAACTTTCCAGAAGAGGACTCCGAAGCCGAACATATGAGCAGCCTGGTAGCAGCAATCTTATCAGACCTACACTTATCAATTTTACCCAAACCAAGTGCATCGTTTGGGAGATTTGACAATTACCTTTCATGAGGCTTTCTCTACTTAGCCCCCACATCACACAGAACTCATTAGACCAACTCGTTACGCCCTTGTGAGATCCACAGGTAAAGACCCCTGGACAAGCAGGACGTAATGGTATACATAGTAATTCCAGCGTTCAGAGGCAGAGGCAGGCATATCTCCCTTAGTTCGAGCCCAGCCTGGTCTACAAAGTGACTTCCAGGACAGCCAGGGCTATACAGAGAAACACTGTCTGGGGGGGAGGGGGGAAAAGTTAGCTGGAACAGGTACTGTATCATGCCAATGAAGAACATCCAAGTGTATAACAGGAAAAGAAGCCCCTCAGGCTGGCTGGAGCTGGCTGAACACTTAAACCCATTACCTCACTTAACTATCCTGGCTATCTTACTTTCAATAAAATGACAGAAACAACAACAGAAATATTACTTCTTCTTTGATGCGTGTAACTGGTTGTGTTCAAACGTGAAATATAAATTGAGTATAGTTATACTTTCATTGCTGTTGCTTTTTTGGTATTTTTAGACAAGTTCCAGCTACTTCGCTTAACTCAGTGGTTGTTAACCTTCCTAATGCTGCGACCCTTTACAGTTCCACATGTTGTGGTGACCCCCAACCATAAATTATTTTCGTTGCTACTTCATGACAGTAATTTTGCTAGTTATGAACCATAATGTAAATATCTGTGCTTTCCAATGGTTTTAGGCAACCCCTGTGAAAGGGACGTTGGACCCCTACCTCCATGAAGTTTCCACCTACAGGTTGAGAAACGTTGGCCTAACTGACCTAAAATTCACCAAGAAACCCAGGCTGGCCTTTGACCCCACTAACCTCCTGGCTCCATTTCTGAGTGCTGGGGTTCTGAGTGCCACCATACCAGGTGTATCTGAAGAGTTAACTGGAGCCGTTCCAGAACCACCTTTCTTTGGAGGCCAATTTCTTCTCATTATTTAAACTTCTATGCACAGAAAAAGGGCAATTTTATTTAATATATCAACTTCTCTGTCTGAAGTCCCAGGTCTTGGCATGACCCAAGTCTCATCTACTTCTGAAACTCAGGGTTTTCCTCTGCAGCCTTCTCTATGATAGGTTACAGAGATAAATACTGCCATGTCTAATTCCTTAGGCAGTTCTAATAATACCTGCTGTTACTCTTAAGAATTTGCAATATAACGCAAAAGCTTTAATTATTAATGTCTCAGAGTTTTTAAAACCCCAGTACTGACATTTCAGTAGAATTGCTACTAATATACAGAATAATTCTTGACTGTGAGGTCCATCCTGTACATTATTGCAGGGTATTAGCAGTTTCTTGGGCTCTCCTATTCAGTAATTCCCCTAGTGATACCCAAAAATGTCTCTAAATACTGTCAACATCGTAGAGGGCAAAGCTACCAACAATCTGCAAATATGTAGAACTGATCACCTAAAAGAGAACTCCAAAGGAACAACATACTTCTCCTGAAATATTCGCAGTTTCCAATGTTTCCAATGTTGAGAGAAAAGGCTTGGTACACCAAACAGAACAACTTTACCCACTGTTCAGTAGAATCAGCACAATAAACCGATCAGCATCTGTTCCTCCTGCTCACTGGACCCTGCTCATGACAACCAAGTATTAGTCCCCATAAGAATCCCACAAAGCAGGACTATTTGAGTCCACTTTACTGATAAAAAACCTGAGGCTCAGAAATGGATCTTGCTTTAACATTTGTTTTATGTGTGTACGGGGTGGGTATGTATATATGACCGCATGCTAACAGAGGTCAGAGGACAATCTGACAATCTGAGAGAGCACTGTGGCACACTCTTAGAAACAGACAGATACAGAATGTTAAAAAAATAAACTGCTTAAGAGAACTGTTTCTTTCACTTATAATGATCCCCACAGCTACTGTTTCCACTATCACAATAGAAGGACATCCAGAATGTGTGTCTTCTTTACAACTTGGGCTCCAACAAGTCCCTCCACCACACTAGACCCTTGCTACTTCATACTATTCCACTCAAGTCCCTCCTGTAGAGAACAAGCTCCCTGAGCGACCAACTCCTACCTACATCTATACTCCGCTACTGCAAAGCCGTGCACATGAGGCTCAGTAACCTTCCGAATGGTTCTGAGGCATGCCTCCTCCAAAATGCACTCCTTTTGAAATGTTTAAGCAAGCATCTTTGCATTTCAGCTGGAGACTATATTGGTTATTCTCGAGTTATTTTCCAAATTCCATAATCCGAGTCAAGAAGAGGCAGACAGAGATAGATGAAGCTCCCATGGATTTGACTACCAAAACCATGTGTCTGAGGCTACATACATGTGTTTATGTTTATGTGTATATTATGCACACTTAATCAGTCTACGTACCAACATTCATGTTACGTCTACAAATAAAAGTAGAGGTATGTATCTGGGTCCCTCTGTAAGCAACCAGACAGACAAGTGTTATAGGATGTTTTACTCTTTTGGCTTTTTTGGGGGGTGGGCACCACCCAGCTCCCAAATAAATCACATATGGAGGCTTATTCTTAGTTAAAAATGCCTGGCCTTTGCTTGGCTTATTTCTTGCCAGCTTTTCTTAAAGTATCCTATCTTTTGTGTCTAGACTTTTATCTTTCTCTGTTTACCTTTCTTGACTTCTTTCTCCATAGCTTGCTGGGTAGCTATGTGGCTGGCCCCTGGCGTCCTCCTCTCCTTGCTCTCTCCTCCCAGAGTTCTCCTTCTTTTATACTCTCTGCTTGCCAGTCCCACCTATCCTTGCTCCTGCCTCGCTATTGGCCTTTTATTTCTTTATTAGGACCATCAGTTTTAGACAGGCACAGTAACACAGCTTCACAGAGTTAAACAAATGTAGTGTAAACAAAAGTCACACACCTGAAAATAATATTCCCCAACAGACAAGCATCTAGCTAGAAGGTTCCTAAGCCCTTAAATCAGCACAAGGTCTTAGATGGCGGTCTCTATTATACTAGTACATTGAGGAGGTGGCTGGTTAGGTTTTTCTGTCAATTCGACACAAACCAGTGTCACCTGAGAAGACAGGGCTCTCAATTTGGAAAGTGCACCCAACACATCGGCTGGCCTATCTATCAGTAAGCTTGTGGGACATCTACCTGATTGATGATAAACATAGGTGACAACCTCACTGTGGGTGATGCCACCCCTGGGCAGGTAGTCCTGTGGTGTGTAAGAAAGCAAACCAGTAAGCAGCATTCTTCCTTGGTCTCCTGATAGACCCTTTCCTCCCTGTGTTCCTTTTCAGACATAGTCTTTTATTACAACAGAACCCTAAGACATGAGGTAAAGAGAACAATAGTCTACAGTGGCGCATCCCATAAAATAACCACCTCCCCAGGTACCAGATCCCCTACCCTTTCAGAAAAATGCCAGGGTCCTGTTTTTGAAAGAAACGGGCTCCTATGGGAGTTCCATTCAAGTTTGTGGAAACATGAACACTGTACTGGGGCCTAAGATACAACTGGGAATTGTATCTTATGAGCATTATATCTATGAGAGAAAGCCCACCTGGGCTAAATTCCGCACCCAGTGGTCATAGTAGAAACAATGTCTCCAGGCTAATCTGGTATTGAAAACACAGCAAAGCAGACCAAGCAATAACTTTCCCCAAGGACCAAATTTAAAACTGGAGGTGGTGAGAGATTTGAGGGAAAGAGCACTAACTCTTCAGTGCCTCCACCTCAACTTTGAGGGTTTTTTTTTTTATTGTTTGCTTTCAGTTTTTGTTTGTTAATCTGTTTTGTTGTTGTTGTTCGGTTTTTTTTTTCTTTCTTTAAACAGGGTCTATGTAGCCCTGGTTAGCCTGGAATTCACTGTGTAGACCAGGCTAGCCTCTGAACTCACAGAGACCCACTTGCCTCTGCCTTCCAGTTTTTGTTTGGAGACAAAAACTCACCTGTGCTGGCCTTGAACTTGTGATTCTCCTGCCTCAGCCTCCTGAGTGCTGGGATTATAGGTGTGGGTCTCCAAGCCCAGTGTTTTCTCCAGCAATATACGGAGGAAAGGAACTTAACCCTGACCTTACCAAGCCTTCTAGTGTCTTCCTTTCTAGCCTTCCGTTTCCATCACAAAACTTCAAGAGTGGCAGAAACAAAACTATCAAAACAACAGATTCAGACAGATGATGAAATTGGTCTAGCCATCTATCACAAGAGGCCCTGCGAAGTTAAACACATCAGCCTGACCCAGAAAGTCTCCTGAACCAACTCCAGGCCCTCTCTACCTTCAGGCTACAGGAAGGTTTTGATTCAATTGTCTTAATGTGTCTCTTAAGATTAAAGAGAAGCCGGTTTTATCCCAGGCAGCGGACAATGAGGACTATTGAGAACTCAAGAACAATGGCAATGGGTTTTTGGTCCTACTGCACGTAATGGCTTTGTGGGAGCCTAGGCAGTTTGGATGCTCACCTTACTAGACCTGGATGGAGGTGGGTGGTCCCTGATTGCTCTTTGGGTTGACGAGGGAGGGGGACTTGATTAGGGGAGGGGGAGGGAAATGGGAGGCGGTGGCGGGGAAGAGACAGAAATCTTTAATAAATAAATTTAAAAAAAAGATTAAAGAGACGCCTTTGAACGTGTTCCTAAATACTAGGGGAACAGCTGAAAACTAAAGCCATTTAATGAGATGTGGGTCCAAATGACAGGTTTAACCCCATCTGCCTTTGTGGAGCAAATAAAGAAAGAAAAGAGCTTGAAGCCTATAGCTTACTGTTTGGTGTTCCTTTTCCTGAAGTCAAGACAATTAGATTTATGAATTAAAATTTTCTCAGCTGAGCGAAATGTAGCAGGCCTGTAATCCCAGCACTCGGGAGGTGGAGGCAGAAGAAATAGTAGTTGAAGGTCAACCTCAACTCCACAAGTTTGAGCCCAGCCTGGGCTGCATGAAACAACGTTTTAAAAACAAAACAAAAACCCATCTCAGCTGGGTGGTGATGGCGCACACCTTTAATCCCAGCACTTGGGAGGCAGAGGCAGGCGGATCTCTGTGTGTTCGAGACAAGCCTGGTCTACAAGAGCTAGTTCCAGGACAGGCTCCAAAACCACAGAGAAACCCTGTCTCGAAAAAAAAAAAAATCTCAAAGCTCCTCTACTGCGCACCAATAGAAACAAGCACATCATTTAAAAATAAAATCTCGTAATCCACTCCCGAAGAGATGTGGGGGGGCCAAGAAACAATGGCGACAGGAACTGGTGTCCAAGGGGGGCAGTGGTTTCAGAGACCTGCTTTGGACGAGAACGGGGAACCAGCCAGGGATACTTTCCTCCCCAAACGTCTGTCCGTCCACTCACTCACTACTATATGTCGGTCCAATAAACTATTTTTTTTCTCCTTTGAGAGGTTTATGGCGAAAGCAAGAGACTCAAGAGAGGGTAGTGCGTGGGTGACGCCTACGATTCGTAGCAACACGCCAGCCAGGAAAACGTGTAGCTGTTTACTACCAGCGCCCGGGAGCCGCAGGGAATCGTTCCACGCGTGGCGCAGCTCCTACCAGACCCGCCTCTCGCTCCGCCCGACCCCCAGCCCTCCCACGCGCCCCGCGACGGCTCGAGACGGCGACCCGGGATCCCCGCCCTCCACGCCCCCCTCCCCAATCACCTCGAAGGCCCGGGTTGTCGTCCCTGGCCCGAATCCTCCGGATCTTGACCGGGCGCCCGCTCAGGGTGGACAGGACCAGCCGCTGGCGCAAGAAGTTGCACCCCGCGTAGCTGAGGGAGTGCGCCTGGGTCGCCATGTGCGCGCAGTCCGCGGAGGGCCGGGAGCTGGGAACGCGACAGGGACCACGGCGGCCCCCGACGCGTCCACGTGGTTTGGAACAGGAAGACAGAGCGACTAGACACCGGGTCAGAGGGGAGCGGGGCGGAGCTAGCGGCCGCCTGCCCGCCTCCTCGCCTGGCTGGGGCGGCCCGGGCGCCGGGGCACACTGCCATTGGTCCCTGGGGGAGCAGGGCGTTGCCGCTCCTGCACCACCATTGGCCCGCTCTGTAGTTGGGCGGTGCTCTTGCCCCTCCGCCATTGGCCGGTAGTGAAAGAGGGAGGTGCCCGGGCCCCAGCAACAGCGCGCGGCAGGAGGACGCGTAGCGCTGCGGGAAAGCCCGGCGCCCAGACGGCGGTGGGGTCTGTCTGTCTGTGTGCGGCTTCCCGGGAGGGCCTAAGAGCTAGAGAAAGCAATGGCTCCGCTTGGGTGCCCGCAGCTGCCTGGTACTTAGCATCGCATCTGCGGCAGCCTCTGGGCGAGGATGCTAGCCGCTCCCGCGTTTTCCCAATGTATCCATGAGAGAACACGGTTGGCGCGCTTACCCTGTTGTTCTCACAGTCTGGGTCTGAGCAGTAATCCCGGGAGGTGCAGCCTACAATCTTTTTTTTTTTTTTACAATCTTGCATTTACGGGAAAATGCGAAGCTGTCAGAGGCTGCCTGAACTAGGACCCAAGTCTTTAGACCAGAGGTCACTGTCTATTTTGTAATGAGGTGCCTCGCTTTGTCCCTTTCTTATCTGCCCATTCGTTTAACAGTCTTCGAGTTTGGTGTCAAGACTAATCCTTCACCTCGCACGTCTCAAAATGGACAGTTGCGGCAACTCTAAGACATACATGCGCATGCATGCGTGTGGGGGGGAGGGGTGGTCTTGCTTTTTCCATCTTTCCTGTCATCCAAGCCTGCGCTCCAAAACCTTCCTAAATATTGAGTTATTTTCACTCCTCTATTAAAAACTACCAAATGACAAACAATTTCGGAACCCAGTATCTTAATGTTGGGTTTGCAACCGTTTGTGGGCGGTAACACCAGAACTTGAGTCCCAGAAAGCACAGTGGAGGATGGGAAAGGGAGCTGAAGAGAGTGACCATCCTAAGCGGGTGAGAGTGATGAGGAAACCCCGGAGGAGCCTCTGAAGGGTGGCAGTGAGAGCAAAGGCACAGAGTTTAGGGATCAGCCCTGAAGTCCGCGGTGGCGGCTAACGGGCTTATGGTAATGCCGTTCTGTGAGACTGCCTTAGGCAGATAGCGGTCCGGTGGACAGCGTTGGAAAAGCTCCAGGACCCTCGGGGGCTCCTCTAAATGCTGTTATGTGGACTACTAAAGCACCAGGAGTGCGTTCGCACCAGGAATGGAGGTTTTTCTTTCTTTTTCAACGCTATCTCGTTTAATTATTCAATAATCTTAAGAAAACCATTATTATTCAATGAAGAATGTTCACATTCGTTCAGACCTCACCTCTTTCCTTGCTAACCTGCTCAGTTTTGGTCCATCAGCACCTCATCTCTGCTTCCAGATTTTCTCAAGTCCACCTCGAATTTGCTGTCTTTAAGCAATGACTGACTAGAGTCTACAGGGAAATTATACCCAGGCGCCCTTTACTCTTAGGTGAGGTAACTCTGTGCTGTCCTTTAAGCTCCTGTTACTGACTGTCATATTTTCTTGGTTAAGCATCATTTCCTGGCTTCTTTCCCTGTATCTCTTCCCAACTTCCTTCTGATATGTGCTGGAATTAACTCTCAAATAAATTATGTCCTCTCTAAGTCCTGCCTCAGCATCTTCTTCTGGGCAATTGAGACTAAGTCCAGACATAAAATTTGAGAACTGAGATTCAGAAGGGGGAGAAGGGGCTTGTTGTGAGCAACACAGTAAATAGCAAAGTCAAAATGGAAACTCCACTTATCTGTCTATTCTTTTGGACTTCTGAACCTTCTGTAAGAAAAAAAAAGAAGAAGAAGAAGAACTGGCTTCAACACAGCTGGAAAATACAACCAAAGTCACATGGAGAGAAGATTGCTAGCTGCCCCCGTTGCCAGACAGGGTCTCCAGTAAGTCCTCAGATGATTTCATTTGTCACCTACCCTCTGACTGGTCTTTGGAGCCACCCTAACTAATGCCATCTGGGGCACAGATGAGCTGTTCCACTGAGCCCTGCCTAAATTGCATAGCCACAAACGAAGTATTGCCACTGTTTTAGGCTATGGGCTTGGGAAGTTTTGTTACACAATAATAAATGACTGAAAATGATTTACTGTGGTAAAAATGTGTTGTTTCAATTTAGATAAGCTATAATTAACTACACATCCCTGAGCATTAGGGAGTTAGCAAGCCACAACAAATACTCCTATGATATTGCTGAGTGCATGCCCGCAGCCAGTTTCCACAAGAAGAGTCTTGCATATGGGATCTGATTTTGTCTTCACACCAAGCTAGCTGGCAAGTTGGACTATGCATAGGCAGAAGCATATGACACAACTCTGCTGAATTTTGCCTCTATTTACATTGTCATGCACAGTTTATTAATCTGTTCACAGATCCTTTTGCCTAAGTAAATGACAAATGGCACAAATCTCTCACTCTGTGGCCACTTCTATGCCAATAAGGACAGAACCTACTGGACTCCATCATAGGGCTTTGGGCTTAGGAGCCAGGGTAGAAGTAAATTCTTCCTACTACACAAAAAAGTTGCTCAAAAACCATACTTCCACACCCACCCTGCTGTCTCATCATCTCCTTTCCTCAAGTCGTCATGGATCTCAGGACTTTTTCTCTGCCTCAGTCTGGAACTAATGCTTATTCTATTCCAGTTTTAGGTTGCGTTTCTGTGTCCAGTCCTCCTCAAGCCCTTACAATGACTAGTTAAACTCTGTTTGGGCATATATTCTATAGCCCTTTATTATCACTTGGTCATTCCAGTCTCTCTAACACACTTTGCAGCCAGGGAAGGCAGGTCCTAGATTTTCTTATGATGAGACAGTTTACCATGACAAGAAGAAGGTCAATATTTTTCATTGTATTCTCAAAGCTTAGCACCTAGTAGTAGTTTAATGAAAGTATAGCTTGACTAGAATTATAATATAATCAGTTGATTTAAGGAAAGGTAAATGAGTAAAATAGAAAGCATCAAAATCATTGATTCCTAAACTTTGGCCTTCGTCAATTTGCCTTGAAGGGAGAGCTGGTAAGAGGGCTCACCAGGGAAGTCTGGTGACCTGAGTGTACTTAATCCCTGGAACCCATCTAAAGGTGGAAGGAGAGATACAACTCAAAATTGTCCTCCGACTTCCTCATGTGTGCTGCGACATTTGTGCCTATGACACATATATCATGCACACACGCACATGCGTGCACAGACACAGACACACAAGAAAATATATGCTTAAAATTTGCTTGAGGAGTTTTGTGTAAAAACAAAACAGGTTGTCTCATAACCAGTGGCTCTTCAGAATGTCTGGGTAGGGCCTGAGAATTTGTATTTCCCAGGAGATATTGATGTTTCTGGCCTCTGGACTTTGCTTTGAGAAGTGTAAAAGAAATGAGGATTTATTAGGTGTCTTAAAATTCTAAACATTCCAACTTACACATGAATGGAGTTGGGAGAGGGAAGTCAGGGAAAACGGAATAGCAAATATATAAAGAAATCTGGGCAATGGCTTCCAATTTTGATTAAATACACGAATCTAAGAAGCCCACCCAATTTCAAGTAGAATATACTCAGAGATGTGTGTCAAGATGTAATATCACCAAACTATGGAAAGAGAAAGAACCTTGAGGGTGGCAAAAGAGAAGATACTCGCTGCTCACAGGTGGTCTTCAGTGGAACGAACGGCTGATTTCTTACTGGAACCATCAAGGCCAAACAGAAAGGAGAAAGCTTTCAAAGTACTTAGAGGGAAAAAATGTCAATTAAATTTATGTTCAGGACTGGAGAGATGGTGCAACATTGCTGAAAGGGCTGAAAGGACTATAAAGTAGTGTGGTCACTGTAGTCTGGTATTTCTTCAAAAAGCTAAACACAGCCAGGTGATGTAGTGCATGCCTTTAATCTCAGAATATGGGGGCAGAGGCAGGTGGATCTCTGTAAATTCAGGGCCAGCCTGATCTATATAGCAGGCTCCAGGACATCCACAACTACATAATAGACACTTTAAAAAAAACCCAAGCCACATACAGCAGGATACAGTGGCATATGCTCATCATCCAGCACTTAGAAGATCGAGGCAGGAAAATCATGAGTTGAAAGCTACCCTGGGCTACAGTGTGAGACACTGTCTCAAAAAACCAAGAGCTGGGTCTTGGCTCATTGGAAGAGCAATTGCATGGGACATGCCAGGCCCTGGGTTCAGTCTCCAACACCACACACATGCACATTTGGTGTCTTTCTGTTTGTTTGGGACTTTTTGTTTGTTTGTTTCCTCTTTTTTAAAGTTTATTCTTCTCTCATGCAATACATCCAACTGAAATTTCCCCTCCTCCCGCTCCTCCACTCCTCACATTCCTCCCCCACCTCTCCTCTCCTCCAGGTCCATGCCTCATCCTTTTTCCTTTAGAAAAAGAGAAAGCCACCCAGGGATTTCAGCCAAACACCACATAACAAGATACAATAAGACTAGACACAAACCCTCATATCAGGGCTAGACGAGGCAACCCACTAGGAGGAAAGGGGTCCTGAGAGCAGGCAAAAGAGTCAGGGACACCCTCACTCCCAATGTAAGGAGCACCACAAAAACAACAAGCTACACAACCTTAACTATATGCAGAGGATCTAGCACAGATCCACGCAGGCTCCATGGTCACCAGTTCAGTCTCTGTGAGCCCCTCTGAGTCCTACTTAGTCGATGTCTGTAGACCATGTTCTCCCGGTGTCCTCTGGCTCGTACAAATCTTTCTCCCTTCTTCCATTGGGGTGCCCAGAGCTTGAGGGGGAGGAACCTGAAGAAGCTCTCCAATGGGCTACCTCTCACAGCATAGACCTCGAATTAAATCAGTCATTCATTGGTTGGTCACTCCCAAGTTCTGCACCTACGTTGCCTTAGCTCGTCTTTTAGGCAAGAGAGATTGTAAGTTGAAGGTTTTGTGTTTGGGTTGATGTCCCCATCCTACTAATGGAAGTCGCCTGGTTACAGAAGATGGCCTTTCAGGCTCCAGTACCCTCCCTTCTAGAAATCCTCACTAGAGTCACTCTTGTAGAATCCTGGGAGTTTATACTGCTAGGTTCCCACACCACCCCCCAAATGCCAGTTCCAGTTGTCTCTCCCTATATTCTCTCTCTCTCCATCCCCCTCCCCCTGTCCCATACACCTGATATGCAAGGGCCTAGGTTCAACCTCCATTACCACACTCTCATTTGTAAAAACCAAAACTTAGAAGCAACTCAAATGTCCATTGGCTAGTGAACAGACAGAATGGTGTTTCCGCATAATAATAAAGGAATATCTACAGTAGAGATAAATCTGAAAACATTAGGCTAAACAAAAGAAGCAAGACACAAAAGGTCACAAGATTTATGATTCCATGTATATGAAAGGTACAAAACAGAAAAAATACAGAAAGAAAGTAAAGTAGCGGTAGTAGTTCACAGGGGACGAAAGTTGAGAAAGATGGGAGGTGTGAGGTTCTAATCTAGGGTGACAGAATGTTCTGGAATTAAAAAAAACATAAATGTGATACAACATTGGGAATATACATTTTAAAGCCAGGGACCACATGTGTACTTTGAAATTTTAAAAACGGGGAGTTGTATATGATGTGGCTTTAATCTCAATAAAGTGTGTGACTTGTGAGTTAGACATAAAGAAACTAGTGGCAACCATAGTCTAATAGTAGAAACCTGACAATTGGCACAACAACCTTGCTGATTAAGTCAGTAAGCCCTAAAGCACATTGGCATTGCCGAGGGCAGGCATTCTCCAGAAGCTGCTGCATTTGGTATTGACACAGACATCCTGGACTCAGCTAGTATTTATGTGGTGTTGAGTCACATTAATTAGGCCATGTTTATTATTGTCTTATGATAAAAATGAAAAGAAGAACAGTTCTTCCTGTAAGTGGCCTGAGGTGATCTGAGAGAACTGTTCTCGCTACTCTCTTGACCCAGAAAACCCTATAAAATCATGCAGATAAAGACATTCAAATCTTTGTTCTCACTTTAAGAAACCCACGAAACTGTTCGAGCCATCAAGCACATGCATATCCAAAAACTCACCAAGCGTTTTTTTTTCTTTCTTTTTTTTCCAAGACAAAGTTTTTCTGTGTAGCATTCGCTCTGTAGACCAGGCAGGTCTCAAACTCAAAGATCCACCTGCTTCCGCTTCTGAGTGCTGGGATTAAAGGTGTGTGCCACCACTGTCGAACTAAAAGATTTGTTTTTATCTTACAGGTATGAGTGCTTGCCTCATGTGTGTACCACAGGAGCTCTTGGTGCCTTTGGAGGTCAGAAGCAGGCAAGGGGCTATTACGTGGGCGCTGGAACAGAACTCTAGTGCTCTTAACCACTGAGCCGTCTTTCCAGCCCTGAAAAAGTGTCTCTTTAAAGAAGCAATGTGTGCTGGCGATAGGATGGTGGAGTCGGTAGGTGTGTACACGCTAAACTGTGGGGCTGGACGCAGGGTTGGTGGCCCAAAATAGAGTGCTGAATTTCTGTTGCACATGCTGTAAAATTCAGAAATGTAGATTCTCCAGTCATTGAAGGTAGCTAGGTGAACAAATCATTCAAAATGTGTCATTGAACTTCCAGAGCTCATGACTGGATTAACCCACACACGAGCCACACTGAGCTGATCCTCGCTGAAAAGAACACATTGTTCCGAAGCTAGAAGAGGAGACTGTGAAAAAGGTATCCCTGAAGACACAAAAATGGGAATAAATTCATCATAAAATAAATGCAAATGAAAGTAAAAAGGAATGGAAAGGAAGGAAGGAAGGAAGGAAGGAAGGAAGGAAGGAAGGAAGGGAATGGCACAGATGCCACATGTCCTTTGGATCAGAAGGCGCTAACACACTCCCACTGACAGAGAGAGCAACCACTACTAAAGCTGTCCATGGACATGGCTGGAGAGGTGGCTCAGTGGTTTAAGGTACTTGCTGCTCCTGCAGAGGACCTGGGTTCAGTTCCCAGAACCCAAGTTAGATGGCACACAGCTACCTGGAACTCCAACTCTAGGAGATCTCCATGGGCATCCATATACATGTGGCATACACTCACACATACACATAAATTTGAAAGAAAAGAAATTGTCTATGGCTCTGCTTTTGTACACAGCCTTTTTTGCTTTTTTTCTGAAGCATCTTTTTATTAGATTGCCAATCAGAAGTGCAACACAATTCAAATATTTGTGAGTTGGCTTGATAAGAGATGCAAAATATTTAGACTATGGCTGTTATGTATTCATATAGTCATTCATCAGATCTTATCCTAATACATAACATTATTTATTAATTAAACATATCCCAAATCAGCTGGATGTGGTGGCTCACACCTGTAATTTTGGAATTTGGGAGGCTGCAATAGGAAGATTGCTGTGAATTCAAGGTCAGGCCAGTCTATGGGGAAAGGTTTAAGTCAGCCTTGGCTAGAGCACTCAAGAGGTACAGGCAGGTAGGTCTCTGTGTTTGAGGCCAACCTGTTCAACATAGAGAGTTCCATCCAGAGTTACATAGTAAGATCCTGTCTCAAAAACAACACAAAACAAAAAGAAAAGGAAAACATACCACTAGGTAGGCAGAGGCAGGTGGATTTCTGAGTTTGGGGCCAGCCTGATCTATGGAGGGAGTTCCAGGACAGCCAGGGCTACCCAAAGCAACCCTTGTCTCAAAAACACCAGAGAGAGAGAGAGAGACAGACAGACAGACAGACAGACAGACAGACAGACAGAGGCAGAGACAGCGAAAGGGAGGAAAGGAGGAAGAGAGGGAGGGAGAAAAAAAGGAAGGGAGGAAGAGAGAGAAAAGAAAGGAAAGAGGGAAGTAAGGGAGGAAGGAAGAAAGAAGGGAAGGAGGGAGGGAAAAGAAAATGCAGTGGTTTAAAAAAAACTGTTCCCCAGAAGGAGTCACACTATTAGGAGGCGTGACTTTGTTGGAGGAAGTGCGTCACTGGGAGCAGGCCTTGAGGTCTCAGATGTTCAAGCCAGGTCAGTGGCTCACTGTCTGTTCCTGATACCTGTCCATTCAAATATAGAACTCTCAGCTACTTCTCCAGCACCGTGTCTGCCTCTGAGCCACCACGCTTCCTGCCATGACAATAATGGACTAAACCTCATGATGATAATGGATTAAAACACCCCTAATTAAATGTTTCCTTCCTAAGAGATGTCGTGGTCATGATGTCTCATCAGAGCAATAGAAACCCTAACTAAGACAGAAAGGAAAAGAAAAGGTTAGGAAAAAAAATAACTAAAGCTCTACAAAGCAAGGCATTGAATTTAGAGGAAATTCTAAGAAAACACATGACATAAAATGTTGGGTAGGACTGACCATTATTACACATACAAAGCTCCCACTTAGTCATGATTCTGATGTTAATATGTTCTTAATGGATTTTGTAAAATTTGATCTGCTGGGTGCTACAGATAAAACCTGAGAACAGTTAGCGACTCGTCTCTTTAACATGTGGCTTCCCTAATTCTCCCAAAGTCGAAATGAACCTTCTTCCAATGCAGCATCCCGAAGAACTGCCCCGGGCCAGAGATGATGAACATCAGGCATGAGACCATCCAGACACAGGCACTTTATTTATGAATTTGTTTCCTGCACTATTTCTCTTTTTACCTCAAGATTTTCTGTGTCCAGCACACACAACACAAGAGCTCCCATCTTCTCAGATACAAATTGGTCATTTGTACAAAAGGAAACGTGTTAACAGAGTCTTGCGTTCTTAGCAAATACCACAAATGGGAGCTCTCAGCTAAGAAGGGGGTCTTGTTTTGGCTGTTTCAACAATTACGGTTGAGGTTACTCTCTCAAGTGATTATCTATTGCCTTACTTAGGGTTTCTATTACTGTGAAGAGACACCGTGACCATGGCAACTCTTATAAGGAAAACATTTAATTGGGGTGGCTAACAGTTTCAGAGGTTCAGTCCATTATCATCCTGGTCGGGCATGGTGCTGTGCTGGCAGACATGGTGCTGGAGAAGAAGCTAGGAGTTCTGCAGCTGGATCCACAGGTAGCAGGAAGTGAACTGTGGCACTGGAGTAGCTGAGCACATGAGAATGCAAAACCCACCCCCACAGTGACACATTTTCTCCTTTAAGGCTGCTCCTAATCTAACAAGGCCACATCTCCTAATGGTGTTCCTCCCCATGGGAGCCATTTTCTTTCAAATCACTACAACTATCATATTTACTTTCACAAACATGAAACTGTGTTTTTCTAACAGGGCCCCAGACCTTGGTAGTCCCTTAGACCCTAGCACAACTGTCTCCATGATGGAAGTGCCAGTCGGGCTGTAAAACTCAGCATGTAGGCAGCACCACCTGCCAAAAGTAAAACAAAGGTTTTATTCATCAAAGCCCGTATAGTTCTGGAAAAGTGTCAAAATGTACTAACCTTGCCTTTTAGCTTCCCTAGTTCCAATTCTGACAAATCATTCTTGTTAACTGAAATATGTCAATTCAGAACGTGGTTTTGGGGCTTAAACATTGATCCTGAGAAAGGCTCTGGGCTACACTGGGATCCCAAGCACCCAGTTTAGTTGCCAGCTGGCTAGAAAAGACTTATTATTGGCTTAAACCCATGTCCGAGATGAATACACTACACCATTCCTAGAGACCCCAGTGAGATCCAGAGACCAAACCTCAAGACAGTGGGGATCTCAGAGCCCCTTGGATCAAGGAAGAGTGTAGTTGGTGGTCAGCGAACTCTTAGGAACTGTGCAACCTGAGATGTCCCAGGTTCCCAGGGTTCCCTCTGAATCAATCACTGTCTAATGATTTGAAGGGCCTGACACCTTCACCTGAAAAGGAAGGAAATGAGGATGTTGCCTCATCTGTCACCCCTGGGTGTAAGTCTGACTAAGGTGTCTTCTGTTTGGACACACAAGAGAGGTCAGATGTGGCTGTTGATCCAGTGTCTGGGATCCACATGAGACATCGTGGGTTCCTTCTGTCTGTTCAGGTGTATGAGTGTGTGGTGGTCACCACTGGCTGCCTTTACTCTGTTTCTGTGTGTGTCTCTGTGTGTCTTTCTATGTACCTCCATCTCTCTGGTGTGAGACCCTCCCCACACCCAGCTTAAAACCTGTGCCCTCTTCTGTTAGGGACCCAAATCCAGACTCTTCAGGCCACCCAGTGAAACCCCAAATCCTCCACCCGTCTGTCTCCAAAGCAGGAGCACTTGTTGGATTGGTTGCTTGCCTCCTGCCCATGGTCAAGGTTGGTCCCATATGGATGTAGGGAGAGGTCTGGCCTCTCATCCAGGGCCCCTGCCGTCTAAAGAGAATGCACACAGGGAGGGAATGGTTTCGCCAGGTGAGCACTCTCTGCTCTGCTCAATGCCTACTCTAAGAAACACCAGGGAAGGGAAAATGTTCCTCTGGGCTGAGCCCAAAGAAAAAGAGAGAACTCTACTCTTTTCTCTTGCATGATTTACGTCTCCTTTTAACCAGGTAGTCTATAAAACTCACCACTCTCTGAAAAAAGTAAAAAAGAAAAAACAAAACAAAATAAGCAAACAAACACCCCTGGGCTGGGCAAGGCGGGGGGCAGGGGAGGGGGGATCGTAGCCAAACAACATAGCCTAGACAGAACCAATTTTCCCTTTTGTCTAACACTGACCAAAAAGAATATCAACAATTTTCACTAGGCTCTTTTTAAAGGATTAAAGACAACTTCTAAAATATTTCCTTTGCTACCCAGCCAGCCCCAGATTTTAGAAAAAAGTTAAAGTCACCATCAGATTCTCTGGTGATGAGACGCAGTAAGACTTACAGATACCTGGCAAAAGTTTGGTGTCATAGCCTCTGCCAGAAGAAACCAACCCACCCAGGACTGGCCCAACACCAAGCTCCTATAATTGTTCAGCTACCCCCATCCATATTAAACAATACCCAATGACCCTGGAAACAAAAGGGGAAATTGCAGTTTGCATTGCCTGACTTGAAGACACAGGCATCCTAGCGCCCAGCCAATCACCCTGGAATACTCCTCTCTTGACCTCTGATTCTCATGAGTCTGATTCTTCCAGAGAAGCAGATGTGCACTGTCCTGGACATGACAGACACATTCTTCAACCTCCCATGGGCAGAGGTGAGTCAACCCATCTTTTCTTTTAAATGGCAGACCCAGTGGGAGGTTACAGCAAGCGACATACCTGGACCAGGTTGCCCCAGGACTTAAAGATGCTAAGTGCAGACTTTCTGCCCTTCCTTCAGAGGTTTCCTGGAAAATAGATTATAAAAGGGCCACTGGGGAAATGCTTCAAGAGTTACAGACCTTGGGCTCTAAAATGTCAGCTAAGAAAGTACAGTTTTGTACATCAGAGGTTAGCTACCTTCTAGCCTGCTGAGGGGAGGCACAAGGAGCCTGTCTCAGAAAAGGATTGCTGCCGTCCTTCGTATTCCAACTCCAAAGGCTAAAAGACAGGCTAAGAGAGTTCCTAGGTGCAGTTGGATATTGCTGCCCCTGGAGGAAATTGAAATGCCTCTATACACAATCACAAAAGGGGGCACTAGACCCCTGCTCTAGACCGGGACTGAAAGAAGGCATTTGAGGCTTTAAAAGTAGCTCTGACTTCTGCTCCACCCCTAGAATTTCCAAATGTCTCCAAACCTTTTCAACCATTTGCCAAGGAAACAAAAGACAAAAGGGGCTTTAAACAAACTTTGGGGCCATGAAAGCAACCCGTGACATACCTGTCCAGACTACTGGACCCTGTCACCATAGGATGACCCACTGTCTAAGAGCTGTGGCGAAACAAGCTGACTCTGGATCAAGATCTCATACTCAAACACCCTCCGAAGAGCACCCATACACTGGCTATCCAGTGACTGCGCATCCCAGCACCAGGCCCTACTCGAGTCCAGCTTGAGAAACCCTCCGCCATCCCTTCAGCTGCCCTCTTGCCCGATGGCTCAGGAGCTCCAGCATGACTGTCAGGAAATGAAAACTGAAACCAGCTACGTGGGAGCTGCAATAATTGCTTTAACCGAAACCATTTGGGCCCGAACCAGGTACCTCATCCCAGAAGTCAGCCTGATCTGACCCAGGCTTTCAGATGGGAAAGAGGCAAGTCCACCGCCAAATACACGGACAGTTGCTATTCTTTTACTACGGGGCATGTCCACAGTGTGATCTATAGAGAAAGACGACTTCTCATCACTGGGCAAAAAGATATTTAAAAAACCTTGGCCCTCCTAGAAGCTATTAGACAAATGGCTGTCTTCTGCTAGGCTTCTGACCTGGCTGCCGGACAAATGGCCCTAAGATCAATGCCGTCTGTTGACATTCTGATATTCTGATAGCACACCGTGACCCAGTGCTACCTGAGACTCCATGATAAAAAAAAAAAGGACAACTCAAATCCGCAGGTTGATGGAGGACACCAAAGAGAAAGGTCTTTCTCCCAGAAACACCTGGCAGGACTCTGGGACCTGACCTTCACCAGGCTACTAACTCATCTGGGGTCCATAAAACTTTCTGAGTTGCTCAGACCAAAGTATGCTACTCCTAGACTGGACAACCTAGCATGGGATGCCTCAGCCAGATGCCAGGTTTGTGCTCAAGTGAATCCAGGGAGTGCTTACTCAAGAAGGGGTCAAAATGAGAGACCAACACCCCAGCAAACCTGCCAAAACTGGCTTCCCAGAGATCTGGCCTGCTGTGGCATGATGAAAATGCTTTGGTAGTTTTTATAGATTCCTTTTCCTGGTAGAAAAGAAGCATTCCCACTGAAACTGCTCAAATAATAGCCAAAAAGCTCCTCCAGGAACTGGTCCCATGATTTGGTCTCCCTGTAGCATGGGGTCCAACAATGGCCTGGCTCTCATGACCAAAAACCTCTCAATTAATAGCTAAAGCTTTAGACATAGATTAAGAACTCTATTGTGCAGAACTCAAAGCTCTGGTCAAGCAAAACAAAAACAAAACAAAAACAAAAAACCTCTAACAAAACTCTCATCAGCGTCCAACAAAGGATCGATAGACCTCCTTTTGGAAGACCTCCCTCACTGCTTCCCAGGCTCAGAAGCCAGCAGTTGGCAGAACTCTCTAACCAACCGTTGCTTTCTCAAGTCACTACAGCCCCTCCAGCCCTCCAGAAAGGCTATTCATCGAACGATCTGAGAGATCCAACTGACACCTGAGTCCATCACCAGTTTCCCCTTGCTCCGGTCCAGTGACACTCTCTGGGTCAGGCAGGTAGTCACAGGGGCACTGAAACCAACCTGGGAAATACTCCACATGATGATACTCTCCACTCCCACGGCTGTAAAGGGAGCTGGCATTACACAATGGATCCACCACACCCCAGTCAAGAGTGGAAGCCACAGACGCGGCTGGCAACTGGATGATCTCCTGACTATGGACCCATTGAAATTAAGGTTTCGTTGGGCCTCAGGCCCTTTCACTCTCTGCCATTCTCCAACCTCCTGAGACTTGTGTTTGGTATGAATACAGTGCTATGGTGCAGCCCCCACCACCCTCAGACCTGGACTGGAAAAAGAACACAGATACAGGGAAGGTATTAGCTAATGTGACTACAGACCAGCAGTCCCTATTCCATCTGCCCTTTACTTTTTGATACCAACTTTAAGCGTTTGTTACATAGAAAAAAAGAAAAAATATGGAAATCTATCCTTTGAGATAGAAGTACAGAGTTTACAATTCTATGCATGCCTTGTGGCTAGGCCCCCTAGTTGTCAGACACAAGGGAGTTTCCCTTAAACAAAAATTGGGGTTGTAAAATTGAGGCTTCCAGAAAAATTCCTTGAAAAAGATTCTGGCCTTGGGAAACAAGAAAAACCGGGGAAATCAGACTCTACACCACAGGAAGGGACCCTGGGGATAAAGTTAATCATTGTCAGCCAAAAGTCAGCCAGGATGCTGGTTGTGCTTAGCCACCTGGCCCCTATCCTACATAGTGATATGAACCAACCAGCCTGTTAGCCAACGGACTGACAAAACTCACTGTAACTGGGGGCAGCCCAAATTAACATTAGAGATTTTGTGAGGAACTAAAACTTGTCTAATATCCAAAACCTTTAACTTCTTACTTGATATCTACAAGTATGCCTTATGGGTTAATTCATCTGGATAACAGCAATTTTACTGATCCCCTAAGACAACTTGGGGGGCATGTACTGATGGTTCTGACGCTTTGCAAACTAAGTAGACAGGTTGATCAGGACATAGAGGTATTAAAATTTTCCATTTCTAAATTAGGACGACAGATTTCCTTGCAAAAATGACCCTACAAAATCAGAGAGGCTTAGACTTGCTTCTCATGAGATAAAAGAAAGTTGGCTTTGAGAGAAATCTGTTGTTTCTATGCTAATTAATCAGGAGTAATTAGAAAAAAAATCTTGCCATGCTTAAAAAATTAATTGATAGCCGTCTCTGGTCTCTTGGTCCCCCTGGCTAACTGCTCTGCTGTCAATGCTGACTAGGCCTTTCTCATTCTGATTGGATTAACAGCAGGACCCTATGCCTTAAACTTGAGCAGGATGAGCCCATGATTTGACTCACTCAGTAAGACCAGTGGGGAATGTGTCCCAGCCCCAGACCTTAGCACAACTGACTCCATGATGGAACTGCCATTTAGGCTATAAAACTCAGCATGTAGGCTGCACCACCTGCCAAACCAGAACAAAGGCCTAATCCATCAAAGTCCATAGTTCTGGTAAAGTCTCAAAACGTTCTTTTTTTTTTTTTTTTTTTTTGCTTCTGTAGTTCTGCTTCTGGCTAACCGTTCTTGTTAACTGAAGTGTGTCAACCTAGAACATGGCTTTTGTGTTTCACCCTGAGAAAGGCTCGAGGCTACACTGGGTTCCCAAATACCCAGTGTAGTTGCCGGCTTGCTAATAAAGACTTTGTATGGGCTTACACCCATGTCAAGTGGTCTTCTCCGATGGATTCCCCCACAACACTTTTGCTTTGTTTCGTTAGGAGAGGAAAGTGGGAAGGGAAGACTCCTGGAGGAGAGGTACAGAGCCAAACAGAGCACAGAGCACTGCCTCTCAGACTGGGTTGTGGTCACTTTCCCCACATGGTTATTTTCTAAACAAGGCTATATAGTAAAAGATTTTGCTAAATCTTGAAGCTGGAGAGATGGTTCCATTTGCTCTTGTAGAGAACCTAGATTCAGGTCCCAGAATCCACATGGTGGTTCAAACCATCTCAACTCCAGTTCCAGGGAATCCAGTCCTCTCTTCCCACCTCCTTGAGCACTGCTCATACACTGTGCACAGATACACACCCAGGCAAAATACATGCATATGAAATAAATAAAGAAATCTTTTAAAAGTGTTTGAATTTTTAAAAGATAATGAGAAGGCTATATATCAAAGCAAGTCAGACGAAGCATCTGCTTTCGAGTTCATAAAGACTTCTAACTCTACAGTCTCCGCATTTACTTAGGTTTGAAGATGAACATAACACAGACTGGATTAAGTCTCTTGCCATGTAATAAATTTCACTCAGGTCTGACACTATCTCCGTTCATCTTTAACGAAACCATAAAGGTACTGTAATTTTAAAAATCTATCCAAGTTTTAATGAAAAAAAAAGCAGTAACTCCTCCAAAATACAGGGAGAAAAGTCAATCTTCTTTTTTGCTTTGTTCAAAAAACAATAGAATATCCAAGAACTTAACAATAAATTGTGGGCTTTCCTTCCTCCAGTTCCACTTACTATCTAACATCAGCTGTGTTTGGTCAACATTCAGAATCTAGAGTAACAAACTCTGGGGTCTGGGATATAAAATCACCTATGTCTTCCATGGTGATTGAAAGCTGGGAGTTGGTGGCATCCACAGGGTACAAGAACACTTCGATCAAATCAACCCCATGCTTAAACATCAATATCCTGTTGTCGTCTTACATGTTTATGGTGATTTGAAATGCATGCCATTTTTTCCTTTTCTGTATCAAATTTCAAGTTCAATTTGGTCTTGAAGTGAAGAATCAGTGTGTTCATTCAAGCAGAGGAGTAATGTTCATCACTGTATTGATAAGATGCACTAAAAATCTAGATAGACTGAATTAAAGTTTCCATTGAGTGTATTTTGTTGTGTGCTACCTAGGAGGACTGGAAAAAATAAATCCCCTGCTTCTGTGAAGTACTTTGCTGGTGAGAGGCAAAAAAGAGTCTTAGATCCTGTATACATGTACATGTGTATGTGTGTATGTGTATGTATGTGTGTTAGATGAATGTCTGTACTCCTATTCATGCATATATGAAGGCCAAAAGTAACTTGTACACATGCACACATGTACACACACACACACACACACATGCACATATGCACAGAACCTAAAACACATGTTGTGTCTTTCATTGCTTTTCCACAGTTTTTGAACCATTGCCTTCATGTTAACCCCTGCCTTCAGGTGTCTGACCTACTTGAGTTCCTGCCATGATTTCCTTCAATGATGGATTACGATGTGAAAGTATAAGCCAAATAAACCCTTTCCTTCCTGTCTTAGTTTAGGGTTTCTAATGCTGTGATGAAACACCATGACCAAAAGACAAGGTAGAGAGGACAGAGTGTATTTGACTTACAGATCCATTTTGCTGTTCATCACCGAAGGAAGTCCCTCTTTTCCACCGAGGAAGGCCTTTTACAGGGCAGGCACCTGGAGGCAGGAGACGATGTGGAGGACATGCAGGGATGCTGTGTTGTCAGATTTTTTGGACTACCAGCTCACAAGTGATGACACAGAGACTTATTATGAATTATTAAAGCTTTGCCTTCACTTAGGCTGTTCCTAACTAGTTCTCATAACTTAAATGAACCTTTTTTTTAATCTACATTCTTTAAGAGGCTCATTATCTCATTTCTGTACTGCCCATCCTGTTTCCTTGCCTTCTTCCCTCCAGAGTACTCTCTGTCTCGTGAAGTCCCGCCCAACCTTTTCCATCAACAACTTAAGCTTTTATGTTTCCCAACCTTATATACTTTACACTTCTTATGTAAGTTTCTTTTCTAAATTTGATGACAAGGAAAACTGTAAAACTATAACTATCTAGTCTTCAACTCCATCAAAGACCCAAGGAGGATCTAATATTTTTGAGTAAACAGGAAGTACAGAGCAAACAACATCCAAATGACAAAGACAACTGTCTGCCTAGACAGCTACCCAAGGTTCCTCTGTAACATTCAGACATCTATCTTTGACCTACAGGCCTAGAATATCTGACAGACTTTTTTGTGAAGCAGGAAAATTTGAAGGACTGTCCTACCTTGTCTTGGCAAAGTTCAGCAGTCAACTACTTTTGTGTCCTGGTTGTCCATATTGTCCAATTTGTACAGCATATTGTCAGCAAGGTAAGGGAAGTTTATTGCCCAAGTGGTTAGCTTTGCCACATTGAAAGCAAACGCCACTCTTCTGTGTCCTGCTTGTCCAATTAGGACAGCATACCATCCGAAGTCAAGACAAGGGCATTTTCTTGCCCAGTGGCTTACTTTTGCCACAAAGAAAGTAAACTCTATATGGAGTTTTTATGATGCCCATTGTCTTCTCTGAAGTAGATTGGTACTGCCAGGAACAGACATGTCTCATTGTCATAAAAAGAAAAAGAACCTATGCTATTAAAAACATCTTAAAAGCCATGTTCTGTAGATCTCTGAAGCGTTTGAAGATAACTTGTCTATCTAAAACACATCTTTGCTTGACCTTGAAAACATACCTAACAAGCTCAATTATAATAAGTGGCTAATTGCTAACCTGCATGTTCTTATTATCCTAAATAACTAGTAATAATAACTTTCAAGGGCTATAAATTTTGCATTACATTGCTAAATGATTTGCATAGGTACCATACCTTGAACAAGATTAAAATATATGTATAGTATGCTTTAATAAAAATAATTTCAACTTTGTATCAATATATAAAAAGTCCACACTAATATCAAATATTTAAAACTAGTAGTTCTTTTTTTGGCTTAAAAGTATATTCAATAATCTACCTTTTAATCCTATTTTATAGCTATATCACCCCTTTTTAAAAATAAGAACTCTGAATCTAATCCCCTTTGTTTAGCTTTCTTCCCAACCATAACCAATAATAATATGTAACCATATGATATGACAAATATTTATAACCCGTTGAATGACCAAAAACCAGCCACCCCACCTCTTGGGAATGTAGGTGTTGTATTCTTAAATTTACTCCCTGCTGTCCTGGAAGATGTACCTGTATCATTTGTTGTCCAGTCTCTGTGTAATAAGAAAGTGCAGGGCTTGTCTCTAGTCCTGGCTAGAGTAGTCTGTTAGGCTGGATCATCTCAGCTAGCCATGTCAAAATTGCTCTGAGCAATTCAAGTATGTACCCCTCATATTTCATACATTCTCAGAAAAGGTATTTCAAATCCTCAGGGAACAGGTATCAGTTACTACTGCATCAAAGCTGCCTAGTCAGTGTTCCAGCCTCCTACCTTTCTGGAATTGTATAATGTGAGTAGTCGGTTGGCCGTGGGCCTTTCCCATGTATCCCTATTTCAAAATGCAGGCTAGAGAGGCATACCCTGTTTGAACACAGCTGGACAGCACAGGGCAAGCTTCTACTCAAACTAAATCTAAAAATAAGTAAAAATTTTAAAAAATCCCCCATCTAGGACACATGGCTTCTTGTTAGTTTCCCCCTCTGAAGTTTGCCTTTTCCTAGCCATAAATATTAAGTTAAGAGTCCACCTTCCCCAGGGATCATAACATCCTGTCCACCAACTGAAATAATGTTGAAATTACTTGAGAGAACAAAGGACAAATTGTTCCAAAGACCAGTGAACTGTTTCAAAAGTTCTTTTCATGAGGTTTTGAAATTTTATTTTTATTTTATATGTATGAGTGTTCCTTCTGCATCTCTGCGTGTGTATCGTATGTGTATTTTATGTGTATGAGAGTTCCTTCTGCACCTCGGCATGTGCATGGTATGTGTATTTTATGTGTATGAGTGTTCCTTCTGCATCTTCGTGTGTACATCGTATGTGTATCCCAAATCATGACACAGAGATTTCTTATTAGTTATGAATGTTTGGCCTACCTTAGGCTCATTTCTGGCTAGCTCTTTTAACTTAAATTAACCCATTTCTTTTTAGATACCTTTTGCCTCAGAGCCTTTTACTTTTGTTTCCTTCTGTATGTTTTACTTTCACTGTCTCTTGTGTCTGGCTAGTTTCTTGTCTTGGGCCTTCTTACTCCATCATTCTGTCCTCTTCCTTCTTCTCTCATTCCTCTTAAATTTATTCTCTCTACTTGCCAGCCCCACCTATCTGCCTAACCCTGTCTTGCCTAGCTATTGGCTGTTCAGCTTTTTTTTAGACCAATCAAGTGCCTTAGGCAGGCAAGGTAAAACAGCAACACATCTGTAAACAGAGACTACACTTTCATTTCCTAGCTGCTCAGACCTGGATAATCACACAGAAGCTATATTAATTATATATAATTATAACACTGCTTGGCCAATGGCTCAGAAATATTTCTAGCTAGCTCTTATATCTCAAATTAATCCATTTCTATTATTTTATATTTTACCATGAAGCTCATGGTTTACTAGTAAGGTCCTGACATCTTACTCCTTCAGTGACTACATGGCACCTGACTGACTCCACCTTCTTTCTCCCTGCAATCAGTTTGGCTTTCCTTTATAGTTATATCATGCTCTGCCATAGGGCAACACAACTTCTTCATTAACCAATGGTAATAAAACGTATTCATAGCAGACAGAGGGGGATACATCATCACACATCTTTTCATAATTAAACAGACAGCAGAAACAAATGTAACACATCTTTACACAGTTAAAGTAATATTCCACAGCATAAGCAAATATAGCAGGTCTTTGCATGGTTAAATATTTCACAATAAAGACCCATCATAAATCTGGGTGGCAATATTCAACCTAAATCTGTGTCATACCTTCTGATCGCAATCCCTTATTCTCCACCACCTATTCCCAACTCCACTGCCTTCCAAGATGGGATTTGGTGGGACGGAACCCCTGACACAGTAATGCAGAGATCGTAAAAGACATTTCGAGGTGACAGTCCTCCATGTCAAATGAGAACCCAGAAGAAGGAATAGTAGTTAAGCCTGGATCTGAAACAATAACCAAAAGAAAAAAATCACCAACATTTGCTTTTAGGGAGTATTGGAAAAATGGGCTGGTTTATTGTATGATTTTCAGCTGGGTGATTTTTTGGGACAACCAAGACAGTCTGAAGGGCAAACAGCTGTAGTGAATTCCAGGAAATGTTAAAATGCACGTTTGTTGAAGGCTGTGTAAGATTTCTGAGAACAGTGGTAATTTCTGTGCTTATATATGTTTAGTGTATATAAGGCAACGTACTTGTCCCAAAGGTATTCACTCAGAACTACACAAAAAGATGAGTTTAGTTTTTGAAGTGTTCCATCATAGAAAATTACTTAGAATTGGTATGGTGTGGCACACCTGCAATCCTAACACTCAGGAGGCTGGGGGATTAGGATACTTTGAGGTATACGGTGAGTGCCAAGCTAACTAGCAAGAGCCTGTCTTAAAAACTTAAAAAGAGCTGGGCAATGGTGGCGCACACCTTTAATCCCAGCACTCAGAACGCATAGGCAGGTGGATCTTTGTGAGTTCGAGGCCAACCTGGTCTATAGCGTGAATTCCAGGACAGCCAGGGCTATGAAGAGAAACCCTATCTTGGAAAACTAAAAAGAAAAAGAAAAGCCTAAAAAGGGAAAAAGAAAAAAAAGAGTAGTTGGGAAACACAAGCCAGAAGGATCTCTGTAAGATCCCCCTGTTCCTGAAACAGAGTGAGATCTGTTTTAAGGGGAAAAACAACAACAACCAATAACTTTTTGAAAAACACAGGGGAGGGGGGCAGAAATTTTAAAATGGCAAGACTTCTTAAATAACACACCTATTAATGTTTATATTTAATTTTAAAATTTGTAATTCAAAACTCCTTTGGCTCTGTCCTTAAATTTTATTTAGCAGGCTTTAGAATTTTCAGAGCTTCAGGGATCTCTTCTCTGGTGAACTTGAGGGACTCATTTCAACTCGTTTGCTTTGGGACAAGGACATTAGAGATAAGATGTGTAATCATCAGGGTCTTGCGAACTGTTGCGAGTGTTTCTACTTCCCTTCTTCAGTGGTCCACAGCCAACGCCCGAGTCACTTCAAATTCAAAGTGTCTAAAAATGGAGCCCATCTTCAAACGCGAGGCTCCTCCTTGTCATGCCGTCTTTATCTAGAGAAGACACGGCACCTGTTCTGGTCTACCAAACTTAATCATGTCATTGTCAGTCTCTCTTTTCAACATGGTCAAGAAGGTGGACGTCTGGGGCCGAAGGCATGGCTCCAGGGCCAAGCCCCAGACCCGAGGATGTGTGAGGCCCTAAATTCAACGTCCAGCAGCACACATATGGTATAAAGAGGTAGAAACTCTGGATTCTTCTTTGAACTGCCCTCTGTAGGATCCCATTCTGACTTCTAGAACTTTATGTCACCTGGAGAATCATCAGTGAACGGAGACCAAAACGAATGTTCATCAGCCTCCCTTTTCTCCACGTGTGACAGTTTCCTTAGCCTAATATAGAACAAACACTAAAACAAACAAATAAACCTATCTATTAAGGTTGGTGGTACACAAACTTAATCCTAGCGTTTAGAGGCAGAGGCAGGAGGATCTCTGTGAGTTCAAGGCCAGCCTGGCCTACGTAGAGAGCTGCAGAGCAGATACAACTCCATAAAGGGATCTTGTGCAAAAGACCACACCAAAATAAAATTTTTAAAAAAAACCCAAAACTTATTTATTTACCTATTCTGGTAGGCCAGAAAGATTGAAGGGTGAACAACTAAGAATCCACGTCCCACTGGGGCAGTCAGAGAACTAGGTGAATAAGACAGTAAAATAAATATATAAGTGTCCCGAAGAGGAGCAGAGTACTGTGGTTAGGATCATAGAGAAAGTCTACTTTGGCTCCTGGGTGAAGTGTAGATTGGAAAAGGCAGAGAAACAGCTTGGGGAGCAGCAGAAAAAGGCTGCCCCAACTGTCTAGGCAGAGCCCTTGGTAACTAGGACTATACAGAATTGGGGAGCAGGGAAGGGTCATAGTGAAGGTAGGGCCGCAAAGCAGACATGACTGGACTGGCTGAGGGACTCCGGAAGACTGAATGGCAAATGGAAAGGCTGGACCGAAGACCGTGCCCGGTTTCCCAGTGTCTACAAAAGGCTCGAACAGTAGCACCGGTTACCGAGATAAGGAAGACTAGAGAAGAGCCACTTGGGAACTGAAATCAAGGGCTCCTTTGTTGTTCTTAGTAAGGAAGAGACAATCCCTGAATCTTACCTTTGCAAAGAGCCCCGAGGAAGTCGAGTCCCTGAAGCCACAGTCACCCAGAGTTGGCAGATAGTCTTTGAGGCCTACAGCTATCTATTCAAGCTTGCTGTAACCGCCTGCTTAGCAGTCCCACCAAGACATTTGAAAAGGGTCTGGATTTACGAATGATTTTGTTCTTTATTCTGTAGCTCTAAAAAAATTTATGAAACTGCTTCCGTGTTGGAACAAGGAATTTGGGGAGACCTGAGTCGGTATTCCCAGGCCCTCGTCATTCATAGTTGGCACCAGAACAAACTCTATTTCCTTTGAGGTGAGGGTTGTGTTTATGTCAACACTCCTGCAATCGAGAAGATAGCAGTCACACACTGTGGTGATGCAATTCTGTTCCGTTCTGGTTTCTTCCACTGTTTTTATCCGAGCCTCACAGCCTGGGTGCCAGTTCAGGAACACGTAGTACATGTATGCAGGAACACGTAGTACATGTATCCAGGAGCACATAGTACATGTATCCAGGAGCACATAGTACATGTATCCAGGAGCACATAGTACATGTATCCAGGAACACATAGTACATGTATCCAGGAGCACATAGTACATGTATCCAGGAGCACGTAGTACATGTATCCAGGAGCACATAGTACATGTATCCAGGAGCACATAGTACATGTATCCAGGAACACATAGTACATGTATCCAGGAGCACATAGTACATGTATCCAGGAGCACATAGTACATGTATCCAGGAACACATAGTACATGTATCCAGGAGCACATAGTACATGTATCCAGGAACACATAGTACATGTATGCAGGAGCACATAGTACATGTATCCAGGAGCACATAGTACATGTCTCCAGGAGCACGTAGTACATGTATCCAGGAACACATAGTACATGTATCCAGGAGCACGTAGTACATGTATGCAGGAACACGTAGTACATGTATCCAGGAATACATAGCACAAGTATCCAGGAGCACATAGCACATGTATCCAGGAGCACGTAGTACATGTATGCAGGAACACATAGTACATGTATCCAGGAACACATAGTACATGTATCCAGGAGACGTAGTACATGTATCCAGGAGCACATAGTACATATATCCAGGAGCACATAGTACATGTATGCAGGAACACATAGTACATGTATGCAGGAGCATGTAGTACATGTATGCAGGAGCACGTAGTACATGTATCCAGGAGCACATAGTACATGTATCCAGGAACACATAGTACATGTATCCAGGAGCACGTAGAACATGTATCCAGGAACACATAGTACATGTATTTGTTGTGCGTCTTTGCGTCTCCTCCAATCCGGGAAAGTCCTTGATATTTTTTTTCTGATTTTTCATGACTTTGGTCATTTTGGAACCACAGTTTGACATTTCCTCATGGCTAGACTCAGGGGCTGTATCTTTCTGTGGCTGAAGTACTAACACAGCCATGTTGTGTTCCCTTGGCA
The DNA here is from genome assembly GCF_037038515.1 of Microtus pennsylvanicus. NCBI lineage: Eukaryota > Metazoa > Chordata > Mammalia > Rodentia > Cricetidae > Microtus > Microtus pennsylvanicus. The sequence continues at coordinate 109,055,160 of NC_134583.1, read as the reverse complement.
CCCATGTTTGCGCATGGCAGACCACTAAATTTTGCACTTCACTTACGTCATGAAGGTGGTATTTATTTATGTAGCCATGTAAATGTGGATTTATGGATTACGAAATCGTTACTTTGATGTTCAGATTATCCCAGCTTTGGCCAGCAGGAATATTTGAGGCTGGTTTAAGTGACCTTCTCTCGGCACTTTCTTACTTTTTGGCATAAAACTTTTTAGGCTCATCTATATTTTATTTATGGTACTGGTGATCTATTTATTTTTATCATGCTGGGTCTTGAACCAAGGGCTTCATGTATGCTTGACAAGCTCTCTACCACTGAACCAGACCCCTGGCTCTTGTTTTACTTTTTGAGGCAAGGTCTCCTGCTGTAGACCTGAAAGTCCTTGGCCTTGCAATCCTCCTGCCGCGGTTCCTGCGTAGCCGGGCGCAGCTACTTTTCTCAACCTTACAGCCAGTCATGACTCCTGTCTAAGGGATCTTGATCCTTTTAACGTTTCTGTTTAGAAACCAGGACATGGCAGTACTGCTCTCCCTCCCTTCTCAGTGCATAAAACTAGGGACCTACGGATATGAGCACGCAACCACGCATGCGTGTACCCATAGGGCCCTCTAGATCCGTCACGTGCACGCACATTGTACTTGACGTGTCTCATTTCAACCCCACGCTGCTTTCGTGGTAGTTTTCCCTCTAGTTACGTCTTAAACTTGCCAGTAAATAAGAAACTTTGCTCCCATTAGCCCCAACACATCTGTGTGCACAGCCTTAGAGCTGTACCTCTCTCCCCCACGTAGACTGTAAAACCCCACATGAAACTGTTTCTCTGTGGGGACACCCTTATCCCACCTGGGCTCTGAGGCTAATACCAGACGCCCCCCAATGTAAGCCTCCCTGTGAATCAGTTTGGACAGTCACACTGGCTCTTGGCTGCCTGTCTTGCTTGACCCCTGCCTAACTACATCAGATTATTCAAGGAAGGGAAAGAGTAACTGCAGCTACTCTCCTGTTATTTAAAATGGTTTATTTTTAAAATTAGCATACAAGGTAGTAGTCATTATGGCTTTTTTTTTTTTTTGAGACAGGGTTTCTCTGTGTAACAATCCTGGCTGTCCTGACACTTACTTTGTAGACCAGGCTGGCTTCCAACTCACAGAGATCTGCCTGCCTCTGTCTCTTGAGTGCTGGGATTAAAGGCATGCACCACCACTGCCTTACCATTACAGGATTTAAAAAAAAAAAGTGTGTTTTAGTAGCTTCTCTTATCTCCTCCCCTCCCCTCCTCCCCTTCCCTCCCTTCCTCCCCCCTCCCCTTTTTCCCCCTTTTCCCTCTCCTCTCCCCCAACAAAATGCTAGTCCTGGCCCTCCCTTGTAAGTCCCTCACTAGTCTCTTCTAAACTCCCCTGTTCGT